>NW_028288706.1:4401645-4713717 GCF_059628265.1 Tinamus guttatus | reverse complement strand
GTGAGCAGCAGGAGCGCAGCACCCGAGCCCCCGGTGCCTCGCCACGAGGACGAGCAAAGCCCGCCGAGCGAGCCGGGCCAGGCCGGCCCCGGTGCCACCGAGCGCCGGGAGTCACGTCCCGCGGCTCCTCGACACCGGCAGAACGAGCGCGCAGGCCACCCCGGGCCGGTACGGCCGCCCCGGGCCCGGGACGAGGCCTCCCCGACGCTCTGGCGGGAGCTGCCGCCGCGGGCAGCGCCGCTCCCGTCCCCGCCGCCCGGGCCGGCCGGGCGAGCTGCCGCCTCGCCGGGCCCGGGGAGCCCCCCCTCCCGCGGCTCGTACCGGACTTGGGCGGGTAGCGGTAGGCCGAGTTGGCCTGGATGTCGATGTCCTCCACACCCGCGATACGCCGGCTGAGCAGGGAGCCCATGGCGGCCGCGGGCAGGACGAACGTGCAGGCTACGGAGACAAGCGCAGCGGCGGCGGCGAGCGGCCCGCACTCACGGCGGCGGCGGCGGCGGCGGCGCGGGGCAGGCCGGGAGAGCGAGTCCGCCCGCCCCGCGGCGCACGGCGGCCGCCCGCCCCCGGGACTACAACTCCCGGCAGGCACCGCGGCGGCGCCTACCAAAGGCGGCAGCGCGGAGGGGGAGGCAGCGGCGCGGCCCACGGGCGCTGCCCGCAGGGGGCGCTGCCCCGCGCGGCACCGGGGGCGGCGGGAGCGGGGATGCAGGCAGAGGCTGGGACGGGATGCGCCGTGCGCGGGGATGCACGGGGGGATGCAGGGAGCTGCACCGTGCGCAGGGATGCACGGGGGGATGCAGGGAGCTGCACCGTGCGCAGGGATGCACAGAAGGATGCAGGGAGCTGCACCGTGCGCAGGGATGCACAGGGGGGTGCAGGGAGCTGCACCGTGCGCAGGGATGCACGGAGCTGCAGTGTGCGCAGGGATGCACGGGGGGATGCAGGGAGCTGCACCGTGCGCAGGGATGCACAGGGGGATGCAGGGAGCTGCAGTGTGCGCAGGGATGCACGGGGGGATGCAGGGAGCTGCAGTGTGCGCAGGGATGCACGGGGCCGGGGGGATGCCCAGAGCCCGGAGCAATGTGCAGAGGTGGATGTACAGGGGATGCACAAAACTGTACTGCTCTTCACCCAGCTGTGTGCTGCATTATCCAGGCCCTTGCCTACCTTTGGGAAACCACCAGCTCATTAGGCTGCCCTAAGTAGCCAGTTGTCACCAGCATGCACAAACCACGAGCCATGGGCAGCAGGGCCACAGCGGATCCCTGCCAGGACAGGCGCAGGGCCACCTGCACCATCCCAACTTGGCCCATCCAGGGACTCCGATTCCCAGCTTCGGAGCCTGGGATCTCCAAGAGACCCAAAGCTGCCGAGAGGTGCAGCAGAACCACTGACACATTTGACCTATTGCTTAAAATGTCCACAAGACCGGGGGCCAGAGCCAGGGCCGGGCCCAGGGGCACTGCGACAAGAGGCTGCAGCCAGTCCAGCCCGATGGCGCGGGAGGATCTTGTGATAGGGAGCGATAAGGCGGCGGCTGGAACGCGCTGGCTGTAAACATGAGCTACAACACACCCGCGGGAATAGGCAAACAAGCCCGGGGTGGGAATTTGCTTCCAGTTAGTTATTGCCCTTAGAGCTGTTGTGGCTACTCTGAGCACAGCAGCCTGGTGCTTGGGACACACACAGGAACAAGAGCTCGGGGTGGGACTGAAGCAGGATCAGCCCTTGCTCCAGCAGTTTGTATATCCCAGGAGCACGGGCACTGCTCCACACGCCAAGGTGTTGCCTGCTGTTAGCACTACCTCCCTCCTCATGTCTTCTCCTGGGAAATCCTGGCTCCCATCAGCCCAGAATTAGGCAGGGAGCACTGACCCTTCCTGGGCACAGCAGGGAATCATGTGGGAGGCACTTTGAATCCTGAATTTCAGTGCATCTGAAATTGCTGCATTGCAATGATACAGCCCCAAGGCCTCTGAAACCAGCTGGTGCCACTCACGAGCTCCAAGCCAGGCCTGAAGGGCTAGTGGCACTGCCAAGACAACCATTTATTGCATTTATTCCCCTGGCAGTGGGCTGCATCGATCCCAGTCTCCAGACATGTCAGGTATGGGACGACTGCCCCCTTTTTCTTGTGAATAGATGAGATAGGAGCCTGGGGGCAGGAGGAAGCTCTCTGGCAAAACTGCCTTTGTGCAGGAGTGCAGTTGGGAGTGGGACTCGGTCACAGGCTTAAGTGACCAAGGGGAAAAGGATGGGGGATGAAAAATGGCCACATGTTCCCTGCAAACTTGCCGCCTGACCTGGCTCACACAGAAACGTGCCCCACGGGCAGCGCGGCAGAGCAGGACACCGGCACCGTGCGCCGGGCCTGGCATCACGCAGGGCTCACAGGGAAGGACGGTCTGCGCGTGCTGGCCTCTTCCTCCGCGCGCTCCTCCTCTGCATTTCCCTCCAGCAGAAGGATCTGGGGCACCTTTCCCATTTGGAGGAGGGCTGAGGAGTTTAGTCAAACCTGCCTCCAAGCGCTACTTGTTACCGTGCGCACACAGCCCCTGGCTCACGCCAGGGGACATCAGTACTGCTGGGGCTGCTTTTGGCAACTCGTGCCTGAGTGCTGCCCACGAGATGGTCTCTTCCTCCGCCAGAATTTCCGTGCGAGAGTTTCTCACGACGGAAACCACAGGAAGAGGGAGGAACGGAGCTTTTAGAGCTGCCGTGTCCGGTCCGCACGGGCTCCCAGCAGCGCGTGCTGGCTGCTCCCTGCCCCATGGGGACACTCCTCCGGGATGGGAACGAGAGCCCAGGCAGCCCCCGGCTGCAGCAGTGCCACGAGCTCCCGCCATGCCACGAGCTCCCGCCACCGGGGCCGTGCAGGGAGGAGGCCGCAGCGGGAGCTTTTCCTGAAGGGTCCCGGCGGGGCTCTCCGGAGCGGGGCCCCTCGGGGGATGTCGTGCGCGCGGGCAGCGGCCCTGCCTCCACAATCTGTCCCCAGGGGCCCCGCTTGGCGAGACGTGTGTGACCGGCAGCTAGAGCAGCGCGGGCAGCCAGCACTGGGCCTGACCTTTCCGCAGGGGCCCGCGGGGCTGGGGATGGTGCTGCCAGCTGACAGTGGGGCCTTGTCCCTGCCAGGCCCTGGGGAGGCCGGGTGCCGCGCACAAACGCAGGATATTGCACCACTCGCTGCCACCGTCGCTCCACAGGAGCCACCGCGAACGCGCAGAGCTGTGAGGAAGGACAGGGAGCGACTCGGGCCGGAGCAGTGTCCCCAGCGCCAGCTGTCTCCACACGCGGTTGTGCCGGTGGCACCCAGCGGCTCCATAGCAATGAGGGCCATGTGGGCGCCGGCGCAGCTCGGGATGCCAGGAACATCGCGCCCGCGCTGCAGGGGGAAAAGCTGGGGCCAGGGCTGCTGGAAGCTGCTCCCTTGCCCACCTGCTGCTCCCTGCACCAGGTCACTGTGAGTGCCCGAGGGACTGGACAGGCAGGTCCTGCCGCTCACTGGCCGGGGGCAGCTGCCTCTCCTCCTCCTCGGAGCCGGTGCTGCCGCTGCACACTGGCCACGCTGCAAGCCCCGAGCCTGCATTTCATTGCCCCCACCAGCCCTGTGCTGCCTGCGTTCTGCTCCAGGACACCATTGCTCTGTATAGCTGAGGAGGGAGAGGGAGGAAGGCCACACAGGGGGGAGAATCCTCTCTGACACCCCCAAAATGGATAAAACGCCCCCAACGGTACGAGCGAACCTAAAAGCCCAGGTACCCTCCTGTGCTCCCTAGGGGGGTGAGGAGGCCACTGTTCCCCTGCCCATGTTTTATTCTGGGTAAAATTGCCCTGGAAAAGCTGAGCCTGGAGCCATTCATTATTTTTGTCTGGAAATACCAGGCAGAGAAACAGTGGCAGCGAGGAGGGATCCTTCAGCTCAGAGCCCCCCTCCCTTGCTGGCTCTCAGGGCTCTCCGCTGTCTCTGTACCCTCACTGTCACCGTGGGTTTAAGCCACTGTGGCCCAGGTGCAAAATGCAGAGCAATGGGAGTTCTGAAGTTGGACCACACCAGGGCATAACCCAGGAGTCACCCCCAGACTTTATTCCAGCCTGGCAAAGAGGCAGCGACCTCCTCGGAAGTCTCCGCCGGGGAAGGCAGCTGCGAGGCTGCCTGTTTACACACGGAAACATGTTTGCCTTCAAATCTGCCACTCGCCAGAGCAGCTCATCCAAAGTCCAGCTGCTCCTGGGTTTATTATCCTGCAGAGCCACTCGCCCGCTCCCCGCGGCCCCCTCCCTGGTGCTGTCACTCCCCGTGTTTGCCGGGTACTTGCAGAACAACACGGTTCAGGAGCCCTGGAGGCTGCACACGGAGCTATTTCTGACCAGAAGGAGTGGCGAGCCCATGAACTTTGCCTCCCTAAGGGTTGCCCTGCTCCAAAGGGCTTGGAAGCCTCCCCGAAAGCCCTATGGGGCTCGAGGCAACCCTTCCCTCTTCAGAAACAAATGGGAAGGCTTCTGAAAATGTCCCCTTTTCTCGATTCCAAATCATCTTCCGGGAGGTTTGTTTTTCCAGCTACGTTAACACCTAGCTGGCTCCGCATCCCCTCTTAGCGCTTTCCTCTTGGGTTTGCCTTGATCCCTGAAAAAAGGTCTGCATCCTGCACAGATGCAGCCTCCCTCTCGTTTGGGCAGCGACAAACATGTAAGGAGAAAAAATCCCATTGACCACTGGGCTCCCCTGGGACCATGAACACGGCTCCCAGGAGCACTTTGCATCATTGCAGTTACCTGGTCAGTCTGGGACCACACTGAGGCAATTTGTACATGAGCAGTGGAGACCACGTTATCGCTCAGGTCAGACACATGACTGGTGTGAGCTCTCCAGCCATCCTTCCTGGCTCAGAAGCATTTGCAGCCACATGAGAAACGCAGGCTAGGAATGATGGCGTTGGAGCACACGTCTCCCTGTGAGGCTAAGCCCAAAACATTGCCACGAATCGCAGGAAAAGGGCTTGGGATCATTCAGGAAAGGTGGAGACCCCGGGGCCTCCGCGTGCCCCGCGGAGCCGGCGCTGTTTCGTCGTCCTGCTCCGCCTTTGCTGCCTTGCCCTTGCTGAACTACCTCCCCGCGCTCCGAAGTGCAGACCCGTGCCTGCTTATCGCTTCCTGGTACTTAGCAACACTATTGTCTGCAGGCCGGGCCGCCTGCTTCCCCCTGCCATGGTAAAGCCCCGCGCTCAAAAGAGCCTTTCACGTCACCAGGAGCCCCCGGCACCTTCCAGAACCTTCCTCCGTTTACATCTTGACAATTATGTAAATGGCCCGGGAACACGCTGGAGCCAAGGGAGGGACGGAAACAGGCCCGTGGATGCCTTATGCAACTCCTCACGCTCTTTTATTAGCGCTTGTAGCTGCTGCCGTGGGAGCACCCCGGGATGTGCACCGCGCCCAAGGCACCTCCAGCACCGCAGGGTCAGCCGGGCGGCGGCAGCTCCGCGCTGAGGGGGCTCCGCCGGGCCCGCAGCCCCCGGAAGAGCCACCCCCGTTGCGTCTCACGGTTAAACATTAGCCGGGGCGGGGGCAACCGCAGCGGCCAAAGGGCGACGGCGACGGCCGCTGCGGGCGGGGGGAGCGGCCGTTGCGGGGCGCGCGCGGCCGTTAGAGTCGCCCCGCGCACGCGCGCGCCCGCGGCCGCTCCCCGCACGTCAACAGGAAACCGCACGCGGCCGACTGTAAACAGCGCGGCCCCCCCCCCCGCGCTCCCCCGCCGTCCCACGTGACCGGCCCCGCCCCAGCCGGGCCCGCCCCCACCTCCCGCTCATTGGGGGCAGCCGCGATGTTGACCATATATGGTCAGGTACTACCACACCGCCGGTGGCGATTGGCCCTGTCCACGCGTCACTCAGCGCGCGTCAGCGCCTGACGCTGTAATGCAAACAAAGCGAGGGCTGCCGGGAGCTGTAGTCCTCACGGCGGCAGCGCGCGGGGGGGCGGCGCGGGCGGCGGCGCTGTGGGGACTACAGCTCCCAGCGGCGCCGCGCGACGCGGCCCGCCCCGCCCCGCGCGGCCGTCGGCGGGGCTCGCCGGGCGCCGTGAGTCAGTGGCCAGTAAACATTGGCGTGAGCCGCGCCGGCCCCGCGATGGTGGCGGCGTCGTGAGGGGCGGGCGGCGGCGAGCGCGGCGGGGCCGCGGCGCGACCATGGACGAGCTCAAGCACCAGGTGATGATCAACCAGTTCGTGCTGACGGCGGGCTGCGCCGCCGACCAGGCCAAGCAGCTGCTGCAGGCGGCGCACTGGCAGTTCGAGGTGAGGCCGCCGCGCCCGGGGCCGCGGGGAGGTGCCCCGGCCGCGGGCCACGCGCGCGGCCGCGTTAGCGCAGGGCGCTCCCCGCCGCGCCCGGGGCGCGTTCCCGCGCGGCGCTCCCGCGAGTGGGGTCCGAGCGGGAGCCCCGGCGCGGGGCGAGGAGCTGCCACCCCAAGCGAGCGCCCTCGGCGGGCCCTGCTGCGCCACGCGGGTGCGCCCGGGTCGGGGTGCTGAGCGGCGGGCGGCCTCCCCCCGCGCCCCCTCCCGGCCCGGCTCCCCCGGAGAGAAACCCCCGCGCGGGGCCTTTCCCCGTCCCTGCCGCGGAGAGTTGGAATCGCCGGCAGCCGCGGGAGAGGAGCCTTTGTAGGTCAGAGCCGTCCCGGCTCCCGGGGCCTTTTCCTCCTGCCGGATCTCGGTGCCTGCAGCAGTGTCCATGGCGCTGGGCTCGCAGGTGGGGAGCGCGTCGGGTTTGGGCCTGCGCCCACCCGGACCCCGGCGGCCAGAGCGTTGGGAGCGAAGCGGGGATTGCAGCAGCTAGAGCGAGCAAAGCTCTTTCCAAATAGGATTTTTTTTTCTTTCTCCTTATGCAGCCCCAGCAGCTCTGTAGTCTGGAGCTGATGGATTTGACGCTAATGGCACCTTTATAATTGAAGTGTCTGTTTTGTGATGCAGAGGGAGGTCTGAGTCAGTGTGGAGAGCAGGAGATGGGGACGCTGCTCGGGTGGCTCGGGCACCTCTCAGCGTGCAGCGCAGCCCCGAGCCTCCGGGGCGCTGCTAGCAGCTCCCAGACGGTATTTAGGGCTCGTGCTGTAACGTGACGGCTGTCAGATTGATCAGAGCTAGAGGCGGCTCGTTGCGATGCAGCTGGGAGCAGTTACGAGCTTTCCAGATGCTAAACCGGAGGCCGGCGTTCAAAGACAAGCTGGGCACAGCCAAGGAGGTGGCCGCGTGGGGACGTGCGGCCCCCGAGCGGCCCTTCCTGTCTCTCTGTGCCCAGCTCGGACACGTTGCTGTTCAGCGGCACCTTCTGCTTACGGCTCTCCAGTCGTGGCGGACACGTCCTGCGTGTAACGCACTGCAGTTCACGTTTACTAGCACGCCCTGATGGTAGCCCTCAGGACTGGTAAAATCGATTTCCAGCACCTCTGTGCGTGTCGTGAAAGAGCCAGGACAGGGTGACAAAAGTTGCTTTCTTTCCAAAAGGCATTTCACAGAACTTTGCCACCGTTTGGCGAGTTGCACAAGTACAAACAGCCGTCTCCTGCCGGTTCGGCGCTCACATGACTCAGAGGAAGCTCGGCTGTAAACAAACGCACTGTGATGAGCAGTTACCATGTTCCCACTCACTTTTGGTGAAACGGTCAGATAATTCCCTCTGCAAAATGGCCGCTGGGCACGGTGGCTTCGGGGAGGGCTGTCTCCCGCCCCCAGGGTGCTCTCATCCCTCCTTCCTGGCTCTGATATTTGTAGGCTTTTCCCAGCTCTGGCACCGGACCCGTTTGTCGTCTGGCCTGGGTCAGGGGGTGCAAGTTGGTGGAGCTCAAGCAGGTTTGGTTCTGCTTTGGTCACTCGTCATCTCCCTGGTTTCAGAGCAGCTCCCAGGGCATGGGGCGCGGCTGAGCTGCATCCTCAGTGTTTGCTGCTCCTCTCCGTGCCCAAGGCGGGCCACAAGGACAGGTATTTCTTGGCCCCAAATGTGCCATGGGCCCTTTGTCCCCCCAGTGCCGCAGCTGGAGTGAGACAGTGGCAGCGTCGCCCCCAGCGCTGCCCCTCTCTCGGGGCACCGGCCCTTTGCTACGAGGCCGCGCTCGCTGCTCCCTCCTCGCGCCAGGGCTGCCGGGAGCCAGGGATCAGGGTGGAGGAGGAAGAGGGAGGTTGTGGTCGTGGCGGGTGAAAGGTTTATTTGGGAGCCCGTGCGCAGACACGTTTCCTCCGTGTCCTTGGTGCTCGGGGCTTTGCAGCGAGCCTCAGGGCTCCCCCTTTCCTAATCTCTCCATGAATTCCCAGCCCTGCTTTTCCTTCCAGGCAGCTCGGGTGTAGCAGGAGCCGCCACGCAGTGTAATGCTGTAGGTGCAAAGCCACCACTGCCCTTGTGCAAGCAGAGCCCTCTCCCTTAGGAGCAACCTTATTTTTAAGTGAAACACGTCCAGTCTTTGGGCTGAGGGGACACAGCCTTTGTGAGCCGCGTTCCCGGTGCCGGGGGCTGTGGGGGAGGATGCCGTGCGGACCGCGAGGAGGCTCTGCCCTGCGCGGAGTGTCCCAGCAACCGGAGCGTGCGGAGGGGGAGCAGGGCAGGAGGCCGGGAACCCGCGCGAGGGGCACAGGCGCCGTCGCTGCAGCGAACACCGAGCGAAGCCCGCGCCGAGTTCCCAGGCTCGCCCAGAGCACCGTGTCTTCGGCAGAAACGTTCCTTCGTCCCCAGGGAGTGGCGGAGCTTGTGGGCAGTGTGTGCGCCGAGTCCCCAGCACTTCACTTGCTGCCGCTCCGCCCTGGGATCACAGGGAGCCAGGACAGGCGCTCTCGCTGCGTTCACCGGAGCTCGCGGCTCTGACGGCGCTGAGGCCTCGCGGGACCGGGCTGTGGTGCTGCCGGCAGGAACGGTGCTGCCAGCGGGAACGAACGGTGCTGCCAGCCCAGCCCGCTGGCAGGCGGCCAGCGTGGGTCCGAGTGGGACGTTTACGGGCAGAGGAGGCGGCTCCGGGCGAGGGCTGGCACGGAGCCTCCTGGGCCACAGGTGTCTGCGCTCCTGGAGAAGCCAGGTGGCCAGCGGGTATCCAGAGCCGAGCAGGCTCAGGCTGAGGTCGGGGCTGAGCTCTGCACAGGAGCATTCACCAGCTTTGCTGGGCACTGCTTGCCCTGGGGCTGCTTGGGAAGAAGACAAAGATGTCAGCTTGCAAAACCCCCTTGGTTCCTGCCTCAGCACGGTGCGAGCTGCAGTGTCTCCGCTCAGTTCAGTGGGGTTGTGTCGCGGAAACCTGAATGAGCAAGCGGAGGGACAGGCAGGTGTCTGGCTCTGTCCCTGGGGCGTATGCATGGATTGCTACATCTTCTCATGCTTTGTTTATTTATTTATTTATTTATTTATTTTATGGAGCCCCTTTCCCATTCCTTTGTGGCAGAATCCATGGGCTGCTCCCGCTGTCCCTGCTCACCCTGCAGCTCCCCAGTCCAGCGTGCATCAAGTGCATGGATTGCTACATCTTCTCATGCTTTGTTTATTTATTTATTTATTTATTTATTTTATGGAGCCCCTTTCCCATTCCTTTGTGGCAGAATCCATGGGCTGCTCCCGCTGTCCCTGCTCACCCTGCAGCTCCCCAGTCCAGCGTGCATCAAGTGCACTCCCGGCGCACACGGTCACCGCAGGGGACAGGCGCAGGCCCGTGTGTAACTGGGCTGTCGGGGTGGCCGGGGCGGCCGCGCTCTTTCCTGCAGGCCGAGCTCGTTCCGTGCAGCGCCGACCTCCTCACCTCGGTTTGCTGCCAGGCTCTCCGCACGCTGCCCGCCCTCCGCCCCGTCACCACGGGCTCTGTCCGCCGCCCAGCAGGGCCTCTGTGCCCCCTGCCTCGTGTGCTCCCCCTTTGCTGAAGTTGTCACCCTGGTCACCGGCGACGTCCAGGTGATCTTCGCGGTGGGCAGAGAAACGCAGCTGCCAGCAACAGAAGAGCCCTGCGGCCTGTGCCAGACAGCGCGGGAGCCCCGTTGTGCCCTGCAGGAGCAGAACTCGCTGCCACCAGCCTCCCAGCTGCCGCTGCTGGCACAGCCGCGGCCAGGGCTGCGCGAGGCCGAGTGGAGGAGCAGGCGGCTTCGCGAGCAGGAGAGTGTTAATTGGCTTTGCAGCGTGCTGTTGGCCCCCGGCGCGTGTGACGCTGGCGAGGGACCAGGTGGCATCGCAGTGTTGGTCCTGGAGGCCCGTGTCACCCAGGGGAGGGGTGCACAGGCCTCTCGCGCACTTGGGCTGGGGCAGCTGCGAGTCCTGGTCCCTCTGGAAGGCGCAGCCGCTCCCTGAGGTTGGCAGGACGCAGGGGGGTGAAACGCAGGGCCTGCGGTGGTGGGCAGGGGTGACAGGAGTGACAGGGTGGTGGCTGCTTCGGTCACTCTCGGAAATAGGCAGCTTGAGGGGACGAGGTGCAGCATTTTAGGCAGAGGAGCCTCTGCTTACAGTGGGCTCCTTCCATCCACACTGCGACTCTGGTCCTTCCCCTGCGTCCAGCAGGGCCGGGGGCAGTGGTGGGGACGGGGACCTGCTTTGCCCCAGCCTGCCGGTGACACAGCCCCACGTACCAGCCTGCTGGAGAACAGGCGCCCAGAGCAGATTCAACCACCTTAGTGCGTGTGGCTGTGCCCGCCCCTCTGCACGTTTCCCATTCCCTTGTCCCCGCTTTCTTACCCCATTTCTTTCTGTCCGAGGGCGTTCGCGGGTGCTAACATCACGTCTCGCGAGGGGCGCTGCGGCAGCGGGGGGGTTGCTGTCCTGGAAGCGTCTGCATCTCCGTCCACCGCTTCCTTGATCCCTAGGTGTGTGCAGACCTGCTCAGGCTGCCTCCAGGACTTCAGAGACCCCTTCCCATTTTATTGCCCTCACTGAAATCGAGCAGATCTTGAGTCTTGCCAATAGCCTCGCACCAGCTTAACCACAAACCTTTCACCAGGGCCGTTCAGCCTGGTCTCCTGCTCCTTGGTGGTGCCGGCACAGCTCCTGGCTCATCCCTCTCCCGTTCTCCCATGCCCTTTCTGGAGCCTGCTGCCCGTAGGGATTTTGCCAGATGAGTTTCCATCACACTGACGAGCTGAGCTGACTTCCCCATGCTTATCCTGGCGGTAGGGGTGACATGGAGTTGTCTGGAGCATGTGGGCAGCAGGAGAAAGGGAGAGCGTCCTTGGGGCAGAGGCAGCTGTGGGACTGAGGGGGCTGCAGTTACAGAGGGTTCCTACAAGTGAGATCTACCTCAGCTCCCTGCAAGTGTGTGAGGGCTTGGCTAACCGTGGCCCTCAGCCTGTGGAGAGGGAGCAGAGGCTCCGGGGCTGTGGACGTGGGTGGCTGCAGCCCTCGTCCTTGCGCTCCGCTCCCTTGCAGTCTGGGAATAGGCTTTTACTCTCAAGCCAGAGTTGAATGTGAAGTGCTGCTTTGAAGTTTCTATTAAACTTAATCTGTAACTGAATTAAAAGCGCTGCTTTCTAGTTCTGATTCAGCTAAAGCTCACCACAGAACACGAAGCATCATCTTTGCAAGTCCTGCATCAATCCAGCCCCTCTCTGCCAGTTACCAAAGTGACCTGGAAACTAATCAAAATTGTCAGTCACAACCCCGCTGCCTGGGACCAGACTGCAGGTTCAGTGGCACCTCTGTAGTGGGCAGAGTCCCGCTCTCTGTCTGTAATGTAAATCCCACAGTGTGAATTTGGTGTCCTTGACACTGCCCCGTTCAAGATGCCTGTTGAAGCAGTTCATGCTCTGCTGTCCCTGCCGGGTTTGGCCGTGGTGTCCGTCCGCCCGCCCGCCCGCAGCAGCTGCAGGACGTTGCTGGGGGCTGCGAATCGCCCACGGGCCCCGCTGCAGAGCGGCCGCGTTTCAGCCGGGTGCACGGGGAGCTGACGGGAGCAGAGAGCTCGTGGCTGGGGGGTGAAGCAGGCGCGGGAGTGTCTGCCTGCGCTGTGCCCTCCGTGCGGGCCGAGGGGCCGCTTCCTGGGGCGCTGTGGCTCGTGCTGGCCGCAGATGCAGGTGGCAGCTGAGTGCCTGGGCCAGCGCCCTGGGTTGGCTCGTCCTCCCTTCTTGGAGGTGGCTGGCACAGGCGCAAGACCCCAGGTTGGATACCCTGCACCGGGGGCCGTTTGGCCCTTCTGCCAAGGGGAAGCGTGGCCTTCCCAAGGGAGGCAGGAGGAAGCAGGTGGCTGCCCCCGGAGCTGGCGCGCGGGCACGGGGCCCTGTAAAGGCTGCTGAGGGCAGGCACAGGGGACACTTGTTGGCGTGCCCATGATAACACCTTCTGCCTTTCCTTGCAGACTGCGCTCAGTGCTTTCTTCCAAGAAACAAACATCCCGTACAGCCACCACCATCAGATGGTAAGTGCCTCTGCGCCCTCCCGGCACGCGCCTGGAGCGCGGCACCAGCTGGCGGGCGCTTCTGGGGGACGTCCGGGCAGGGGGCCCTGGCTGGCACTGGCAGAGCTGTGGCCCAGGGAGGTTTTCCTGGAGAGCAGCTGGGATGGGCTGTATCCCAGCTGTTGCTTTCCACCTTTCCTTGTCCCATGAGCCTGTTCGGGCAGGAAGTCGCTGCGGCGATGGGGATTAGTCCCTGGTAGCCACCAGAAGCTGCAGTTACCAACTGTGGCAGTGCTAGGGGAGCCTGTCCCTGGGCTCCAGCTTCAAGCCTGGCCCTCCCTTGGCTGTCACTTGGGCTGCCAGGTCAGACCCCCTCGTGCTGGGGAGCTCTGGCACAGCCCTGTTGTGTGCAGAGGGACACCAGCTCTGGGGATGCCCTCAGCACCCTGCAGAGGCCCTGGGGCTTCCCCTCGGAGCGGGGTGATCCGGACGAGGATTCTCTGGGCACGACCGACAGTCTAGAGCAACCCCAGCCCAGCAGAGAGAGGCCGGGGAGGCCCCGGAGCACAGGCGTGTGCTGGAGCGCCCGAGCGTGCAGGCTCCTGTCCCCGCAGGGATGTGTCCCTGTGCGCCCTGTGCGTGTCTCGATGTGTGGGAGCGCGTAGGGGCATGGCGTGCTGCTCGCCCGGCTCTGCCCCTTTAACTCTCGTGCCTGGGCAGCCCGTAATCTGCCTGGGCAGATGTGTCCTGGGGATTTGCTGCCTGCCGCGGCCTCATTTGACTCCCTGAGACAACTGGGGATTTGGAGCCTGTGGCCAGTGCGCAGAGCAAGCGCCGGGGGCCCACGCGCACCCGGGCTCACCCAGGCACCGGAGGCTGTGACGGACCCTGAGGCCGAGCCCGAGGCTCGGCTGCCCGTGGGGCTGCCAAGCGGCCGGGCCGGGGAGGCCAAGGAGCAGAGGGAGTCTCCAGCATGGCTGGGCGAGCAGTGGGCTTGGCGGGAGCTGTCTGGGACCCAATGAGCTCTCGAAGAGGATTAGTCTTCAGAGCCTTAAATAGCTACTCCTCGCAGGGAGCAGCATCCTCGGGGATGGGGAGGGGATGGAGCCCCCGCGCTGGCGGGGCTCGCGGGCAGGTGACACATTTGGCAGCCGGCTGAGGCCGGGCAGCGGCAGTGCCCCCGCTGCTGCCCTCGGCCCCCAGCAGCAGCCGCCTGTGTCGTCATGCCCAGGACAGGGCTTCCTGCAGCACGGAGGGAAGCACCAGCAACAGGGCCCTGCCGGGGCGCTCTGCCAGCGTGGGGATGCGGCAGGGACCAGAGCGCATGGATCGCGGCAGAGACGGAGGCGGCGGCAGCTCCGGCCTGCGGGAAGGGGACGCGGGCCCTGGGCAGAGCCTGCCGAGGAGCAGTGCCCGGTTGCTCCCTGCCTCTGGCTGACGCGTGGCACCTCGTGCGCATCCCGAAGGCCCCACACGTGGCACCGGGCCATGCCGGGGAGCTTTCCGCAGGCTGCTGCACTGCCGGCTATCTCACACGGGGCGCAGCCTCCCGTTCCCGCGGCGGAGGGGCTTCCTGGAGCAGCCCCGTCCCTCCAGGCGCCCGGCTGGCGCGAGCTGCCGCGGGCGCCGCCGCCGCGCTGACCGCTCGCTCTCGCCCCGCAGATGTGCACTCCCGCCAACACGCCGGCCACGCCGCCCAACTTCCCCGACGCCCTCACCATGTTCTCCCGCCTCAAGGCCTCCGAGAGCTTCAACAGCAGCAGCCCCGTGGCCTCCATGGCGACTTCGCCGCCGCCGCCAGCCCCGCCGCTGCCCCAGCACGGCGCCTTCAACGCGGCCTGGCCCGCCGCCTCGCCGCCCGGCCAGCAGCAGGGCCTGTGGACTGCGGCGCCCGCGGCGCAGCCGGCGGGCTGGCCTGCCGCCGTCTCCCAACAGGCCACGGCAGAACAGAAGGCCAACGTGACCATGGAGGCAGAGAGATGAGGCCGCGGCGGAGAGCGAACACGGCGAGGACCCCTGCGTATATATATAAATATATATATATACATTTTTTTTTTTTCCCCCCTCCCCAAAGAGGAGAGGAACTCCACTGCCAGGGTGTCTGGCAGCCACAGAGACACACGAGCAAATAGCTGCCTTGCATGGGTTTGGTTTGAAGTAGTTTTTACTTGTCCTAAAGCTGAACGGAGCTTCCCCAGAGACGATGGGAGGCTGCGTGGGATGCGAGGCTGGCGCTGGCCTCCGCCTGGAGCCCGCTGCTGCAGGGCTCGGGGGCAGCCCCCTCTGCTCCCGTGGGACACTGGAGTTTGCATGCGAGTGACGTTTGCGGAGGAGGCCCCTTGGTCACGGTCCCCTTCCCCGCCCGGGCTGCCATGGGGAAGGGATCGCGCCCGAGCGAGTTCCCCCCTGCCTGGCCCGTGTGAGTGGGTCGGGGGATGGACACCCCACGCTTTTTTTTTTGTAAAGGGTGGGGAACAAGAGAGCAAATATTGGTTCTGCTCCGCCGTAGCCTCTGCCCCACACGTGCTGCGCTCGCCGGTGAGCCAGACCCGCAGGTTCGGCTCCCGGGGGGCCGCTGAGCCCCCTGTTTTGTGGGGAGCAGCCCAGCCCGCGGGAGCCCCCGTGCTGGGAGCGGGGCTGCCGTGGGGGGAGCCACGAGCAGCCCCGCGGCGCCGGCCTGCCCTCCCCTGGCCCTCGCGGCCTGGGCGCCCACGCGAGGGCTGTTTGCATGACACAGTGTAACCCTAGAGACTGGGCTCGTTTTTAACCCCTCTGTTCTTTTCTCCCGGTGGCTGAAAGTCTACCCAGACGCGCCGCAGCCGCTTGCAATACACGCTCTTCTGCTTTGAACCCGGTGTCCTCGCTTCGTTTGCAGCAGCAGTGGGACGCGGGGATGGCTGGCCTGGGATGTCGCAGGATCCCTCCTCCAGCGGCACCGAGCGGGGACAGCGACGGAGCTGGGGCCGGTGTGTCCTCCTCTCCTTCGGCCTGTCCGTGAGCTGCTCCCAGCACCCCGTCCCAGCTGCACGGTGCCCACCAGCTGCCTCAGGGCAGGTGTGTGCAGGGCTCAGCCCCGCGGGTGCCCGACTCTGTCCCAGCCCATCACATCGGCCACGGGCGGGAGTTGGCAGCGCAGGGCCAGGCTGGCAGCAGCGTTGGGAGCTTGACCCCTGCACGGCCCAGGTGTCTCACCTGGCTCCCATCCCCATAGCCGCCTGCTTGCCAGTCAATAATTAATTTCCATCTCTTTTTTGTGTTGCTAGAATAGACGTCGTAGGAGTGATGGCTGCATGAGAGCAGGGGCTGCATCTCCCCAGCCTCCTGGACGGCCTCGATGGCAGCTGGACGGCAAAGGCCAAAGCAGGGGCCTCCCCAGCAGCTCAGCCCTGTGCTGTGGGATAGGCCACTGGGGCCAAGCCAAGAGGCCGGGGCTGCAGGTGACATGTGGCAGGTCCAGGCCGAATGGATCATGGCCAGCACAGGAGCAGGATGGTGTGAGATGCAGAGCCCCCACTTTTGGGGATGGTGGCACTGGGGAGACACCGGGAAGGGATTTGTCCCTGTTCTCAGCAGGAGGCAACTGCCACTGAGGTGCAGGTGAAGCCAGAGGCCACCGACCATGGAGGCCATGGATGGATGGAAGAGAGGCCAGTGTGGCAGGGCAGTTTGTCTGTGGCTATTCCAAGTCCACCCAGAGTGATGAGATCAGCAAATCCCAAGCGCTGGAGGCCAGGCTGGTTAGAGGGAACATTCGGGACTTAGCCCGAAAGCAGCCCCTTGCGGAACAAACTGATGGAAACTTGTGGCTGCGGCAGGGCAGGCACCACCACCACGCTGGAGCGCCCCAGCTCTGCCAGGCACCGCAGCCACGTCTGCCCAGCCGATCCCCAGCCTCCCCTGACACAGGCCCATGTTGGTTGGAGCGCCAAAGCCTCGGCAAGAGCGGCGTAGCCGCCCCGCAGCTCCTGCAGCGTGGGACGCTTGGTCACTTGCAGGTGCCTCCTGCTCCTGGCGGGTCCCCAGTGCCGTTGCCAACCTCTGCTGCCGTCCCCTGCACCGTGTGGCTTCACTGCCCCATCCAGGGTGCGGTGTTTTGGGTGCTGGATGCTCCCCGTGCAGCAAAGCTGGTCCAGGCCACATCTCCAAGGATACCCCGTGTAGCTTGACGAATCCAAGGACCACGCGGGAGGCAGCTGAGCAGGGAGCATCTTTATGGCCCACAGAGTCACCCTGCTGCAAGGAGCAGCTAAAAGGGGAGCCCCAAGGCATAGGCTGGGCCAAGGCAAAGGAGAGGCCAGGCAGGGCAAGGGCCAGTCCCCGGGGTGCAGGGCCACCTCTCCCTGGCCTCGCAGCCCTGGTGCTCCCAGTCCTCCTGCGCTGTTTCTACTTGTGATGGTGGCGATGGGGCCAGCGGGCTGAGCCGTGCTGCTCTCCGGCCGGCTCAGATGCCCGGGACATCCTGGCGCCGGCCTCCCGAGGACGGGGCCCTCGCCCGCAGGGCAGCACCTGCCGAGCAGAGAGCAGCAGTGCGGCCAGGAAGTGCCTGGCACGGGGCACAGCAGCCCATCCCTGTAGGAGCAGCCCGGAGCACTTGGGCGGCAGGACGAGCCCACGTCCCCTGGGACTCACACGAATATGGGGACACGTAGTGGCTGCCGTACTTGGTGGGGCGCATCTTCTCTGCAGCCTGCCGGGAGGGAGGCTTCAAGGCCTTCATTCCTTCGGGGCAAAGGAGGGAGATGGCGGTGGCTGGGCCGCACGGGCAGCCACCGCCAACTGCTTGGGCCCGAGCAGAGAAGCGAGTCATGGTGCGGGGCCGACAGCTGCACGGCCGACCTCTGGCAGCGCCAGGCCAGGCACCGCCAACGGGACCTGCCAGCTCTGGCCATCCCAGCGGGCGGTAATGCAGCCTCCAGCACTGCCTCCTTACCTGGGAAGTCACCTTCCATGCCGACAGTCCTGTTGGTGGCCCCTGAGCACAGTCTGCCCTTGTACAGCACCCCATTGATACCCAGAATATCCACTTCGGTCTAGAGGGAAGAAGAGCTGGTGGCATCAGATGGGCCTGGAGGCTGTGCCTGGCCTGTGAGCTCAGTGGCTTTCCAGAGCACGAGGCCACGAGGACGCATGGAGACACGGGGACGCGCAGGCCTAGGGCTCACGTTCTCGGTGGTGAAGGCAGTGGGGTCTCCGTAGGGGCAGACGGTGCTGAAGCAGCTGGAGGTGAAGAGCTGCCCGGCAGCACTTGTGGCACACGCGTCCCCAGGCCAGCGCTGCGGTGCCGCACCGGCACCCTGGGCAGCCATGGTGCTCCCTTCGCCCTCCCTGGGAGGACAGCGCTGGCTGTTACCCGCTGCCCACTGCCCAGGGCTCGCTGGGGAGCCCGTGTCAAACACAGAGGGAAACCGCCCAGTGGGGCTTGTCCCTCTGCCCAGGGGCACGGTGGCTCCAGCAGCCAAGCGGCAGCCTGGGACACGTCCAAACCCACAGCGTTTCCCGTGCGGTGGCTGGCAGCGCTGCGGTGCCCGCGCGTGGCCGTGCCGGCGCATGGTGAGCCCTCACCTTGCCTGCGCCCGGCGCGCCAGGTACTCGTAGCCGTTGGCGCTGGCCGGCCGGGGACGCGTGAGCAGGTTGCTCTTCCTGACGGTCACCAGCTGCCTGGGGACAGGGATGCAAACACCAAGTCAGGCAGTGGCCTCTAGTGGAAAAGCGGCGCAGTGGTGGCGGTGGCGTCCCCGCCGGCTACTCACGGCCTGCGGGCCATCGTCAGGGGTCTGTCGCAGGAGATGCATTTCACCCGCTCAAAGAGCTGCCTGCAAGATGGGGTGGCTGCTCAGGGTGCACCAGCAGGGGGGCCCTGAGGGACCTTGCAAGGACCCGTGGGTGGCCCGTGCGCTTGTGCAAGGTGGGACAGACAGAGTTTGGGAAGAAGCAACCTCTGCACAGAATGGGATGGGCTATAGTGTGATAGGATGGGACAAAATATGATGGGACAAGAAAGGATGGGATGGAATGGAAAGGGATGAGGGGGATAGGGCAGGACAGAGTGGGATGGGACAGGACTGGACAGGATGGGATTAGAGGGGACAGGATGGATGACAGGGGATATGACGGTACAGAATGGGATGGAAGAGATGGGCTAGGACTGATGGCAGGGAATAGGACAGGATGGGATGAGATGGGATAGAACAGAACAGGACC
Source organism: Tinamus guttatus (assembly GCF_059628265.1). Taxonomy (NCBI): domain Eukaryota; kingdom Metazoa; phylum Chordata; class Aves; order Tinamiformes; family Tinamidae; genus Tinamus; species Tinamus guttatus. The sequence continues at coordinate 4,695,186 of NW_028288706.1, read as the reverse complement.
GGATGGTATAGAATACTACAGAGCAGGACAGAATGGGATGGGAGAGCCCAGGACGGGTCAGGATGACTCCCGCCAGCTCTCACCTTTTAAAGCCAGCAGCGCTGTTGGCGCTGAAGGGCGGGCCCTGGCGCAGGTACTTCTTGGTGAACCTCCACACCCGCTCCAGCTGCACCCGCAGCGGGTTCAGCACCATGCGGTCCAGCTGAGGGAGAACAAGGAGGGACTGGGGGCTCAGGCACCCAACACTGTGTTGAGCCAGGGCCATCTCAGGAGATGCTGCAGCCCCAGAGGGGTCCTGTGGGCTCACTAATCTCTGAAGGATGTTGGAGGACACCCCAAGTGCCCAGTCCCAACACACATAACATTGTCTCCTGGTACAAACAGACTGAGCCTCCACCCTCCCTGCTTGGCACGCAAAAGAGAGGGGTCTATTCCACATTCTGGCCTGGAGCAGGGAGCCCTGAGACTGCCCCCATCCCTCTGTCCCTGCCACCCTTCCTGGGCAGTGAGGCTACCTTGGAGTCCATGTCACTGACGAGCTTCTCTAGAGCTTTCTGCCAGTCCTGGTCCTGCAGAGACATCTTCTGCAGCAGATCCTGCATCATCTCACTCAGCTGGGCTATGGCACTTTGCAGCTCCTCCTGGCTCACTTTGGTTTCCAGCTCAGCCTTGTCTGCTTTCTAAGGGAAGCGCGGTGCCAGGGCTGCCTCTGCGGCCCCCAGCCCTGCCCCTGCCCTGCACAGAGCTGCCATCAACTGAACCCAGGGCAGGGCAGGGGACAGCAGCTCTGCTACCTGCCAGCCACATAGTAGGGCAGGTGCAGGGGCAGATCCCATGTCTCCATGCTGTAGGGAAAGGCAGGGTGCCCAGGAGCCAGGGAGCAAATCTTTGGGGTGGCTTTTTTGGCTCAGGGAAGGGCCAGTGAGGAGGTCCCCTTGGCTCCCATCCCCAGGGGGATGAGGTACCAGACAGTCAAGCTCAAGGAGCAAATAGCACTGCTGCCACCTCACACGTGTGGTGCACAAGTCCCAGGGTATTTTGGGGTGTTTCTACTCACAACGTCCATGCCCTGCTCCAGCAGGGCCTTGTCTGCTTTTCTCATGTCCAGATGTTCCACCATCTCGCGCAGGCTCTGCTCACAGGCGACGCAGCCATCAGTGAGTGCCAACCACAGACCTCACCACGGCCTGGGGGCCACCCAACATCCCACCAGCCTCCCTCCCAGCCCGCCGGTTTGCACCACCACAGCCCCTCTCTGCCAGGATGGCCCAGCACAAAATCCCCATGTGCCAAGTTCCCCAGGGTTGCCTGGAACACTTGGACTAGTGGGAGAAGAGCCATGAGTGAGTGAAGCTCTCCCTTCCCATAGCACAGACTGCATTTCTAGCCCCGTTTGGAGGCTAATCACAACAGGAGCTGCTCTTGGAGCGCTGTCGAGCCCAGGACTGCCCAGGACCTGCTCACCTGGACATCCTCAGTGTCACTCCAGAGCCGCTCCGCAGCCTCCTGCAGCCTGGTGCACTGCTCCCGCAGCTGCCCCACTTGCTCCAGCACATTCTTGCGGAAGTCCAGTGCCTGTGGAGGGCAAAACGTGACCCTGGTAAGGACCATGGCCTGGATGAAGCGAGATGCTGCAGGGACTTGGGTTCGCAGGCGTCTCCAGTGCGGGGGCCCTCCGGAGGGCACAGCGGTGTGACTCGCAGCAAGGAGAGTCCCCAAGGCCTGCCAGCACCTCCCACCAAAGCCTTGCACCTTCTCTTCTTCATCCTCCAGGTGCTTTATATCATCCTGCACCCTCTCCAGTTTGGCAGCTATGTCATCCAGGGTGCCGACGCTGGCTGAAAAAGGACAGCAAAGCTTTACTCCTGGGCTGCTGCCGTGGAGGCTGCAGGCTGCAGGCATGGCACTGTCCCCAGCCAGGGTGCTCACCACGCTGCCGCAGTTGGCTCTCAAGGTGGGTGACACGGGTGCCCATGGCCTCGTGCTGCTCCGGCAGCAAGCTCAGCCTGCGCAGGGCCTGGCGGGCCGGCTCCTGCACGTCCTCCAGGCCGGGCTCCTGGACACCGGCTTTCTGAAACAAAACAGCTCTGGAGCTTTTGGGGAGAGACAAAAAACCCAGAGCCAAGGGCACTGATGGCCCCATGTCTCAGGGGAGCCCCAGCCAGAATGCAACTGCCCTGCAAGCCGCTGAGCTCGGGCAGAGCTGTCTGATCCAGGGGCCTGAGCGAACCTCGCCAGCAAGTGCGTCGCGGAGAGTGCTCCAGCGCACCATGTCGGCCTGCCGGGGCAGGGCGCCCAGCTCCTTCCGCACCTCCGCCTGCGTCCAGGAGAGAAAAGCAGTGGTTTTACACTTCCCAAACCTCTGTGCTATGTCCAGCACTGCCCTGCACCACCCTGACCCTTCCAGTGCCCAAGGGCTGGTGTAAAACTGTTCTGCAGTGAAGTGTCCACAGATAGGAAGAGCCCTGCTAGGCTAGATCCTCATCTGGACAGGTCAGCACTGCTCAGCTGGGGCTAGGAGAGCCCTTGGGGGGGCCTCAATATTTTTCCCATATAAATTTGCCAAGACCTCACTCCAGACAGCAGCTTAGGGACATTCCAGCTGGCAGGGTGCTGAGTGCCTCTGAGCACCAGGCACCAAGGGGGCTGCCTCAGATCTCCTCTGCCTCCCCGCTCACCATTTGGTCCAGGAGGCTCTGCAGGAGGTGGCCATGCTCATCCAGCTGTCCCAAACGCTCTCGCAGATCCTCCAAGCCAGTCTGTCAAACAGAGACACCAGCAGGGATTAGCATCACCAGGGATCAGCAGCAGGCAGCCCAGCCTGGCGCTGAAGCGCGAGGGAGCCTGGGATGGGATCTCACTCTCCATCACCCTGTTCCCCCTTGCTGGCCACACAGATCCCAGGCCAGGGGAGCCCAACCCTTCTGATTTCCAGCAGCCAACCTGGCCCCCCGCACACACCTTGTCCTTCAGGAGCTGCAGCTCCTCCTGGAAGGCCTCGACAGTGGTTTTCAGGGAGCAGATGGTGGTGAGCAGTTCCTGCAGTGTGTCCATGGCCTGAGGAACACAGGAGGGCATGGGGAAATGGGGGTGTCTGTGCCAAAGGAAGGGATTGGTTGCCTGGCGAACACCATGGCTTGAGTGAGGAAGATGGTGCTGTGTTCACATTACATTTCTGACTCATAAACATTAACAGTCAAATAAATTGAACCTACAACGTGTGAACACCCACAGCTCAGTAATGCAGGGAAGATCTGAGAAAATGACCATGTTTTGGGCACTATGGTCCTGCCAGGTGAGCTGAGGGCTGGGCACTCCAGTCAACACCATCCCAGCTCCTGGGTTACAGCCCAGTGCAGGGTATCCAGCACAGGGGCTGTGGAGGCACAGGATGGGGACAGGAGGGAAAGGTGCTGTTGCCCAGCGATACTGTACACCAAAGTGCCCTGCTTAGAGCCTGGTCTTGCTGGAGTACAACGAGGGTGACCCTTGCTAAGGGCTGGATAGGACCTAAGGTGTGGGGAGACAGAGGAGCAGGATCAGCCCAGAGGCCCCTTCTAAGTCCAGAGTCCAGGGTATTATAACAATCTTCCCAGGTAATCTCTATATCCCCACAGCTCTTTACCCTCTCCAGGTGATCCTTATTAATACCTCACCCTTTGTATTCCCGTATCTTCTAAACCCAGTTCAGAATACTGATGCAATTAACTCATCCTCTATATTCCCATATTGGTTGGCCTCAGAAAATCCTTTAACCATCAAGCAATCAGACCACTGTTCTCATCCCTGGCCACACCAACCTTTCTTCCTACATATTCCCATACTAAGGGACCTAAACTTGCTCTCCAGAGCAAATACCACTACAGCCTCCATGGCAGCTGGGAAATGACCAAAACCACCCAAAATCCTGTCTTTAATGAGTCCCAATGAAGCAGTCAGGCCCATCTAAAGCAGACCGTGGCTGCAGAAACGTGGCTCAGCTCTCCAGCACTGTGGGAGCAGATGTACCTGAGGGCAGGTCACTGCATAGGGCAGGACCTCATGTAGGGAAACGTGCTGGTCCAGATGCCACACAAGCAAGCCAGTCTGTGTCCCCAGGGAGGGGACAGCCTTCTCACCTTTGTCACCCCCTCTTCATTCATTTCCACCTTCTTCTTCAGCTGCATCATTTGCCACATGGCGGTGGCTGGCTTGCCCGGGGCCTGGCTTTGGGCCAGCAGCTCTGTGGTGGACGGGGTCCCATTGAGGTGGCTCAGTTGGCTCTCGATCCTCCCCAGCCGGAGCTGAATCTCATGGAATAGGGAGGAGCTCTTGCCCTCGGCAGCTGCCCCCGTGGCCTTTGCCAGGGCCATGCCGGCAGAGGGCTTGAGAAACTCCCGCTCCTCCTCGGAGACCTCGGTGGCAACGTCCTGCAGGTGCAGGTGCTCCAGGATGCCGCGCAGCAGGACGTGCAGGGCGTTGAAGTTGACGTTGCCGATGTCAGGTGTGCCAATGGCCATGTCCGCCAGCTCTGCCAGCGTGAAGGAGCAGCTCATGTTGCCCCCTCGGGGGGGACCCGTGGGGTCCAGCCGCTGTAGCGATCACCGACGACACAGCCTGGCAGCGGCCGCCTCAGCGGCGCATGGCTCCCGATGGCCTCTGGCCAAGAGTTCCTGCTGGTTGCCAGGGGGCCGGGCGCCGCGGCGAGGGGACGCGCGGAGCCCGGCCGTTCTCCCGCCTCGGCACCGGCCATGGGCTGAGGTCACAGCACTGCTACCCGGAGATGGCCCTGGGGTTCTGTCTCCTTGCCAACACATCGGGACAGAGGTACCGGGGCTGCCAGGGGAACACTCCAACCCACGTGTGTTCTTTTACTTGTCACGACTATTTTCCTGACTCGTGGCCCCGTGGGCCTTTGCTGGGGGGCAGGGCACAGCGAGGGGCGCCGCTGGCTCGGACGGGGCGGTCGCGCGGGGAGGCCACGATGGCAGCCGCGGCGCCCGGCCCGTTGCTTCGCCGGCCGCACGGGAGCTCCTCGCGCGGCGGCTCCGCGCTGCGGCCGCCACCGCCGCCTCGGGCCCGGCCCGAGGGTCCCGCGGCCTCGCGGCGAGCGGCGCGGCCGGGCCCGCCCCGTCCGGGCCCCGCCTCGGCCCCGCTGCGCCGCGCTCCGCCCCGCGGCACGGCCGGAGCCGCCGCCGGGAGCCGCAGCCGGTAGGGGCCTCTCGCGGCCGGGCGGGCAGGGGCCGCGGGGCCGGGGAGGCCGGGCCGGCGCTGCGGGGGTCGCGGCAGGGAGGCGGCGGCGCCCGGGGAGAGCTGGGGGTAAAATGCAGCGCGGGGGCGACCCGCAATGAGAAGGGAAAGGGACTCTCAGGGAAAAGGGATCCCCGTGGAGGAGCTCGGTTTCTCCAGGAAAGGGGGGGGACTCTCCGCGGGCTGCCCAAGCCCAGCCCAGCCTGTTCCTGCTGCCCGCGGCGCTGCGGGGCGCTGGAAAGGGCTGCGCAGCCCTTGGGAGCCGCCGGGACGGACGGGCAGGGATGCGCCAGAGGCCCGGAGCAGTGGCAGGGGGTGACGGAGGTTGAACGGCGGGGAACGGCAGCCCCCGCCGCCGCGAGCGCTCGGCCCGGCTCGTGGAGGGCACGGCCGCTGCGGGGAAGGGCGAGCGCGAGAGGTCCCCGGCGCGGCCCCGCGCCCGCTTCGCGCCATCCCTGTCCGGAGCCCGTGAGCGTGGCCTGGAGCTGCCCTGCCGGCTCCTTTGTCTGGCAGGAGGAGATGGTGACGGTGACGATGCTGTGAACGCGGCGAGCGCTGCGTCACGAGGAGGGCTGGTGCTGCTAACGGGCACTGCTGCGCAAGAGCAGGTCCCGATGAACGATGAATAAACGTTAGCTGGAGGCCGGGAGTCTTTAACGCTCCGACCAGTGAGATCTTGGTTGTGCCTCCCAAGGGGGCTGGAGAGGCAAGACCGGGGCGGCTTTCCAAGGAGCGTTGGCTTCTTCATGCAACGATGAGGATGTTGGGAGCGTGAGGGATTGTACTGGAGAGCCTAGAAGTGCTTCTGAGGCCAGTGATGTGGTGGGTTGGGAACAGGCAACACACTGGCCTGCTCTGGATTGCCCACAGGAATCACGCTCGTGGTTGAATCTTCACGGAGCCCCTGCAAGCAGAGGCGTTTGGCTCATAGCGTGATGGACACAGGGACTCGCGATACTGGGACAAACTGCTCTCAGCACTTCAATTGCCTACTAGCGAAAGGCTTTAAGCTCTGCCTCCCCAAACACCTCTCCTGTCTTGGTCTGTGTTGTAATAAAAACAAGCTCTGACGCTCCTGAGCAGAGCTTTGGGGCCTGGCAGCAAACGCCAGGCACAGAAAGGGTAGGTGTCAAGTGTTGCTCTCGCACCCGTAATCAAGAGCTCTGCGCTTTCTTGGAGATGGAAACTTGTTTGGAGACGGTTAGTGAGAAGATGTGAGCGTCCTGAGGGTTGTCACATTGCAGGTTGTGTCTAAAATATCAGGTGGCAGACGAGATTGGCAACATGTATGCACATTTGTGCGGGGAGGAATGAAGGCTCTTGCTCCAGGTCTGCCTGGGACAGTCAACAGAGAGGGAGCTTCTTTCCCTGAACCCGCTGTATTCCTCCAACAGGGCCCACACGAGCAAGCCCACGGTTCAGCTCCACATGGTTCTGCTCTGGCAGGAGCTCTGTCTCAGCCCCTGCTTCATGAGGCAGAGGGTGTCTTTGCTAGCACCTTGTTTGGTCTTGGGAGCATGTTTTTGAAGGTCATTTCCTAATCACCCTTGCCTTGCATGCTGTGAAGTCCCTCAGTGGTGCCAAGCGTGGTAACTGCTCCTCTCTTGGAGGACACAACTGGAGGATGAGCTCTAGGAGCTCACCTGAAGGGCCTTCCGTCCAGGGCCCAGGCTAGAGCTGGTCCAAAGCCATACGCGTTTCTGGGGTTGTTGGGTTTCCGGCTCAAAGTTTTGACCTGCAGGTGTCTTCCCATTGCCCTGCGTTAATCACAGCACAAGCATAGTCAGAAAAAAAGACATAAATAACTGTTATGTAAAAGTTCATCTGCTCTTCTCCTGTAAATTAGGGTTTTGTAGATAAATCCCTATATTCAAAGAGTGTGGTTGATGCAGAGATCTCCTGGAAGAAGGATGAGTAGTTTGGGGAGGAGATAGTGCTATAATAACGCACTCTGATGACGGATCAATTTTTTTTCTTATTGATAAAAAGAAGCATTAACTTACGTGTTCTACAGCCATTTGTAGTGCTGTTAAAAAGTCTTACATTTGTTTTCTTATGGGTGCTGGAATCACAGAATGGTTGAGGTTGGAAGGGCCTCTAGAGATGATCTAGTCCAACGCCCCTGCTCAAGCAAGGACATCTGGAGCACAGGGTTACATCCAGGCAGGTTTTGAAGATCTTCAGATCGCTCTTTACCCTCACCCTACTCCTTCTCAGTAGATATTCAGGGGAATACATGACAACATCACTCACAGTTAGATTTTGTGTGCTTTCTACATAGCAAAATACTACTTTAGACAAGTGTTACAAATACCTAAAACAAGAAAAATCAAACAGCAATACTTTGGAGTGGGCCTACATGCTTTGTTTTCCTTCTGAGATAGATTGATGGAACTCCATAAACTGATGGAATGGGAGAGTTGAATCAAAAAAATTACACTGAAAAACAGTGGGAGGGAATAAAGAGGGAGGTGAAGGCACCAAGGTGGGTCCCTGCTTGCGGGGAAAACCATGTTTAGACAGACCCGAAGGACAGACATCTGGATGGTAGTGACAGAAATGACCTTGATACGAAGTAGGAACAGCAACAGCTCTCAGATACTGCAGGGATGTCCTAAACGAGGACCATGTTTTCCTTCTGATTGCATAACTCGCAATAATCCTACCTCCTTTCAATAATATTTCACAAAAAATATTGAGAAAGCCTTGGGGAAATGTAAAGCAAATTAAGGGCATTTCTCTGCAACCTCTGAGACTTTCAATAATCTACGAGAGTCAGATAATTTTATCACTCGGAACCTGCCTTTTTAACCTCTGTTTACTCTCAGGCCTACTTGCGCTGTGTCCCCTCAGTCCTATCCCCTCTGTTTACCCTCAGGCCTACTTGCCCCTTTTTTCCTCAAATTGCTGTGACTCAGCCCTTCGCTGCTGCTCTCCGAGTTTCCTTCTTTCTGCCAAGGCTGTTCTTGGGAGCACAGTTCCTCGCGGGTAGTAACAAGGGGGTGGTTGTTGCTTTGATTTCTTTTCTCCTCTGGCCTATTGTAACGTCCTGCTTTCCTGTGAGCTGTTCCTTGCTCCCTAATGACTGGCTCAGCCCGCACTGATGCTCTCCATCTTGGGCATGGTCTTGCCCCTGTAGCAAAGGGAGCCGCTCCGGAATGCTCCAGGCTGTGATCCTTGCGTAACGCCTGCTTTTGTTGTGCAGCAGGACAAGAAGGACTCAGTGCCGTCTCCTGCAAGCACAGAGGGATGTTTTGCTCCAGATACATAAAAACTTTTTTTAAAAAAAAAAACCCTCTTGTAGCTTCTCTAACTCTGAGGCCTCTGCTGTATTTGGCCTTTCCATGATCTACCTCATGAGGTGTGGACGGGTGAGGATCCCCAAGGAGCTACCGTGTACGAGGCAGGGCTAGCAGAGGGGCAGTGCAGCTCAGGTGGCCAAGCAGGCTTGGACACCTGCTGCCACCGTGCGTAACGTCACCAGGAAGGGGAGAAGGCGAGAAAGGATTTGCAAATGACAAAACAAAGATTTCTGGTGCCTTAATTAGTTATTCCTGCCCAGCTCGTGGGTTGCAGAGGCTGGTGATGGGGAGGATGCTCTGGGCTTAGTCTTTGAAATGCTTTCTAATGCCCCAAAACAGCATTTTGCTGCACAGGGCTTTTGCATTTCTTCTGAAGTTTATTCCCCCGTGACGTGGGCTGGGGAAAACCACCTACCAGTGGCTGGTTGTACTCCCTGGGCTGGGTTTGCTGCCTGCCAGGCTTGCTCTGCTGGTGTGGAAGCGAGTGTGGTAGCTAATACTAAAAAAAAAAAATTGCTGGGGTTTAGCTTTATTAAGAGCAAAGCTCCTTCTGTCAAGGCTTAGTTGAGAATATGTGAAGTGGAGTAGCCTGAGATGTTATATATTTTGCTTTTAAAATACAGTTGGCTTTTACAACAAATAAATAAATAAATAATAAAAAACAAAAACTAGAGACATTTTACATTTTCTCAGAGCCTGTTACCAAAAGCATAAAAAGTAGCAGAGAACTCAGAGTACAAGGACAGCGTTCCTCCTTAGCCACCCCTCCGCATTTTTGGATATGCTGGATTGTTGTTAAGCCAACCAAGATAAAAGCTTTCCTGTGTGAGAAAGCTCTGAGAACATCCACTGCCAGGTTAAATTAGCTTTTCTGAGAATAAATTAGTTCTTGTGATGTAGACAGGCCCCACTCACTGCAGCTGTAAAATCCACCCCTGTTAGCTCCCATTGCAGTAAACTTAAATGATGCAAAAGCTGCGTTTAAGGTAGTACCGTTATCATAACAACTGGATTTCTGACTGGTTGCGGATGGGAATCAGGTCATTGTATTTTACTGATTTTTTTTCTCCTTTTTTCTACTGAATTTCTTTCTAAATAAGTAGCAGGCTGCCTTTCAAGATAGGGAAAGATGCCCTAGGTTGCAGGGCTGCATCCTTTGGGGAAGAAACTGTGGGCCACAGCCCATACTGTCCCTGCTGCAGCGAATCTCCTGCTGCTGCTGCCGTCAGATAACCTGAGGGGGCTGGGGGTGCTGGTCCCCTGGCATATGGAGGCGAGAGGAGGCCACGCTGCGCTGGTGGGAAGGACATGGACCCAAACGGAGAGAGGAGCAGCAGGATTTCCATGCTGCTGCTGACTCTTTTGGTTTAAAGGCACGTGCAGTTTGTCTTCCAGGTAACTGAGCACCCTTGTTGTGCTTTATGGTGTGTTGGGAAGGGCTCACAGGAGGTCCGAGCTGAAGTCTCAGCTTGCTCTGCCCTCTTGCCATACTGTGACCATTCGGCTCCTCTTGACATCTTAGTGTGCCTAAGTTTTAGTCTTTGAGCAACAGAATGACACTGGGATTTGAAACATTTTCCATCATCATTAAAAAAACCCCATCTATTCCCGTGGACTTGTTGTAACTCTTTGAGCTGTCATCTGGAGCGGGTTTGCTTATCATCAGGACTGGAGGTTCCCCCAGAGCTTTTTTGCTGCAAGCTACAGGCTCAGTTATTTTAGTGCGCTCATTTTTTCACACTGCCTCTTGGGTGCCACAGTTCAGGACACATTCACTTGGTGGAGAGCTCGGTTTTGAGCTGGCTACTGGGGTGAGTGTGTTACCTCTTTGCTTCTTGCATTGTAGATGTGGGAGCTGTTCTGTTCATCTGGCCCAGGAGACATGTTCAGTCCTGAATGCTCCAGAGCAGCTGGAAGATAAATGTAATTGAATATAATTCATGTAACTGAATTGTAATTCTATATAATTGAGTTTTCAATGATCTCATCACCTGCTCTGAGTAGTGACCCAAGTTTAGGACTCTTCTGCCCCAGAAACTCTTAGAAAACCTTATGACCAACAAAACTTTTAAAGTAAAGCAGTGAGGTATTGACTTGACAGAGAAACGGTTAAAAAAAATTAGAAGAAGCTTAAAATAGAGCCTTGAGGAATTGCATTGCCAAGTATTCGAGATGCTTACGTTGAGATGTTGTGTCTAGATGTTCAGCAAGAGCTCTTCTGTTTCCGTGGTCCGCAGTTCTGCTGTGGCTCGTGTACACAGGTGCCAGCTCCGAGATAGTGGCTGCAGCCGTGGCCTAGAGCAGTATGGGGACATGGTCTCTCTCCGTTCGTCCTTGTTTTCAAAGAGCATTCAGTGCTGCGTGCCCAACTGCGAGTGCTGCTGGACGTGGTAGTTGATCTGCGTTTGGGGCAATGTGCTTGTGTGATCCACCTAGGCAAACCAGGTAGCGAGGGGGCTGCCACGTATTGCCTCAAGTGAGCAGGAGTGGCCCTGGGTCATGGGAAGCAGCTTTTGGCTTGATCTTAGGGGCAGGAATGTAGCAAGGGGCTCCACGCTGCTGCTCAACAGCTAGTGGGGGAGTTTTGGGGAAGGGGTTATGAAGCAGTTGGCAGGAGTTGGGTGCTGCAAGTGGAAACCAAAAGTTCTGGCTTTCACCCCCAACCACACATCTTTGCAAAGAATGAGCCAGGACCTTAAATAATAGTGAGAAATATAGAGAATTTCTCATCAAACTCAAGAAAAGCAGCAAGGTGACACTGTACCTGTTAAATCTAAATGTCATCAGTGTTGCTGGTGCAAAAGCAGGGTTATTTGCGAGGAGAGAAAATGCTAATGCTTCTGGAGACTGGAGCTGTTTCCACAGCAAGCTGGTACTGTGCCTTGGATAAGAAAACATCCGTATTTTGACATGTGTTTTGTACATCTCTTAGAAGGAAAATGGGTCTGGAATCAGCACCAGTGTATTCACAATTATTTCATTGTATTGCAGACTCTGCAAGAGAATTCAGAATAGGCTCTCGGACTCTGATTAATTCTGGAGCTGAAATGCAGCCACATCTCCCCTAAAGTGCTGATTGTGTCTGCCTCTGATTTCCTTCTCTCCTGGAGCTTAGTGTGTTGTTTAATGGAAGTCACACATCTAATCAATTTGATTCAAAAAATGATGTAGCCGTATTATTTGACTTTCAAAAAAAAATCTGCAGAATGAGGTAACACGGAAAAATGGGAATGGAAAAATATTTAAAATACCATTTGGGGAAGTTTTCAAAATCATGAATTGTGCTAAGGAATATAGTATGTAATCATTCTGTATTCACTCTCTCTGTGTGAGATTTAAGCAATGCCTAGTAAAAAGGGCAGGCAGCAAACCAGCACTAGCAGAGGTTTTCCTACCTGTAGCTCAAAAGCAGCCCTTGCTGCTGCGGTGCCCCGGCGCAGAGGAACTCAGCTCCTCTTTGGTGTTTCTTTTAGATCGGCTCATTGCATCTACGAGAACACCTGGTGTATTATAAAAGCCCATTTTTTTATGGGTACAGCTGTGCAGCTGACACTGTAAAGAGGAAGCAGCCCTGAGCAGGAGGCTGCTTCGTGTTCTGCTGCAAGGCAGCCCAGCTGCTGCATGCTCTGTGCATGCTCGATGCAGGGACAAACGCAGCAGCGCGTGGGGTCCAGAGAGCCCCGTGCGTGCCCAAGCCTTCCCTGGAGCCCCAAATGTGTAAGGGCTGGGGCTCGGGCCCCAGGAGGAGCTCTGAAGCCTTGGGTATTGGCTTCTCTCCTGCTGCCAGCTCGCAGGCTCCTTTGCAGTCTTGCGTGGCAGCGCTGCACACACTGCAGGCCAGGAACCCGCAGCACAGAGCGGAGAGCTCACCAAGGGCCTTCTGCTCATCCCGGCTACTTTTGCTTTAAATGCTGGGGCTAAGCAGGTTCTGGCAATGCTGTTTCTGCAGCCCCTGTGTCTGGAACCAGCGCTGGGTCGGCCCATCTGGAGGCGAAGAGCCCTGGAGAGAAGCCCGGAGGCGGCCGGGCGCTCCTCCCCACGTGTAACCCTTTGTGGGTGTTGCAGATAAACCGTCCGTGTCTTAAATTGGAGGATTTTTGCTCGAGTTTTCCTGATGTCCACACAGAGGAGCTGCACGAAGCAGTAATCTGAATTTCTGCCTGAGAACAGCTGAGCCTGGGCTGCATCGCCAAGATTATCTGATCGTGCTTTGGATTTACTTCTCCGGGCAATCCTGCTTTGGATACAACACCTGGCTGTCAGCAAGGATCCTGCTTACTCAGTTTGCCTGCTGGGTTACTCTGGTGCTTGGAGATCCCATGGTTTGTGCAAGGTAGGATGATTGGAAGGGGGGCTGCTCTTCACATGCAGCGGAGCAGAGTGGGAGCTTCAGCAGGCTGACACAGCTGGATTGCTAAGGTGAACAACAGTCTCCTCCTGGGCACACAGTCCTTTGGTTTAAAGTGCAGCTTCTGACCAGCTTCTTCAGCAAAGCTCTGCATCCCTGTGCTGAAGGAAGAGCCTGACCCTCCTGGATGGAGCACTTCTCTGCATCTGAAAGTTCACTGCAGAAGTGTGGGAGCAAATAGCTCTTCTGCAAGCAGCCTGGCACCTTCTGCACGGGGGGTTTCACTCCAGGGCGGCGATGCTGCCAACACATGGCTTGTGCTTGGGGAAATGCAGCTGAGTCACTCAGGAAGAGAACAGAAAGAGAAGAGAAACCTCCTGTTAGCCCTTAACCCAGTTTTTGGCGTGTGCAGGTGCGTGTTGGAGGTGTTTGTGCTCTTCCCGTTTTGCCTTGGACCCAAGGTGATGAACTTGTGAGGTGCTGCGTGGGTTAGTGGTGGGGCAAGGAGGGGGACATGCTGCTCGGTGGGGCACTGTCGGGGTGATCCCCATCCCCTCCCCAAGGAGGCTGCAGCACGGGCCTGTTTGTTCCTTCCCTCCTGGCTCTGGGAGACAGCGCACAAGGTGGAGACAGCGGATGCACCCGGGAAGAGGGAAGGCTGAGGAGGGACTTTACTTACGCACAGAGAAAACATCTTTTGATCTGCACAAAAAACAGGCAGAGGTAACCACTGGTGCTGCTTTTGCAGCCGGGATTTTGGGATTCTCTCTGACGGTAGGAGCTGTCTGCTGTGGCTTGTGCGTGGCACGTGCAGGAGCAGCGCGAGCTGAGCCCCGTCCCCGCAAGCCGACCCGTGTGGGAGCGCGGAGGAGCTGCGCGTGGAGAGCGCCGCGGCCAGGGCTCGCTCCGGGGCTCAGGGCAACGCGGAGACCAGCGGGGCCGGGCGAGAGGGTGACCGATCGGCACGGGCAGGACGGGGCTGCAGCCACCTCTAATCCAGCGGTGATGACAGTCTCTCTCCTTACGACTCTTAAGGCTCTTTCAAGGGGACTCCTAAGGCTCTTTCAAGGGGTCGTCTTCTTCTCAGTGTTCTCTCCTTTAAATCTTCAATAGGGTTTTGTTTTTTCTTTGTTCATTTTCTTAGCAGACAACATAAGATTCCTGACAAACCAGGGTGAGCAGAGGCGGCAGTCTTGTCTGAAAGCATCTAGGACTATACTTCAAGCTGAGCTGAATGCCAACGTTGTCTGTCTTTATCGATATTTGATTTCTGCAGGACCTTGGCATTAAACTGTTCCAAGAGGGTTTTTTTTCTGGCTGTCCAGCCCTATCTCTGGAGCAGATAGAGGCCCAGGGCACAGAGCATCCTGGCAGTGTGGAGGATGAGGTGGTTTTTACAGTTGGACTTGATGATCCTAAAGGTCTTTTCCAACCATAATTCTTCTATGATTCTGGGTGTTGGCCACAACACCAGGCTGTTTGAAAGAGAGGAGGCTGGTGTCCCTGAGGGAGCCCTCTTCTTTCGGAGCTCTCAGATCCATTTTTGACAAAAGCCTGGAAGCTGAAATTAGAGTCTACATTTGAGGTACGAAGAAACTGCAAATGGCTACGTCCTGTTCTTTTGTTTATTCATTTTAACCTTAGTAAGCTTTTTTTTCCTCTTAAAATTATCAGAAGCTGAAAGGAAGGGATGGGATGATCCAGCCCTCTCCTTTGATCCTCATCCTGCTTGACTTGTCGTGCTGCCAGCCCGTGGGTGCTCTGTTTTTGTCTCCCAGTTTTCACCAGGGCAGTATTTCCAAGGATAGTGGTGGTTTGATCTGTATTTAATCTGCAAAGTAGAGGAACCAGGTGATTTGACCAACAAAAGCTGTTCCTCTGTTCTTCCACTTCAGAAGAATTAATCTGTTTTCATCTGGAAATAGCATCTCTTCTGTCCCTCCTCCTGCTGGTAACCAACTCCTTTAGAGTCTTCTTGCTCCCAAAGGGTCGACGCTGGACATGTGCAATTCAATCACATTTCGAACTCGAGTCCTGGTGAATTTTGCTGGAATAATCTGTAAAGTGGTTTTATTCCAGCAAGCCCCAGTGTGGATGCAGTTTCAGCTGGATGAAGGGGCTGCCATTGGGAATACTCCTTCCTCTGTTAAAAAAACAAACAAACACACGTTTCCATAAGATGGAAACGCTTTGGTGTTGCAGCTTTAATAAAGCAACACGGTTAAATGAGAGCAGCTTTCTAGTGCTGCCTGGTGCTTTGCACCCCAGTGGGAGCAGCTTGGTTTCAAGTGGCTTAAACTTTAACCTGTTTTCTGGAGGCCGTTGTACATTGAAGACTGTGCAGTGACAGGACGGGCTGGGCAGCGTGTGAGCCTTTGCTGACGTGGCCACGCCAGGGCGCAGGGGCTGTCACAGCAGCCAGGGGGCTTGGTGACAGCCCTGCCAGGACCCTCCTCTGTGCCAAGGGCTCACCAGCCCTCGCACGCCATGACGTCTCCCCTGAACCCGGACACTGAAGTCCTCCTCTATCTCGGTACCATGGGCAGAGCAAATTTATTTTCCATTTGGCAGGTTGGCTTGGGCTGCAGAACAGAGAGTGCAAAGTAAGTCAGATTTGCCAAAAATGATTTGGCAAAAGATAGAAACAGTGGGCAGCAAAATTCACTGTTTACGTATGGATCCTAGGGAGTGTGTTTTGATGTGACTGCTCCTGTGGTTTTGCTGTTCAGTGGCTGCAGCTTCTCAGCTCACCTGCCTGTATGCAGACACTGTCAACCCTGCTCCCCTCCAAGGGGACATGCTCCAGGCCCCCTGCTCGCCCACCCTGTGTCACAAAAATGTCAGTTCTTTGCAGACTGGTTCTCACAGAGCTCCAGAGAGGGAGCGTGGCCTGGGCGCTGCCGCAGGTCTGCAGGCTTCGCGTTGGCTTTGGAGCATGAGTGTCACAGGGCCTTTTGCACCAGGGCTGAGCGGTGGCCCGGGCCAGCCCCCATCTGGCATCAGCTGAGCTGGAGAAGGGGATCCTTGTGCCCTCCGGCTCCCCGTGGAGTTCCCAGCAGAAATGACTGAAGCTGGCTGTGTGCTTCTCGCATAAAGATGAAAGAAACAGCTTGAGAGGCTTGAAAGCGTGGGGCTTGCTTTCCTTCCCAAGAAGGGCACAAGGCCAGAGTCTTGCTCTTTAGGGATCACTCTCCATCAGTAGGCAGGATATTGCATTAGCAGCGACTGAGCGTGGGCAGACCAGCAGAACAGCTCTGCAGACCATGAGGCTCCTGCCTTCAGCCCAGGACGAGCTCGGCTCTGGCGTCTCCTGATCCATCACCCTCGTGGGCTCCTTTCCTCCCTGATCAAGGTGGCCCTTCCTGCAGCGTGCTCGAGCCCTGCGGCCGCTGCGCAGCTTTGCACACACCAAAATAAGCCTGACTTGCCCTTTTAGCCATGGCCCTGGCACGGCCCCCAGGCTTCAGCTGTGCCGGACCCCAGCTCTGTGACGAGACGGGTGTCTCTGCTGCAGGCGCTGCCCCGTCCCGAGCCGAAGCGACTGCTCTGGGCGCTGCTCCTGCGGCCTCTCTGGCACTGCCGACTGCAGCAAACCCACGGGAGGCTGCGCGGGCCGGCGCTGAGGAGACGGAGGGGAGCCAGCACCCGGGTGCTCTGGAAACGCCGCCTTTCCCTGTTGGAACGTTTCCGTGACAGTCTGATCGTTATCTGCACAAGGTGGTAAACAGGAGAAAGCGGCTGTTAGGATGCAAGCTGCGGCCTCGTGGGATGGTGTCCCCCGCGGTGGAGGTTGTGGGCAGGGTTGTCTCTCAGTCTCCTGGGTTTTCTCGCTAGCAGCTTAGGTCACTGGGTGAGAAGGACGTGGATGTTGAAAGATGTTACATGATCAGAAAGCAGCAGCTGAGTGGTAATGGGATATGTGTGGAAAGCTGCGAGCTCAGCTGCTCGCGAGGTGAAGCAAAGCTCCCTGCAGATCCCTGGCGCTGGGTGAGGACTGCAGGAAGCTCGGGCTCATTCGGGAAGCACGGAGGTGAGCAGGTCCGCGGCACGGAGGTTCTTGTGTGCGCAGGCTGGGTTGGCTGGTTTCTTTTGGAAGAATAAATCCTCTTTTTCTTTACACCCCGGTGAAGCTAAAAAGAGCACAGCTCCTTGTGCAGCTTTGTAGGTCACTGAAGGAGAATGATGGCTCTGCAGAGCTGGGTACTCAGGTACCAGATGCTTCCCTCAGCCTGGAAGCACTCTGTGCAGCAACAACTCTGCTGTAAACATTGCAGGGCCCATCCCTGCTCTTCCCTTGGCTTTTAAAGAAGGAATTTGGGAAGAAAGCAGGAGGAAGATGCACCTTCCCCTATGTACCACAGAACTACACTTTGAAGGTGTGTGTCTGGAACACACCACTTGGGACCCCTGAGAAGAAACACTGGTCATTAAATGCTGCAGTCCAGGGGAGCCCGTATGGCCACCCGGGCTTTGCTCAGTCCCTGGGGGTGCCAGCAAGCTTCTCCGCAAGTGACAGCTCGTGATCCTGTTCCTCCATAGATTTCTGACCTGATTAAATTCCCTGCCACCTTGCAGGAGGCTGCTGAGAGAGACAGGAAGGGCAGGCTACAAAAGCAGGAGTGGAATGAGCCGAGCAAACAGCTCAGGAGAGCGGGATCTTGCTGGAGCCTCGTGGTCGCCCCTGCGAGCGGAGCCGGTTGTGCTCCACGGGCACCGCGCGGCCTCCTGCATCGCACCGGGGTGAAGGGGCAGCAGTGCCCGCTCCGTCCTCCTCCTGGCATCCAGGCACAGCCCGTGGGAAGGGCTGCAGCTGGGGGGCTGCTGCCCAGCTGCTTTCACCCCGCTCGGCCAGCGCCGGCCGAGGCGGCTCCGTGCAGCCAGCGCCGACCCGGCCATGGCGGGATCCGGGCGGGCACGGGCACCGCTGCCCCTCGGGGATGGAGGTGGGAGGGCGGTCGCAGTGACCCGGGGTAGCGCCTGGTGCAGCTCCCCCCGGCACCGACCGCCGTGTCACTGCGTCCCCTGCCCTGTGCCTCATGGCAGCCTTCCAGAGCACAGAGCGAACAGCCTCTTGTCTGTTTCCCAATTTAGTCACGTCCTACCAGATAGAAGTGAGCCAGAGGAACCAGGGAAGTCGGGTTTCCTGGTGTCATTGCACTTCCCTGGAGATCAGAGTGAACAGCCGGTTCCGTTCCACGGAGGTGTCCCCTCCTTGGCCTGCTCTTGTCACCAGGACATGGCTCAAGGAGTAATCAGGAGTATGCCAGGGCTCAGCTCTCGGTGACACCAGGGCCAGCTCGCCCTTGGCTCTGTAACTGTGGCCCAGGCCCCGCAGAAGTGGTGTGGCAGCCTGGCCATCCCCCACCAGCAGAAGCTGTGCTGGGTGTTCACCTCATGCTGTAGCACCTGGGGCTGAGTCTTTGCACCCAGGACTGGGGCTTGCTGGGTGCCCATGGGCTGGTGCCAGCCCTGGCGTTGGGTCACCTCTTCCCCACCAGCAGCTGATGGGGGTGAGGTGACTCCTGTCCTTGGGCACAGGCCCTCAGTCCTGCCGAGGTGGCTGGTCGTGCCTGCAATGAGGGCCACAAGTGAGGACCGGGTCCCAGCTAGAGCCCCTGAGCGCTCCAGGAGCTGGTGGGTTTGTCTCGGTGGTCAGGACTGCTCTGCTGCAAGGGCTCCTCTAATGAACGTTCTCTCTTCTTTCCATTAGTTTCAGTGGGATAAGACGGCTTCCAAACTCTGCGGCTTAGAAGAATTGCTGCTTGCTTAGCGCTGCCAAAGCTTCTGAGCTCATTACTGGAAGGAAGTGAAAGGTAAATTCTCTGATGCTTAAAGCTGATCTCCTCCTGACTCACTTGAGCATACTTAGAGACGCGCTGAATGCGTTCGCTCCTTCCCCACAACGCTGATGCTTGGGGCTCGGTGGGAAGATGTCCCATCTCCCCTTGCTCTGCAGGGGCGAGTTTCCCTTGCCAGTTGGCACTGGGAGAGCCTGCAGTCAGCTTGGGCCTCATTCCTAGGTTTGGTACTTAATGTTGCAGAGAGAGCCCTTGAGAGCAGCCTCCACCCTGGTAACACCTAAGTACATGAGAACCACATTTGAGACCTGCACTGGGGCCTTGTTGGAGCACCAGGCATGGTCTTTATGGGGGAAATGCTACAGAGGCAGCTGAGAGAGGTGATACACAGCCCGGGTGCCTGGGCACGCGCTCCTGCTCTCAGAGCATGGTCATAGTCTGATGTGAAGGGACAGGACCAGCACCTCCTCCCTGAAGTCACCTGTGTGCCAGCAGCACCTGCATCGCCCTGCACCACGGCCTGCCTGTCTTCGGGCCATGCCTGGGGGGGCTCAGGCTGGTGCCCCTGGGTTGTGCCCCTCAGTTACCTGCCATCCTCCTGCCACTTTCCCCATACATCAGCTCGAAGGCCGGCGTCTCTTCTAAGAGCTTCTTTCCTTGCAGGGCGGCTCTGCGCCATGTCCAACGACCCTCCGCCACCCTACCCCGGAGGCCCCTCGGCACCTCCCATAGAGGAGAAGCACGGCCCGCCCCCCACGACAGGTACCTGGGGTGGCAGGGGGCCCTCTGCTCTGTCTGGGTCTGGGTGCTGGGCTGGAGCAGGGAGCGTGTGCTTTCCTCGGGAATGCCCCGGCCTCCACTTGCGGCGCGCTGGGAGGCTGCTATGCTGCCCGGCTCCTTCCCTCCCTGCTAACTATCCGGGGGGCTGGAGGCTGAGGGGAGAGGAAAGTGCCCCCGACCCAGAGCCAGGCTCTGTGCTCTGTCATGGGCAACACGGCCGCTTTGGGGCTCTTGTGACACTGAGGACAAGACTCTGGGCTGCTGTGACAGGTCACCAGTCCTCACAACTGTCCTGGAGCCACTGGCTGCTGGGCCCAGAGGCACTGCATACCTGTCTTGTCCCCTCCTCGGTCGCAGCATGTCCCTGTGTGCTGCATGTCCCCCTCCCTGTGGGGCTCATGCCCCATCCGTCCCCTCTCTCAGCGCGCTCAGCTTTGCCCCGTCTCCCCACGAGCGCCCGCCGCCTCCTGACCCTGCTTTCTTTTCAGATGGCGTCTCCCCAGCCGGGGGGCAGCCCCAGGGGGTTCCCGTCCCCCCACCTGAATTTGGGCCCCCTCCCTACGAGCCGCCCTCGCAGCCAGGCTTCGTGCCCCCCCACATGCCCACGGACAGCTCCGGAGCCTTCGTGCCGCCCGGTGAGTTCGGACAGCACCGCGGGCTGGTGCAGGACCACGAGCAGGGGCTGCTGCCCAGGGCCTGCAGGCAGGCTCCTCGGGGACAGGGGGGCACTTGGGACCATGCCTGCAAAGAACATGGCCTGGGTGCCCCCCACAAGCCTTTACACAAGGCCATGGGTTAGCAGCATGGTGTGGTCCTCCTCTGTGAGGATCCCGTCTCTCCCACCCCACACAAAGGGGGTCACCTGTGCCCATCTCTCCTTCACAGCTGGTTATTACCCACCGCAGGGGCCTTACCCGCCCATGGGCTACCACCCTGCCCCGGGCCACTACCCAGCTCCTGGTGGCCACACAGCAACTGTGCTCGTCCCGTCGGGGACGACCACCACAGTGACCGTGCTGCAAGGAGAGATATTCCAGGGTGCCCCGGTGCAGACGGTGTGTCCCCACTGCCAGCAAGCCATCACCACCAAGATCACCTACGAGATCGGGTTCATGAGCTTCCTCCTCGGCTTCCTCTGCTGCTTCGTCGGGTAGGTGCCTCAAGCCATGGGCTGGCGCTGGCCGAGCACGGCCCTCTCCCAAGATCACGCTGCTTGTGAGGACCAGCGGGGCTGCCATGGGCACCGAGCCCTTACTGGGGCAGCATGTGGCTTCACGGGCTGAGGGGGCCTGGCCACCTTGTCTCCTGGGAGGGGTCTTCATGGTGGCACCTCTAAGGCCATCAGCCAGTTGTGGAGCCCCTGTGATCAGAGGCCCTTCGTGCAGCAGCGCTGCGGACAGGGTGCGAGGGAGCCCGGTCTGGGTGGGGGCAGCTTGGACTCGATGATCTCTGCAGGTCCCCTCCAGCCGGTGCTCGCTTGCGAGTGAAGCACTGACCCCTGAAGTGAGGGCAGCAGCGCTGGGCAGGCTGCGGCCGGTCGACCAGGGGCAGCTCCTCACCTCTGCTGCCACCAAGCCCCTCTGGCTCCGGAGCCACCCCCGCACAGGCCTCTCCTGCTTTTGCTCACGGGTGCAGAGGCCGAGCGCCGGCTCTGCGCTGCCCGGGCTCACAGCTCCGCACGTCTCCCTCTGCTCCAGGTGCGATCTCTGCTGCTGCCTGATTCCCTGCCTGTTCGATGACTTCAAGGACGTGACGCACACGTGTCCCAACTGCAAGGCCTATATCTACACGTACAAACGCATGTGCTAACAGCACCCCGGGAGCCCGAGCCATTGGAATGACACCAGCCCCTCTCCTGCTGCCATGCTAGTCTATGCGTGTGCAACTCCTTTGCTTCCCCCGTGGCGGTGTGTATGCGCGTGCCCCGCTTCCCTCGCTCCGTGCTGCGCCCACCTTCCCTGGCTCCGGTCCTTGCTGTGAGCAGCCCGAGTGGGGACGCTGGCTGCACGGAGGGCGCGGGCTGAGGCCACGTGCTGAGCTGCTGCTGGCAGCTGCCCTGCAGCGCTGGGCACAGGAGCCAGGCCACCCTCCTTACAGCCACTGCAGGGCACAAGCGAGGCCCTGCTCCCTGGAGCCACCCCGTAGGGAGCAGAGGCCACTGGACACTCCCACCCCTCTGCACTTCTCCCTGTGGGGCAGGAAAGGGGGAGGCCAGAGCTGATGGCAGGATGCACCGGGGCACGGGCAGCCCCTCAGCTGTGCCCTCTGGGCAAGGGGCTGCTGGAGGCTCAGGGTGAGGCAGCTCCTCGGAGGGGCAGAGCAGCTCGTGCCCTGCGCGCTGCCTCCCAGCACCTGCCCCTGCTGCTGGCTCGGGGCAGAGCTGCCTCCCAGGGAGGGGCACCCGGAGCTGCCCTCGGGCGCAGGGTGGGAGGCAGCTGTGCCCTCCACCAGCACCTCTGTCCTGCCAGAGCAGCCGCCAGCCCGGGCGGCCGCCGCTGCTCAAGCCGCAGGCGCCTCCTCCCGGCTACTTCGGGAGGGAAATTTGGGGCTGCTTTTCACCCACCTACCAACCAACAGCAAAAAATGCACCCGGCGGGTTGCCACGTGTGCTCCGTAGAACAGAGGGGCCTGTAGCGGAGCAGAGCTGGCTGGTAGCCCTGCCCACGCCGCACCAGGGCCCTCTGCCCTTTCCTTGCCCGGGCCCAGCAGGAGCCGTGGGCACTCACCTAGCAGCACCTCCCCTGCAGCTGCCACAGATGCACCTGGGGTTCCTCATTGCAGGCGGGTGTAGGGAGTTGTTTTTAATCTCACCTCCTATGAGGCCAAAGGAGCAGGATGGGCAAGCAGTGAACCAAGGTGCCAGCAGCCCTGTGCTGGGCAAGGGGAGCCAGGAGCCACTTTTCACTCCCTCTGGAGCAGCTCCTCCTCTGCCCTCCTTTGCTCCTGCTCAGACAGCTGGAGCAAGCAGGACCCCCAGCAGAGCGGAGCGGGGGGCTCTGCAGGAGCAGCTCTGCCCAGGGCCTGGCCTGCACCCGCGGCTGCTCTGTGCTTGGAAGTAGAGCTGAGGCACTCGTCCCACTGTCTGTATGTAAATAAATAACAATCCCTGAGCTCAGTGCACATCTTTTCTTCTGACCCTGCTCGAGGGCTGCTGAAGCACTGCAGGCCAGGAGCAACTGCAGGGACAAGGGCATAGGGTACAAGGACCAAAGAGGGGCAGCAGCTGCCCCGGGCCAGGGGTAGCCTGGGTTAGACAGGACTGTCCCTCTGAGGGTCAGGAGGAGGCTTTGCTGTGAAGGTAACCGAGCACTGAAATAGGTTGCCCAGACATGTTGGGCAGGAGCCTCCCTCTCTGGCACTTTACAAAGGCTTAGTGAAGAGGGGCCTGGGCAACGTGCTGTTGGTGACCCTGTTTGAGCAGGGGCAGGTGGACTAGGGCTGCAAAGGTCCCTCCTGCCTGCAACCATTCTGCAGTTCTAGATGAGCCATTTCTTCCTGCACAGCTGGAAGAGAGCAGGTTATATGTACAAGAGCCCCTGTCCTGACAGGAAGGGGGCAATGACCCAGGATAGGAGACAGAAGGATGCAGACAGACCCTGGCCTCAGAGCGGACATAAGGCACAAGGGCAATGCAGTGACAGCACCCAGCTTAACCTGACCCTGGCAGAAGGGGCAGCAGCTCCTCCCTGTTGCCTGGGAGCAGGGGGAAGAAAATCCTATGGGGAAGCAGCCGTGAGTGTCTCTGGGGAAGCAGCACTGGTCAGTGACAGGGGAGGAGGAGGAGATGAGTAGGACAGTGTGGGAGGTTAAATCCATCATCCTGCCTCTTCAGCCTTCCACACCCCCATATGGGTTGTGTCACACCACAGCTGCCTTTTCTCCCACACAATGATGCACTCCTGGCTTTCCCCTGCTGCAGCATAGCAACTTTTTATTCCAGTCAAGGCTTCAGCAAAATCAATGTTGCACAATAAACATGTCACCTTCATACCCCCACCCACACATCTGGTCCTGTCCCCTCCTCCAGGGAGTACAGCCCTCCTCAAGCCATCATTAAGAGGGCAGAATCCTCTCCACGATATAAGTTGCACTTGGTCCCCAGGACACTGGAACAAGCAATACATTCCTCCTCTGAACTAACAGCCACTGCCACATCATGGTACCTCTCCACCAGCTCCTCATGATAAGAAACTGAATGCTCCTCACTGAAGAGACTGATGACACCTTCCTGGCTTGCAGCCCAGGGCAGAAAACTCACCATGGGGACCACTTCCAGGAAGGAGATAGAAAGCCAAGCGTGTGAAGCCTTTGCCAGTGCAGGACACGACAGCTATAGCCTTACAAGTTGCCCCGGTCTGAGCAGAGCAGTGCTGACCTGGAATCCACATACCTGCTACCTCCTCCATGCTGTACACTAGTCAGCTACGACATTATATTACAGCGCTTGCACTATTGGTGTGCAGAAAGTCCTGGACAGTCTGTTTATTGTCTTACTTGCACCCTCCAGGCAACTCCACCAGTAGCAGGAGAACAGTCTGAAGAAGGACAGGGTGCACCTCTCCTTTTGCCACCATCAGGGTGCAGGTTGCTCTTCCCATCACATGATGTACCAGGCTGCAGCTCCTGCTGCCACAGCGACCCAAGCCGCGAGGATCAGCTGCACGAGGGGCTGCTTTGCCAAGGACATGGCAGCGTGATAGGGACAGCCAGCTCCTGCCATGCCACCTAGAACACAGAAAGTGCCATTAGTGCTGCAGCACACATACAGCTAAGGATTGGCAACTGTCATTGCACAAAACCTACCTAGTTTGTCTGCATAGTAAGGGCATTTGCGTATGTCTCCTTTTCCATCATGGACTGGGACACCTCCTGCTTGGGCTTCTTCTGTTAGAGACATGCCAATCCTGTCCAGTTCATTAAATACCTGCAAGTGGTCACAGTGAGGGCATGAGGTAGGCAGAGCTGCACACGCAGATCAAAGACCCAGAGAACAGGAAGAATAATTTCATTTCCAGCCCCCTGGACAGCAAGTAGAACATTCCCTTCTACCTCCGACAGCCTTGCAGGCAGACGCTGCCGAGAGCCTCTGCAAAGGCAGAGACCCTACTAAGGGCATCTCAGGTTAGAGCTCTGTGCCCAGGAGTGAGGCAGAGCATCACCCTGCTGCCTGCCTTCCAGCCAGCTGTGGAGGCCGGATGAAGCTATGAGCTCCCTGCCCTGCTGCCAGATCTTCTCTAGGAAATCACTGCTCCTGTTCACAGAGCAGCTGGGCAGGCCCCTCCAGCTCCTCTGGCAGGGGCTTCTGTAAGGATTCCCAAAACACAGGAGCCTACTACACTCCCCATCACATTTCTGAGCAGCTTAAATCACAAAGACCTGCTACAGGCACAGATTAAAACTTCAGAGCATGTCCCTCTTCCCAGAACAGTGGACAGCTCAGTCATTTCATGCAAGATGGAAGTAACATGGGAAGGAAAAGAGGCCATGGGCTACAGATCTTTTTGCCCACTGGAAGAAATTTCAGATCACCAGCTGAGACAAGAGATAAACTCTCTAGGAAAGGGCAATATGGGGATGACAACACAAGAGCATTTATCTGGCTAAAGCTGTTTGAAACTAAGCAAGAGTTTTGCTCTTGCCATTGCTTTAGAGCCACCATTCATGGAATAGTCCGAGATGTCTCAGTTCAGTCCTGATCAAAAGTTCAGGCATAGCACTAGTGTGGGGAGAAGAATTGCTGCCAATATCTGTTAGGTGTCCAGAAGGTGGACAGAGTTGCTCAGACCAAAACCTCCACATGAGAGAAAGGCAGAATCCTGCTGCCCCCCAGTGGAAGGGACTCTCATGGTCTCAGACCCAAGCCACTTCTCCCAGGTGAACAGTTTGGCTGCATTAATCTAGGCCCAGAGCTGAAGGCAGCAGCACCTATAGGTATAGTGACTCAAGGGATTTAGTACCTGCATGTTCAGTTCAAAAGCCCTGTTGGCTTCTTCCACAATCCTTTCCTTAGTGTTCTTGTCCAAGTCTAGCGCATTCATCCTTGCTCTGTAGAGCTGCTTGAACTGTTGTGCATTGGAAATGTTTTCAAAGGTGTAGAACTGGACTCCTTCTCCAGTACTGGGCAGCTTCAGGGCCCTCTGGGCTACCTTCTTCAGCACCTGGCCACCTGAGAGGTCCCCCATGTAGCGTATGTAAGCATGGGCCACTAGCAACTCTGGTTCATGCTGTCCCACATGATGGATTCTGTCCACGTAGTGCTTAGTTGCTTCGGAACACTCGATCTTCTCTTTCCAGTCTTTGCCATAGAAATATTCCATGTCTTTGTCCAATGCTTCTTTCCGGTAGAGCTCTAGAGGGAAATACAGAGGGGCAAAGACCGGGTTGTCTTTGTTGCAATCCGTTTCCTCTTCCAGGGCAGAGTATGTGAAGTAGAGCGCCACGGTAGCCAGCTATGGACAAAGCACAGCTCACATGAGAAGTTACTCACTGCATCTGCGCCTCCCCTTGTGCCTCCTCCTCCTCAGTGTGGAGGTTGGGTCCACAGAGAGGAAACCCCAGGGCTCTGCACAAAACCGGCCTGGAGAGCCCACAGCAAAGTGCGTGGTCTGAAGGACCAGAGGCTCTTCACCTAGTTTCAGAATGAAGTTGCCTAGAGAGAAGGGTTGAGGATTACTGGTCTAAGGCTGCTGTGCTCCAGGCTTTGCCAGCTTCGGGGCACGCCACAGGGACTGACTTCATGCAAGAGCTGCAAGTAGCACCAACACCGAGTGCTGCAGTGGCTACTGCACATGGCCCAAGACCTTCACAATCAGACAGTACTGCTCAGACCCAAACTCCATCTCTTCTGTACGGTTTAAATTGCAATATGGCATAAAGCCTGTGGAAGCAAGATCAGCCTCTAGTGGACTGGTTTATGGCGATAACCCCATCATGATTACAACGTGTGGGGCCAGAAGCCAAGCACCTACATCTAAAGCAAGCCTGTGCTAGGCCAGCGTGCTCCTCACCATCCTGGAGCTCAACTGGGGGGCAGCCCCTGACAAGTTCTGATGACTGCAAATCCACCCTCAACACACACAAGCCAGAGGTGCTCGGCTTCAACAAGTCTTCAGTCTGCATCAGTCACTGGATAGATAAGTAAAGAGCTTCTCTGTCAAGAAAACAGAGCAGCACTCACCTTGAAAAGCTCCTCCTTGATCCGTCCTTTCAGGAAGTCTTTGACAAACTGAGTATTCGTCGCCCGATCATGGGATTCCTTCGTCCCTTCCTTCAGCAGCTCCGAGAGGTCGGTGGGGCTGTGGGCAAAACAGGAGAGCTCCCCTGACGGCCAGCTTCCATGTGCAGAACATTTGTACCTGTATCCTCTGAGGACCCCCCTCAATCTCAGGTGCAGTTTGAGGAAGGCACCCAGGGACAGGCAGCCTGCCCCGAGGACCTAACATGGTTGCCAGAAGCTCTCAGAGAGATAAGGCCAAGCACGCAGGCTGGGACCGGCACCATGAGGAAGAAACAACAGGATGGCAGCAGTCAGAGGCTCCTTCTGCACACGCAGGCACTCGCCTGCCAACCAGCTTTGCCATTTTAATGTGCTTGGTGCTTATCAGGAGGGCTCAGATGCACTGTGCTGAAGCAATGATCCAAGGATCCTTTGATCCTTGGGCCATTGTTTTTACGGCTCATCCACGAAAGCTTCAACAATAACATCAAAGGAGGCCTTGATCATCTCAAGATCATGGATAGTGGTAAAGGGCACAGGAGCCTTGCTGCACTCATTCTGGAGAGCAAGAAAGGCTCACATAAAAGTAGAAGCACACAGAGCCAAGACCTGGGCTTTTATAACCAGGGTTATCAAGGATAGATGGGATGACTACAGCCAAAGCACCTACCTGGAGTTTGGCACAGTTACCAACACACCTACACCCACATGAGCTTGTGCTACAGTGCAACTTAGACGTTTCTTTTGACTGTAGTAGATGGCCCCACATTAACTGTGAAAACAGACTTTGAACACTACAGACCCATGCAATGAACTGACTGGAGAAACCTGGATATGGCTGGAAAAGCAGCTATTACCAACTTCATGAAGTTTAGCCTGTTAAACACAAGTCAGCCAGGCTATCTAGGTGTTGAGAAGCACCCTATACTCTCACCCATTTTCAAGCCTGAAGCTGTTGCTTTTAGAGCACGTTTCAGTGAGCACATGGGACATAATGTTCACCTGCACTCAGCTCTTCATTGTAGGGATGGACAACTGAACAACTGTTGTACCTTTGAAGTACCTGAAATAACTGTGTTCTTCAGGACATCATGTTCCAGCAGTTCCAGACTTGGTTGGAACAGATGCAACTACCCATTGCCCCACGTGCTGAGCAGCCCCAGGCCCAGCCAGATTCTTGTCTTAGCCTATTCAAGTTGTTCCACATCCACTTTTCAAGTCAAATCTCACAGACACTACAAAGAGGCTACAGAGGGACATAGTCAAGTAAGAAGATTATAGAGCTTGACTGTAGTTTATTTATTTATTTATTTTTAGAAAAGGAGTGTCTGGGAAAGAAAATCTTGCCTAAACCTTTGGGTATTCTGCAAAAGATGCAGCTAACTAGAGCAGAGTTCATATCCAGAGTCATCTTTCAAAACAAGTATCTACTAATCACATGAGACACTGTCCAGCAAGCCATGAAAGGCTGGTTCACATTAGCCAGGAAGGGATAAACACGACTGCCAAACAGTCAAAGCATTTCTGAAATGTGAATTCAGTGGCACAGACTGAGAAGCAAGTCCCTATTAGACTCTTCCATCCCTCCCACCTCTCCTACATTAAGAAACTTGATTTAGCAACATACCCTTTCCAGCCACTTGTTCCTTCAAAAAGGAGGAAAAGGTTCACGCTTGTCCAGGGACTTTCCCGTATTGCCCAGGACAAGATCTGGGCCATGTGTAAGATGGTGCCAGCAGGACTCACCTGACATTGTCATCTTCTGTTTCATCATAGCGCAGGCTTTCCCCTTCTTCTCCTGCCTCTGCGCCTTCCATAACTGACAGCATAGCTCCACAGCCCTGGCCAGATCAGTGCTGGAGACCAGGCAACCTGCAAGGCAGAAGCAGAGAAGTCTTAGCAGGAAAACTACCTTAATGGGAGGGATAGACAGGTAGGAAGCGTGGAGGGGTCTCCAGGAGCCTGTGCTGCATCACTGCAGCAGCGGCCCCTCGCCGTCCCCTCCGCACACCGGGTGCTGCACGTGACAGCGTGTGAGCGGCGTCGCGCGCCCGACCCCTCCAGCCCGGAGCAGCCTCGCGGCACCCGCTCGCAGCGCGTCAGCCTCAGCCGCACGCGCGAGGCAGCCGCGGTCGGGCTCTGCTCCAGGACGGGCCTGGATCAGAGACCTCCATGTTAGTGATCTGCAATGAAATTATGAGTAAGCTGCTTTTCTGCTGGTGCTGCCAAGACTCTGAATAACAACTGCAGGGGGAAGCACCTCTCCCCTAGAGAAGGGATTTCAACCAGCTTCGCTCCTGCAGCAGTATGGAGCCTTCCCAGAAGGATGCAGCAGTGAACTAGGCCAGCTAAGAGGAAAACCAATGTCTCCCTTACAAACACATATTTGAAGGGGAATTTGCGAAGCAAGGGCAAACACTACAGCTCTGCCTTTCCTGGGCTGTTCTCCATAAGGCAGCAAAGCAGGTACTGCTGTCTGAACAGAACGAGCCACAGAGAATACTCCTGCTACCACCTCTCAAACACTCCTCTCCTGCCTAACAGGCTTTACTTTAAACCCCAGAAGTAACTCAGATCTTCTCTGATTTGAAAAGGAAAAACCTCCTCCTCAGATGTAGCAGGAGGTGCAAGAAGCTCTCAGATCCAGGAGCGAGACACCTGGCTTATAGCAGGCGGACCCCTGGTTAAGCCATAAACCCAGCACCCACATTTATAAAATGGAGCCAGTAATCAGCTTTGTGCTGAGCACCACCACCAAATTGCAGGCAAGCAAGGTAAGCCCCAGACAGAGCTGCTTGCTGGCGCTCCATAACGTGCCTGCTATAAAGGAGCCATCCCTCCTGCTCCTCCCCACCTCAGCTCAGGCCTCCCGAGGTGGGTGCATCTGCAGACACTGCTGGGCCCACGCTGGGAGGCTGCAGACCAGTAAACGAGATAAGGAGCGGACCACAGCCAGGCCGGCTCGCTGAAGCCACGGCCGGCAGATCCGTCGCTGGCTCCCAGCTCGGCGGTGCTGCTGCGGGACAGCCTGGTTGTACATTAACCGCCCTCCCGCTCTTCCCGCCAGGGTTGCCAACCTCTTTGTTTTCCAGCCGCTCCCGCAGCCCTCATTGCTCTGCAGAGGCGCCCGCAGGTCCCTCCGAGCCAGGCCCAGCGCCGGTGTGGGGAGCCCATTGCCAGGGTGAAGGAGTCCCCTGTGATCACACAGCCCTTGGGCTCTCCAGAGGAGCCTCCCTCAAGCGGGAGCACCGAGGAGGGCCTCACAGCACTAACACATCTGGTTATGGGCCCAGTTCAGATTTGCTACAGGTGACAGCCCTACAACCCCTCTACACTTCCCTACAGGACAAGCCACAGCACAGCCTCAGCATCCCTGCAGCAAGGGGTTTAGAGCAGCATTATATAGCCAGGGGACACAGACACACAGGAACGAGGGCGCAGAGATATTTAAGGACACCAAACTTGGATACTGTACCATCTCCAGTCGCTCAACAACAAGCACATTAGCTCTAAAATAGCTACCTCCATGCGCTTTGTGGCTTCCGTCAGGCTTCACCTCAAAGGGAAATCACGGCACAGAAGCCAAACGACCTGCCCGGGTTCCAGTTCAGGCAGACATTGCCACGGGCACGACCAGGAGCAGCCTGTGCAGCCAGGCAGACAGGCTCCCGCCACCACAGGGCTCCACAGCTCCTCAGCTTTCCCTTCAGGTTGCTTCAGGCCTGGCTCTGCTCAGGAGATGCAAACTCCAGACTTAGGAACCAGGCGCACTAGTTCCCATCTGTCTCATACCTGCAGAGAGCCCGGGTCCCAGAGGATCCAACGCTGTGGATACAGGTGAGCAACAAGAGTAGAGCTACGAAAGGCACTTTGGCTTTGTTCATCCCTCAGAGGAGACACATACGTAGAAGATAAACCCAACATGAAGGAATTCACTGGACTAAGCCTCAGGAACTGCAGCGATTAACAGCAACAACAGTTAGAGGCTCCCAATGGCCAAACATATATCGCACAGCTCCCAAGAGGGTCTTTGCACAAGACAACACGTTTGCTAACCTACCTCCTAGAACCTTTATGCCTATGCCCAAGAACCACCTCGCAGAACACCTGGATTTCACAGCACTCACCAGCGCTGGAGCTTTGGCTGCATGCTCTATACAGAGTAAACGATGGAGACGTATTTAAAATGTTTAATGCTACAGAAGCACAGCTGATCAGAACAGTGAATTATTGCCCAAGCAGCATTGACTCATGCAGGAAGAAGTAGCAGGCAACATCTCATACAAGGACTCCAGTGCACTTTGTGACTTGCAGGAAGAGAGGAGGAGGCAAAGGAGGAGTAAAGATTCAGCTTGACAAGCTCTTCAATATAGCAGAGTATGGGGGCAATGATGGCACCAACCCCTTAGCCAGAGTTTAAGGCAGGATAAACACAAGAAAACAAGAAGCTAAGATTTGTCCTGATTGTCTCCAGCAAAGACACCTCCCTGATGAGCTGCGAGTTCAAGGGACAAGACAGCACAAGTCAGCACCCTGCCCTGTTCGGAATTAGGTGAGGATATAAAAACTTGGAGGTGGGGAATCAAGGCACTATAATTCTCGTACCACCAGAGACTACTGCTTGTATTCAAAAAACTAACTGAATCCCCAAGATAGTCACTGGTCAGAACACTGGTTTCTTGAGGCATCTGCTCTTCTGAAAGAGGCAGTGTCCTATGAACTGAAAGGAAGGTTGATGCGGCGCCTGCCTCGCTCTGTGGACTGGGACATCGCCGTGGTTGCTACGAGGAGCTCTGCTCATGCGAACCCTGGCTGATGCTCAGGGTAAACACAAACCCCTGCAGGGCCCTGGGAGCAGCCTGCGCGGGGGGAATCCAGCAGCTACGCGAGTCAGAACGGCGGAGCTGGAGGCGGCTGGAAGGCTTGTGGCAGCTCAGCAAGCTGCTAGCAGGGCCTTTTGAGCACTCCCAGTAGCTGTCCCATTCTCATCTAGTCAGCGGTTACTTTTCCTTATGCACGTTTGCATAACACTGCGTTTGAGGTGAATGGCTGCACCCTTCAGGGTATGGGAAGATATCTGAAATACTCCAGGAACCCCTGACTTTTTGAAGGACATAAAGGAGACCCTGATGCAACATGGAAGCATAGCACTGCAGGTGGTAGCATCACCTGGGCAGCACAATAATTCGCAGACCACCTCCCCAGCACAGGGCTCACATAGCTGTTACGCTCGCGTGCTATATCAAGGCATTAATGCTGCACATGCTGGAGAAAGGGTGTAAGCCACACAAGGGGCTGCACAAAGCTGGACCTACCCAAACAGCCCTGCAGCAGAAACAAAGCCCAGACCCGCAAGCTTGACAGCTTGAAGGGGTATCACAAACTTAGCTCAGCAGTAACGTTAGCAGAGTTTCGCATCCCTTCCTTCCGCTGAATACATGGCACTGGCTGCCCATGGAAATCAAAGTCTAAAGGACACACTGCTGTGTTTCCCCTGACGCTGCTCACTCCGCTGCGACGCCAGGTGAAGGCGACACCTGCTCTGTCCAGGCTCAGCATAAACACTGCAGCAGAGCGCCCTGGTGCCACAGGGTGCCCTGGTGCCATGAGCAGGGCCAGCCCCTGCCCTACGGGGCCCGTGCTCAGCCAGGTGCACCCGGGACACCACGGCCAGACACAGCCGTGGCGTGACGCAGCGCCGGGTACCCGCGGCCTCAATACGGCGGCTGTTTCTCGCTGGGACAGCAAGAGGCCCTCGAGGCCGTCGTGCCCCGAGTCCAGCCCGGGCCGCAGCATCGCGGTGTCCAGCCCCGAGCGCCCTTAGCCAGGGGCATCACGCGGAGCCGCCTGGCGACAACAGCCCCGCGGTGACGCTGCCTCCCGGCGCCACCCGCTTCCTCCGCGCCGGTCCGCAGGCGGAAGAGACCGGGGAGGCCCCAGGGCAGCTGCCCGGGCGCAGGGCTGCACCCCGCCGGGGACCAGCGCCTCCGCGAGCCGCGGCGCCCGGCGGGCCTCACCCCGGGCCACGGCAGCCGCCGGGGCTGAGCGCGGTGCTCGGCTCCCGCAGTCCGGTCACGGAGGCAAAGCGGCGGCGGACGGGAAACGCGCGAGCCGCGACGGGAAGCGCCGAGGGCCTGGCGGGCCCGCGGTTCCAGGGAAGGGGAGCGTAGGAGCCGCCTCGGCGGCGGCGGCCCCGGCCCCACGCGCTCACTCACCCGCCCGCGCGGCCCCACGGCGCGAGACAAAGGCCCCCCGCGGCCGCCGCGCATTTATTGAGGCGGCAGCGGGGACTCGGCGAATCACGGCGCAGCGTCCCCGCGCACCGGCGCCTCCATTGGCGGAGGCGGCCGAACGTCACAGGGCAGCGGCTCGGCCCCGCCTCGCCTCCGGCCAATGGCGGCGCGGCCGCTGCTGGAGGCACCGCCCCGGGGCGGCGGGCGCGGCGCGTGCGCGGTGGGGCGGGACGGGGCCGCGGCGCGTGCGCGCGGCGCTCCACGTGAGGCGGAGCCGGGGCGCCGCGGCCGCGCCAGGCACCTGCAGGGGATCAGGGTGGGTTTTTAGGAGAAAACGGGGGAATTCAGGCACGCTGCGCCCCGCCCCGTGCAGCACAGGCCTCACGGCGGCGCTTGCAGCCTCAGCAGCTCTAACCCCAGCCCATTATTGCACCAGCCCCATCCTGTGTGGACAAGGGCCCATCCAAGCACTGCCCCGTGCGAACACCCACCTGCTTTTCCTCGAAGCAGCAGTAGCTAAAAGCTGCAGAGAGGCCAAGCGCTGCTGCTGAGCAAGAAGAAACCTACAGGATTCTGCTTGTGGCAGCAAAGGAGTCGGGAAAATGCCATTTTTTTAAAGGGTTTATTTGGACACTTGCAAATACTTAAGCCTCATACAATTCAGTTCTTACAGTCTTTTCAGAAGGAACATTCAATTCTCCCAACGAAAACCAAAAATGATCCTCTAACCTGTGAACACCAGGAATCCTGTCTGTGGTTTCTGGAGAAAGGTGGTGTCTCCTCCAAGCAGAAGCCCAGTGAGCAGGAGCAGTGCACATCCCGGGGCTGCACAGACACTGCCGCTCCCCTGGAGGCCACGAGCACGGCGGGCATCATGTCACACGCTTGTGCCGTAGCTGCCACCACCGCTGCCCGCGGGGTGCCCTAGGGCGGCACTGCCCGGCGTGCGTGCAGCCCACGGGACGCAGCCCACGGGCCAGGGCAGCGGGGAGCTGGCGCACGAGCTCGCGGCTCAGGCACAAAGCACAGCCTGCAGCAGGCTGCTCAGAGCCTCTGAGCAAAGCAGCATTGGGAAGGGAACGCCAAAGCTTTCGTTTTTTTCTAATTAGTGCTTTGCATGCTCTCAGATGGTCCATTTAGTTCCCTATGCAAATTGAAACACTGTATGCACAGAGAAAGGACAAGCTCCTTCCCTTCTCTTAAATACAGCACCAAGCATGTTCCAGCCTTTTCAAACTACTTTGTTTCTCCCCTCTTCCAGAGCTACCCCTCTGAACATCACCTCCTTCCTCTACTTTGTCACACATTCCTCCCCAGATGCCCAGTGCAACTTCTTGCACCAACTCTCCTTCCATCTTTAGCTTTTAGGACTCATTCTCCTAAAAAGAAATTGTTTCCACCCACCAAAAGCAGGATGGTTATTAGATGGAAAGGAGAGACACCCTGGGCTTCGGTGACAGGGTATTGGCCATTCCTGCTGCCCACACTCACCCCTCCTAGGGCTCCTCTCCCCTGTGGATCTGCTGATGCCGGAGGAGCGCCGAGCTCACGGTGAAGCCCTTCCCGCAGCTGGCACAGGCGTAGGGGCGCTCGCCCGTGTGGATCCGCCGGTGCTGGATGAGGTGGGCGCTCTGCCGAAAGCTGTCCCCGCAGTCGGCGCAGGCGTAGGGCCGCTCTCCCGTGTGCACCCTGCGGTGCCGGAGCAGCGCCGACCTCCACAGGAAGCTCTTCCCGCACTCGGTGCACTCGTAGGGGCGCTCGCCCGTGTGGAAGCGGCGGTGCTGGATGAGGTGGGAGCTCACCGTGAAGCTCTTCCCGCACTCAGAGCACCCATAGGGGCGCTCGCCCAGGTGGAACCGCCGGTGCTGGATGAGGGCAGAGCTCACTGTGAAGCTCTTCCCACACTCGGAGCACGCGTAGGGCTTCTCCCCTGTGTGGACCCGCTGGTGCTTCATGAGCTCGGAGCTCTGGCTGAAGCTCTTGCCACACGCCGCGCACTTGTAGGGTTTCTCTCCCGTGTGGACCCTCTGGTGTCGCGTCAGGGCTGAGCTCACGCTGAAGCTCTTCCCACAGTGGCTGCACTCAAAGGGTTTCTCCCCCGTGTGCACTCGCCGGTGCTGGACCAGCTGCGAGTTCCCGGCAAAGCTCTTTCCACACTCTGCACACTTGTAGGGCTTCTCCCCCGTGTGCGTTACCTGGTGCCGGATCAGCTTCGAGCTCATGCTGAAGCTTTTCCCGCACTCGGAGCACTCGTAGGGTCTCTCCCCTGTGTGGATTCTCTGGTGCTGGATGAGATGAGATCGCTGGCGAAAGCTCTCCCCGCACTCGGCACAGCCGAAGGGCTTCTCTCCAGTGTGGATTCTCCGGTGCTGGACCAGGTTGGAGCTCACTCGGAAGCTCTTCCCACAGTCCCCACATATTGTCAGCCTCCCCGCTGCAGGATTTCTCTGCTGGCTGGAGTCTGGCAGCCTCCTGAAACTTTTTCCACGAAGCGTCGCTCTGTTTTGCCTCTTCCCCAGGGGAGTTCTCTGAACCCTTTCTGACCTGCGGGGGTGAACTGGATCCTGCTCAGGACTCTGGGAACTGTTCTCCTTGGGGAGTCCTGATAGCAAGTCTGGCTCCGCTGTCCAAGGAAGGCCTCCCTGGGGATTTGCCTGCTTCTTGCTCACAGTCTCATCCTCGGCTGCAACAAAACAAGAATCCGGACAGGAGTTATGGGCAGGAAACAATTTGCAAAGGAGATCACAAAGGGATAAACTCTGAAAGTTTGGTAGAGATATTACAGACTGATATTAAGTATAAAAACTCCTGGTATTTTTCTCCTATTCAAGGTATTTTGCACCGTCAAAGGAACAAGCTCTGGGAGGAGCTCTGCATGTTTTGGAATGACCGGAGACCACCAGAATTAACTGTGATCAACCTTATTTTATTAGTTTGTCAAATCAAAACCAGTGAAATTCCAGCTCAGCTCCCTGTTTCGATCCTTACAAGACGAATGAGGTACAGACAGTCCACAGTGACAATTGCCACAGGCCTCGCCAGCAGGTGCGGGCAGCCCACGAGCGCTGCGGGAGGCTCGGCGGGCGCGGGCGCCGCTCGGGACACGGGTGGGCAGCGCCGCGCGGCCCCGCTCCACGCTCTGTCACTCTGTTACCCACTTTGCCACAAACAGCACGAAGCCATGAAGCAAGTCGGGAGCTCCCGCCACAAGAGCAGCCAGTTCTGCTTTTAGATCCCCTCCTTTTGACATGACATGATCCCAGATAAGAAATTCTGCCTTCTGCACAAAGGGGCAGGGCTTAAACCTACAGCGACTGTCGAGGCAGTGTCTGTTCACAGGGAGGGGTGGCCTGTGGGGCAGAGCAAACCTGTTTCTTTGCTGAATTGGGCTCTCAGTTAAAACAGATGTCAACAGATGTCAGAGATGTACAAAGTCTTCTTCAGTGCAGACTACATACCCCAAATAACTACAGCGAAGACCATATAAAATAAGGCAAACTCTTCTCTTTGAGCAGAAGAAAGTAACTTTCTGTTTCCATCAGTGCAGAGCAAATCCATTGTGAAAGGCACTGCTGGTGAAAGACAGGTCCGAGGGCCAAGGCCACTGGTGATTCCCTGTGGCAAAGGTGAGAGAAGGAGCTTCTCCTAGACATTTGGAGAGAGAAGGAGATCTCTGTGCTGAACTGACCAAAATGAATAAGCTTGGGAGATGCGAGGAATGTGCGAGCTCCAGTTTTATAGGATGAGCGTACACATTAGGATAGATCCTAAACGTCCCTGTAAATGTACTGCTGGGTCTCTCTCAAGAGGAGCTGGCAGTAGCACGAGTTTTGGCCGATTCTACTCTGTCTTACAGCAGTAGTTGGAGCAATGGTCACCAGCATGGAAGTCAGAGCTCATGAAAGAGAAACCAAAGAGAACTATTAAAGATTAGACACCTCATCACAAGCAATCCTCAGACTGAAGGAAAGCAGTAGAATGTGCTGGGAGGCACCGCTGTTTGCCAACTTATCTCATCCCCTTCCCTGTAACCAATACATGAGGGGGGACTCAGAGCTACATGGACCTCTAGTCTATCCCAGTAGAGTTGTTCACACAAGTTCACAACCCATCTGGGCTACTGAGTGTGGCATCTCACATCTGGGGGACTGGGAGGAGGCTGACGAGAGGCTCACCTTTACGAAGGGCTGAGAGGAGACCCAGGGACCAGCAAGCCCAACGGCCATCCCAAGCACATGAACAGAAGCCAGAACAAGGTAAAATTAATGGGCACACAGCCAAAAAGGAAATACTGTGAAAGAGTTGTTACGACTTTTGAAAAGGGATGTCTCACCTCACAAACCTCTTGCAGTTCTCTGAGGTGTCACCCATTCAGCAGAAGGGAGGTCTGGAGTCCAAAGGCATTCACAAAAGATGTTTTGTCCTTTGCCAAACTGCTGAAGAAACTAGACTGCCATGGGATGAGAGATCCTAGATAAACTGGCAAAGGAGGGAAAGGGGAATTGGAACCATATGATGATGATTCAGTTATTCTGAATTAGAGGGACAAGAACTAACTGTAAAGAACCTGACAGTCATAGGATACTGATTGGCCAGAAGATGAAGGAACTACATGGAGGTTCATTGCACGTAAACATGAAGACATGCAAAGAGAAAAAGCCTCTCTATAGCTTGTACACCAGGATAGGCCTAAGATGTTCTTGGTATCACTCAGGAATAGCAGTTTGGAATTAAAACAGCACAACAACATCACATTTTCATTGTGATGAAAACCACAACTCCAGGGCAAACAAACATACAAAAATCTTGGTAAAAGTTATAAATAGATGGGAAAAGAATAGAGGATAAAATGTGTGATAAAATGTGATTCTGCTTTATGCCCAAACCCATGGTAAGCCTATGTCATGAATACAGTACAGCAGGGATGGCTTCCTCAACCCAGAAATATTAATAGTACTGGAAAAGGTACAGAAAGGTAACATGGATGCCCAGGTTTGGAGCAGCCTCTGTATGAGAAATGATTTAACGGGGTGTTCCGCCCAAGAAAGGTTCATCTGATGGGAGATATCAGAGCTCTGTAAGAACACGCATGTCCTGCAGAGGGTGGGCAGCCATCTGCCCTGCGCTGTTTATTCCAAAACAAGAACCACGGGCATCCAGCGAACCAGTAGAAGGCAGCTTCAAAGCAGAGGATGTGGTTCCTCACAAAGCGCTGCCAGCTGCAGAATTCCTCAATGTAAGTTAGGCTGGATGCTAAAACACCCGCAGATGCAGACAGCAATAAAACACACAGCGGGTTATGAAATACCCCACACCGCGGCTGGCTCGGGAGTGCCCGAAGCCGCAGAAGACCCGGTTCGGACGGCGCGGGGGGCCCTTACCTGCACGGGCGCTGCTCAGGGGCGCCTGGAGCCGGCGGAGCCACCGCTCCTCGTCCTGCTCCATGTGGGAGATCATGTTCCGCCGCTGCCCGGAGCTCCTGCCGGGGGAAGGGAAAGGGGAGAGCAGAGCCCGGCCGCCCGCCCCGCCGGGGCGCCTGCGCCGGGGTCCAGAGAGCAGCGACGCGCGGCCTCGAGGCGACAGCCGCGCTGCCCGGGCCCGCGGGGCCGGCTCCGACCGTGTAGCGGCCGCCGCGAGGCCGGGCCGAGCCGGGCCGAGCCCGGCCGGGCCGCTACCCGCTCCGGGCTCGCCCACAGCCCGGCGGCGGAGCCACGTGACGGCGGCGGCCAATGGCAGGCGGCGGTCGCGGCCGCGGCCTGCGAGGACGACGTGAAATGGCGGCGGCGGCGGCGCTGCTGCCGGTGCTCGGCGCTGTCCGGGCGCGTTACGAGGCGCTTCTCGCCGTTCAGGGCCCGTTGCTGCCGAGTATGAACGGCGGGCAAGCTCGTTACCTGCAGCACGCGGCTCCCCCGTGGGGGAAGCGCCGCTGTCACGCGGGGGAGCTGCTTCTGAGCCTCGTGCAGGAGCAGGAGGAAGGTTCTTGGCCCTCGAGGTCCCCAGCGAAAGCAGAGGGGCAAAGCAGGAGAGCAGAGACCTGCCCTGGGAGGCCGCCAGGAGGGCTGCCGGCACCGGGGCCCAGGCGTCAGGGACACACGTCAGCCACCACCGCGGCTGGGGCGAGATGAAAGGGAAGAGCAACCGCACGCAGGGAGGTCGGAACGCACCGTGAACGCGTTACCTGTGTCCCCAGGAACCTCCGTGGCACCTGCGTGGCCAGGCCTCCCCCCGTCCTTCGTACGGCCACCATGGAGCTGAAGCGCACAGGTCACTGACCAAAGCCCACGGAATCCACCAGCATGGAGCTACCAAAGGCTCCAGGAGGCCCTTGGATGAGCACAAGGCTGTTCTTGTATTTAGCACTTCGGTACCTAAACTTTAGCACCGAAAACACAATAGTTGGGAGTT
Source organism: Tinamus guttatus (assembly GCF_059628265.1). NCBI lineage: Eukaryota > Metazoa > Chordata > Aves > Tinamiformes > Tinamidae > Tinamus > Tinamus guttatus. The sequence goes on along the minus strand of NW_028288706.1, from coordinate 4,655,875 downwards.
ATTGGTCGGGTAGAAAGGGAGGGCACAACAGTCATCACCCTACTGATTTTGTAGGTAGGAAATGTGATAATGCACAAAACAACAGGCAGTAGCTGCAAAAGTTGCTCTACTAGTATCCATAGGCACTCACACAGATCACTTTGTTGTCACACACATTTGGAAGCAGTTTTTTTCCAAAGCTCATTTGGAGCTCATCAGGTGTGTCGGGGTAGGACAAAGGCTTTATGCATTGCCAATAACATATTGGCTACTTTTTAACGTAGGAAACAATTCAAATCTTAGTTGAAAAGGTTTTTTTTCTTACAGAGACAATGGATTTTCCAAGAGAGATATGACCCTGTGTTAGGAACATATGAAAACAGAGAAAAGTATACAGATGAAACTGCTTGATAACGTCATCACTGGCAGATGGAAACATCAATATTAGCTGGAAGAGACACCCTTGTGTACAGATTAACGGAGCAGGAGAATGAATAATGGCTTTCTGATAATTTGCAGCATGCAGGCTGCATTCTGACCTATCTGACATGCTGCAAGTCATTTTTCCTCTTTTGGGAGAATTGTTAGAATTATGATTTTGTCAACTGTAGCCACAAGAATACTGAGAGAAGCCTCTGCAAAATGTTATCTCCAACCCGAATGGCACAGTTGTTAAATTTTTGTTTTGTTTCATTAGGCAAAGTGTCCATTTGAAAGGCTTCAGGATGACAGAGAAAAGAGGATATAGGCATTTGCAGTAACTGTTCTTTTTAAAATTTTTTTTTCTTAACATGCTACCAAGTTTCTTTTGGTGCAGTCCTATTAGTTGAACAATTTATACGCCCAAAGTGTAACACTGTATTTGCTGAAGGTCAAGATATAAGAAAGAATTGATTGCAAAAGTTTTGATGATAAATGTCTTGACTAGGAATACAGCAGAGAAGATGGAAAGGGATCTTACTTATTTTCACATATTAAGACTGACAAGAGAGAAATATGTGATACATTATGGGAAACAGTATTTCCTAGAATGCCACTTAAGGCAAAACTTGGCCTTTTTCTGCAAGAAAGTATTCCCCCATCTCTCCTTCTGGCTGACCAAAACACCTTCCCCAGCCTTACCTGGAGTCTCTCCTACCTTGGTGCTCTCCATCTCAAACAAACCTGGTGATCTTCCTCTCTCCAGCCACTGCGCAGCAATCCCTTGTTCCAGCTCTCCTTGCTGCTGGGCCCCTGTGCCACGACTCACCTTGTCCTTCCGTCCTCTGCTGAGGACCCTTCCAGCCAGAGCGCTCACTGTGGAGCCACTACTGCTCCCAGCTAGACCCAGGACTGCTGCTTAGGCTGCCCCGGGCCTTCCTAAGGCATTACCTGTTACAGTTTATCATCAAGATCTTATTCTGTTTATTTATATAAATTAAATAAAAAGGCTATAATATATCAAAAATATAAATAATTTCCAGAATACATAAATACGTTACAAAAGTGGCTCCTTTTTTAAAAAAAATAACAATGTGTCCTTTTTGCCAAGACCTTTTCAGATCCAAAGCTCTCAAAACACATGAAAGTCAGAAGAGCTCACAAAATACATATAAAACATGACCTTTTAGGGTCCAGGAGTTTGTCCAAGAGTTCCAGATGATGTTCACAACTTCTTTTACAATAGGTTTAAGAAGAGACTGTTCAAGGAAGAGATTTAATCACTATAATACCATCTCCTTAAAAAAACAAAAACAAAAACCCCCACCTCTGTCAAGGAGGTGCTCTGATCGGACTACAAAGACAAGGTAACACAGCCCTCAGAAAATGGAGCAGATTATATCTTGGAGATCCCAGCACGCCAATACCTGCTACATGCTGGACACACACAGCGGAATGTTGGAATCCAGGCTTTCACACAATTGCTGGTGTTAGAGGACACTGCAAAGCCATGAGAAATAGTTTAGAAGAACAGCTGCACACAGATTGAGGAGTGTTACCAGAGACCACCAAATTAACCAAGGACAGCAAAGGCCTCTTATTTCCACAATGTCCCCTGCGTAGCAATCAGTAGGGCCGCTCAGATACTGAATAAATAACTACTTGGAGAGTCTGAAGATTCAGGAAAAAAGATCTTATTAGGGAACTAAAACTTATTAGGAAAAAATGGAAAGCAAAGATAAAGAGGAGAAGCAGCAGGGGAGTGCACCAACAGGAGGGATCTTTGCAGCTGCCGCTGGAAATGGGAGAGAGGCTCCATTCAGTAGCGTTTCCTCTGTCTTCCGTTCCCCTTGCCTTTGGCTTCCTTCTCCTTCCGCTCTGCAGCCGTGGTGAAGGTGATACAGTAAGCATCTAGAAAATCCATCAGCTTTGCCTTGGAAATCTTCATGCCGTTTGCTTTCAGCTCTCGGTGCAGTGCAGCCAGCTCAATTGGCTCGTAAAAGAGGACCTTGTGGTACAGGACTGAATTTGTAAAGATGTAGTTTCCCACTGCGTCCAGTGTATCTGCTTCCTGGGCTGCTGTCTGAGAAGCTGGGAGCTCCTCTTCCTCATCTTCGGATATATTGCTACAAGAACTAAAAGTGAGAAAAAGTGCAAAAAACAATCAAGGAAACAACTGGTCATCAAGGGCACACTCAGAGATGCCCAAGTCCCTGGCTGCCAACCCTTGCAATGCCCTGTGTAGCATCTCCGACACCAGCAATTGCCAAAGGGAGGGAGGCAGAACACGCCACGTGTTCTGCAAACCTGCACGTCGAGCTGTGCCGGTGCTGCCCGGCATTCCTTGCTCCTGCTGCACTACTGCTGACACACTTGCTCTGTGCAGCACCACACGCAGTGCTCACCGAGCAGCGCTCCCTGCTCCTCTTGCAGGCTCTCACTCAACCCTGCGAGGCTCCTTGCAGTGCCAGCTTTGAGCTCTGCCCATGTGCAGTTTCACCCGTGAGCATTTCTGTGCTCTCAGAATAGCTCACTAGCAATTAGACTGAAACGCACAACAGAACAACTTACTTCAAGTGACAAAAGCTCAGGGAAGCTGCCTACAGTACAGATCCCCTGTATTCTGCATTGACACTTGTATTGCCCATTTTCCCAGCTCATCTCTGTGCTGCACAGTAGACTCCTTTGTTAGTATTTTGTTCCCCTACCTCTGTATACCAGTAGAGACGTCACTGCCATCCAGCGAGGATGACGATTCCTGAGAATATGAGGATTCCTGAGATGATGAGAGCATCAGCTCCTCCTTATCAGCTGCCAGAGAGCCCCTCTCTGGAGATACATTTGGTGTCTGTCTACCGTTGGAGATTTTGGCACGTTTCCCACCAACATGCCCGTTAGTCTTCAGCTGCCTACGGCGCTTGGCTGGAGGCCTCTGTGGGGGAAGCTGGGAGGATGGGATATCATCCTCTGTGTCAGTATCCACATCCGTATCCACGTCCTGGTGAGTATACTGGAATATGGCCTTCAACTTTAACACCATCTGGCGTTTTGGGAAAGGACGAACTCCAAATCTGAAAGAGAAAGGTAGGACTTAAGCCTAAGATAATGCTGCGCCTTCCACTGCTATAGCTCAGGAATGTGACCAGGCCAGGAAGCTCAGTGGCCAGCTGGAAGAGCATGACATTGGAAAACCATCAAGTTTTCCCCTTTAGCACAGTAGCTGCCTTTCACACCACCTACCAGCAGGTTTCTCACAGAATCACAGAATGGTTGGGGTTGGAAGGGACCTCTCGAAATCATCTAGTCCAACCCCCCTGCTCCAGCAGGGACACCTAGAACATGTGGCACAGGGTGACATCCAGGCGGGTTTGGAAGATCTCCAGGGGAGGAGACTCCACAACCTCTCTGGGCAGCCTGTTCCAGGGCTGTGACACCCAAACAGTAAAGAAGTTCTTCCTCATATGGAGATGGAACTTCCATGTATTTTTTCTACTCATAAAGAGATGTACTTGTACTTTTTTTTTTGTAGATATACTTGTAGAAACAGTGCTAACCTGCTCAACTCCCTCCTCAGTTCTGGGGTCTTCATAAGGGAGTAAGCTGGCATTGGTGTCATAGGAGTCTCAGGAGACTTGTCCTTCTCAGGAGACTTGTCCTTCTCTTGACAGGCAGGTTCTGCAACAGAATGAAATTGTCATCAGAATTAGTACAGAAGGATATAGGAGGGATGATATCTTCCCCTCCTGGTGGCAGATATTTTAATGTTATATAGTAACTGTTTAAGAAGAACTACTTGTCTGCAAGCTGCTCTACTAAATACCTTTATACTGAACAGATCAACACTTTCGTCTTCCTTGGGTCTAGGATATTTGTTTTTTATTGTCTTTAAATCAGAAAACAAATTGAGCCATATGTTAGGTCTGAATAAAAAAGCCCACTGGAGGCTTTGATAGAACTGCTGCAAGGTAATTAAAAATATATGTTTACTGAATTCTGTGAAGTGGTTCTTTCCCAAGGAAGAAAATTGCATAGGAGAGACTTGATGCAGAAGAAACCGAACAAGTCAAGGTTCTGGGGGCCTGAATTAGATACTGATTTAGTGATACTGATTTCCTGATACTGTGAAGCACAGTCAGTCTCAGGTCATGTTCTAAATCCTGCTTGTTAAACTAATTACTTACGATAGTTCCCCTCCCAGGTAATGTCTCATCATTTCTACAATGCATACGATCACTGTCAAAGCAGCAGCATGAATGGATCACAAATGGCTACGCTCCAACTATCCCACGTATTTAGTTGCACTCCCCCACATCAGAAGCTGACTGTACCTTCTTGTGCCTGGCCCTGACTGCTTTGGATTAGAAGACCAAAACACCCTCTCAATATAGCAGGTGAACAACAAACAGGATGATCACCTAAAATGACAACAATTTAACCTACTTCAATGAACTCTGTACAGATACAAGCTCTCACCGGGAGTCTTTGCAAGGTCTGTCGGACAGGCATCTGCTGAAGCTGACACCTTCTCAGTTAAAAAAAGCATCTGTGGGAATTCCTCCTCTTCACTATCTGAAACTTCCCAGAATCTGGGCTTCAGGAAACTTTCAGGAGAGCCAGACTCTGGTAACTTCCTCTCTTGTTCTAGCTCCATTTCATCATCAGAAGATGAAACAATAATATCAGCCTCTTTTCTGTTCTGGACTGCAACATCCGGAGTTTTTATGACTGGTGTTGACAAAACTGAAGCATATTTATGCTTGTTTAAATCAGTGCAGGAAAGCTCTTCTGGAGAAATTGTGCTCTCTATGTTCTGATTTCCTGATGTAATGTCCTGCTCATTGGCTTTCTGGAAAGCTATTTTGGGAGACGGGAATGGTTTTTGATTTCTCTCTGGTGTTTTTGCTTCTCTGGGAAATTTCCTATCCGATTCTGAAGACATAGGTGAAGAACCAACAGCAGGATAAAAAGACATAGAAGATTTGAGAGGAGGACTGCCAAAAAAACCATCCCTTTGTGGAGAGAGGTCTTTTTGTGACTTGGAGTAAGGAAGCAAATCATTAACATCAACATGTTTTTCGCTAACAGCCTTTCCTGACTCTTTGATAACTTCTTTCATTGGAGAAGGCTCACTGTATTCTATCTGATTTTTGGAAAATAAGCATTTATAATTTTCACGCCTATCAGTATCATTGTGCAGTGAACAGTTGGTGAATTGTTGTTCTTCCAAGCGGTCGTCTCCTCCCATATTATGTGAAGCCTGAGACAACTTGAAATCTTTCCCACTTTCCCATCTCCTAACCCCCTTCTGAGGTTCAAACTGACAAGACTCAAAATTGATGCTTGTGGCATTCACATTTTTGCATCCACTTGTATTCTGCATTTTCGCTTCTTCAGACAAGTCACATTTGGATGTTTCCACATCATTGTCTTCCCTCAGATGTCTGAAGTCATTGCTTATCAAGGCAGATACGGACCTTTTTGCCTCTTTTTTCTTAGTCTGCTGGTTCGCACCTTGGGCTACCTCAGTATCCCTACAGATGTTGTAATCTGTGCCTTCACTCATCTCCAGTTTGTCTTGAACCATTTTTCTTTGAGTTGCAGCAAACTCATATATTTCCTCCGACTCCTGTTCACCCACCCCGTTGTCGTCTTCCTTCTGGCATGCAGGGTTTAGCACAGCTTCTTCTTCCTCAGCTTCAGCCACCCACACTGAGTTCAGGAGCTCTTTGAAGTTCTCAGCTCTGTTATCATTATCTTCATCATCTCTCGCAGAGAGGAGATCATCTTCTGGATCCACTCCAGAAGATGCCTGGCTCTCTTCAGCGCAGTCCTTACACTTGAGCACAAGTTCCCTTAAATCAAACCTGCAAGAATGTAACAGAAATGTTAATGTTTATCTCCCTCAAAATTCATTCAAAATTCCAAAATGTTATAGTTGCCTGATCAATCTAGTGAGTCTTGTAAAGAAAGTAAATTTAATTTGTGAAACTGTTGTGCCAAATTAGACATGCAGTTTCAACATTAATAAAGTCAATAACAATTTCAGGTTTTCACTCCGTGTCACCATAATCTTCTCAGGTTTCACACTTATTTCCCCCATTCCAAACAATGCATCGCTGCCACTACAGAGGATAATCAGTTCTCCTTGATTAGGTATGAGTTTAACTGACTATCAACATAAAAGAGCAGATTTTTTTTCCTGGTCTTTTTCAGAATTACTTTAAAAGGAGGACACCTACATTTCCAGAACTAAGTGATTTTGATCCGATAGAATGTGTTTCATCTGCTGCTGTTTCAAGTTCATTATCTAACACATGTCTAGGATCATGACTGACATAACAAATTAGCATTCCCTGCATCCACATTCTGCAAGTCTCATTCAGATTAAGTGTGTCACTAGGGCAATGCTTTGAGAATTACACTCATCACCATTGCCACCATCAGCTGTCATTAAAGATCATGAGACAAAACTTGGCAAAAGTGTTCTAGTCATAAACCAAAAATAGAAAATCTCAAGCAGATGTAACCTGAAGAAAGATTCATGAAAAAATGAGGATAAGATGCTCGTGTGTTCATATTTCACTTAAGATGGAAGCAGAGGTACTTGCATCTCAAGTGAAATGAGTTTTGTGAAAGCCACTGAAACCACAACAGAAGGTATCAGGTTAAAGTCCATGTGGCTGAAAGCATGAGGTGACCCAAAGCACACTCATATGATACAAACCTGGTAGCCAAAGCCCTCAGCTGGGGCACAATTCTAGCAGGGATGTCAGTATAAGCAGTGTAAAGATATCGCAGGAATGCGAGGACTGCCTCTTTTGTCACATCGCTCAGCAGCACCCGGCGCGTCTGCTCGTCGTCATCGTCCTTCACCTTCACATATATCCCTTCGTCGTAAACCTGTGCGGTAAAAGGAAAGCAAACAAGGTCCGCTTCCTCATAAAGGAACAACACCAGCAGTATCTGCTCTCTATCAGGCCACTATTTTTTTTTTTTTTTGTGTGTCAAAGTCTGTTCCTATGGCCAGGATTTGATGCCTCAGAGGGAAGCTAAAAGGACCAGAGATACAGAGCTCCCTGGGGAATAGGGAGCTCCATACAGCTGTTAACTTGTACCCTGAAGCTTTCAAGGACCCCTCATAAATGGTCCTAAGCACCTTGAGTTGAAACTGCTGTAATCATGCATGAGGACAAAACGAATTCTACTGATTCCAGAAAGAATGACAAAACTTTGTCAAGAAGTTGGTATGGTCTGGTGGCAGCTCTGTCAGAGGGCAAGTTCCTGTCTTCAGCCCACTGCCTTTCATTGCCTTTGCAGGAAATTGCACAGGAGCAGGCTGGAAACTGTATGAACCAAAATGCTTCTGGAAACACAGAAATTACTTCACTGGCCTTGCCAAAGGCACAGGTCAATGCAGCTACCTCCATAGCACCTGTGGGAGTGACAGACCTCTGTCTGGGTTAGTTACAAGCACAGCTTGTAAATACTGTCTACTCCATAATCAGCAGGTCCAGAGTGACTTGCCACTGGATCTCCAAATACTCCGTGCTTACTGTACGGCATCACTAACTCATTTGTTGTGATCAGTCTGGAATAGACGGTCAAACTCCTGTTACTGCAAAGGGGCTTTACTCGAGGGGAAGAGAAAAGTCTAACAGCAGTACTTACCAGCTGAACAGCCCGTGGACAGCGTGCATACAGCACAAACATATGGGCATAAAGGATTTCTCCAGAGTCCACTTGAAACTGGATATCACTCAAGTAGGCGTTGTTGACCATGATATTGTAATCTTCTGCCAGCATCCTGAAAGAGGACTAGAACATAGAAGGGACACAAAGACAGAAGTTGTTACAGCTGTAAGGCATTTTCCTGGCAGATAAGGAGGCAACAGCCCAGTTTGTCAGCACTGCTGTACTCTGGGTCCCAGCGTGGGTATGGCTGCCTTTGCCTTCTCAGGACTAACAGAATCCTTATCAGTGCAAGGTCTTCCATAAGAGACGTAAGCAACCTAGTCCAACACACATCTCTGGCTTTGTTTCCCTCCTTCTCCTCTCTTCAAAGCTTAGCAGCTGTGAAGAGGCAGTCACATGCTGTCTTCCACTCTACTTGTGGAACAGCCTTTTGCATTACAGCACATCATCATCCTCTGATCTTTACCACATCATTTCCTGATGTGGCAGAGCCACTGCCTGCAGTTGGCCTCTTGCTCTGCTGTCTTCCACCATGTTTTTGAAAGCTGTAATTCCCACCTTGATGGAACTGAACTCCGTTCATAACAATTGCATAGAGCAAGAGGAATGAGGATGACCCAGGGACAAGGTAATGAGCCTTTCCTCTCTTGTTCACTGTTTTGGTCTAGCAATGACACCTGGGAAGAAGCCCTCTGCAACAAGGGGGCAACACGGAATAAAAGAAATGCAGGGATCTAGTCCAAAGGAACTTGTGCACTTGTTACTGAAATCTCCTTTGAAAATTCCTTTATTTATTTACTTTTAAGTATTTACTCTTATAATTTTAGTCTCCTTTACTGAAAGTTTGGGGAAGGCTGGTTGCCCAAGCTATCTGTGACTAGTTTAATGTCTGGCACTACCCCTACTACAAACCCATACAAGGCAATCTTCTAAAGACTCAGACTCCCTAGGTAGCAGTGTTGCTTCTGGAGGTGGCCAGTGCTTCAGAGAAGCGTGAAATACCTGCAGCCCATGGTTGAGGGAGGCTGCCTGACTGTAAGTAGAAAGCAGCTTTACCTGAGACACTAATTGTTGACCTTGTACTTTCTGAACCTAGCGCAGACTGGAAGAAAGGCAAGTTTTATCCAACTCCATGAGATGTAGTTCCACCAGAAACAGCAGAGCTCTTTATTTTATTAGCAGGTTTCTAGGTTAGTTCAGTGGGAACTCAACCTCTCTACTTGCTTCAGTGTGTTTGCAAGGAGCCAGTACCAGTTAGCATGGAAACGGCAGCACACGCTGGGCCATTTCTTCCAGGCTTCACAGGTGGGCTAGAGGAGACTCTGCACGTCATGGACTGCTCTCCAAGGGCAAGACAGGAAGCTCAGTCTGGAAACTAGTTAGGTGTTTCTTGCTCTCTTTTTCTTGGCAGGTAGGACACCTGCAAGACGGTACCCCGAGAAGGCAGGCACTGCTTTCCAGGCAGGAAGCCCAGAACAGCCTTCCTGCTGACATTAAAATTATGACTCGAAAATGGGGAAATTAAGTAAGAACAGAAATATTCTGGCTGCACCATTCTCTGTGCAAAAGAAAGACTGGAAAGGAAGATAAGAGGAGAGGCATTGACAAAGTTCTGGTCAGAACCATGCAAAATGGGTGCGTACATGAGCCTGGATGAAACCCCAGACAGTTCTGTCTCTCCTGGTCTCCAGGAAGTGTGGCCTGTGTCACCTAGGCTGGGCATCAAAGCAGAGTACTACCTAAGTGCTGAGCAGATACATCCCTAGTAACTACCCCCAAATACTCTATGCACTACAGCCTCAATATTTAACCTGGTTCTCTTTGTGTAAATTATGCACAAATTTGCTTTATGTTACCTGTTATTTTAAATTAAGTAGGACAAACACTCTGAAACACCCACAAGCCTGCCTGTGGGCATCAATGAAACATCACGTATTTGGACTTCAGCTTTGCCTATGATGATTCCTGTGAGTGACTGTAATGCTTAAACATCTCTGTTTCTGTGAAAATGAATGGGAAATACTCCATACTTCTGGAAATTAATCAAACAGGAGAGGCTTTTTTTTAACAAATAAACAATACAAAAATACAGTGCAAATAAACAATACAAAAATACAGTGCAAATAAACAATACAAAAAAGGGGAAAAATAACATTTGTCCTTACATTTATATCGTTGCTTCTCGGAAATCTCTTCTCTATGGGTAGAAGGGCAAAGCCACTTAGTGAAGAATCACTGGAAGTCAATTCTTTTCCTCAAAGAAGAAAAGGCACATCTCAAGTCATGTACAACCTTCTTGTAAGACAGAATGAAGTGGCAAATCTTAACTGCCATTTCTTCCTTGCCATGACAACTCCCCAAGAGACTCCTGTCCCAGGCTGACATTTCTGAGCTGAATGGTTCAGCCTCCCCCTCTTGGCTTTATCAGATGCATTTGGTTTTCTTGGCATATGACCAGCAGCCATTTGCTGCAGCTTAATAGGAGAACTGAGGGAATTTTACCCAAGTCAAGTACAAAGCAGAGAGACATTAGATTTAGCAACCATAGTCTTCACTGATGAGTGAACAGGAGACACACAGTGCATATATTATGCTAAATGGTTGGACAATTTTAAGGCTACCATTGGTCTTGGAATGTGCCGTTGTGCAATGCACACCACTGTAACCAGGGAAGTTAGAGCTGCTCTTGAAGGAATTCTAGGTGGTGGACTTTTTTCAGCCTGTACAGATCAACTTCAGGGACTGTGTATCCATGTACCAACACAACATCATCTCTTACGCTCTTCTTTCACCAGGTCTTCTCCTGGTGAAACCTCGTAAGACAGTGCTGTCGGCAAAAGCCACTAGGCAGAAAAGAGCATATATTTTGGGGATATATTTTTGCCTCACGATTGGCCGTGTCTGGGCCCCCGGCTGGCAGAAACGCATCTGACACCTTTAAAGGATTTTTAAAATAAAATCTAGAAGCTGCTGTCTAAGAGGAGCTCTTCTTAAATATTGGGATCTATGAATCATTTCAGAAATGTCAACTTGATTGTACCTAAAGCCTACTACAGAACAATGCCCCCAAATATCACCCCCTGGATCAACAATATCATCTTGCGGCTGCTGCCACTGCTCTCCAAGTTCAGTATGGCTCAACGTGGCTCCTCATAGCTGATGACACCAGAGAGGAGGCTCATGAGGCTGCCAGAACTTACTTGGCTGCTCGACTTCCTGAGCGTCGTTAACCTCAAGCATCCACTGAGTTTGTGCTTCCATGGCCAACTCAATCAGTTGCTGCAGAGTCTCAACATGAACCTTCTCGCCCTGAGACGAAATCTGTCCAGCCTGTTCAGAGCCCGAGTCGGCTTCATCAGCAGCTTTTTCTCCAGTCTCTGGAGAAGCAGGATAATGAGGACTGAGATCAGGCTGAAGTTGCTGAGATACTTCTGGTTGATCAGATCCCACTGATGGCAGAGAAGTCTCTGACTTACAAATCTGATCAAAGGAGAGAAAAAAAAAGACATCAATAAATTAATTTTGTATGTATTTGCAGAGTTCAGAGTACAGTCTCTGAATTGATCTCTAGTTCATACTTTCAAAATATCTTAATAAATATTAATAAAATACTTTGAGCGATCCCCAGATACATACTTGCTCTCCAAGAAGATAGTGCTATAAGGCGACAGACTAAAAGGTCCTGTCTGTTTCTGTAGGCAGCATTTATAAAACTACAGAAAAACGAGAGGCAAGACATCTGGATAATAACAGAGTGAGACCGCCTGGTTTAAAACTGGATCACAGTCCTGCATGCAGCTTCAGGCAGTGGGATACATGGGGAAAGCCTGAAATGCAAACGCTTCACTTTACAACCCTAGGAGTGCCCACCCCCTCCTCAGTGTAACACACAAGCATCCATCTTCAGTGTGAACTTTCCACACTGTTCCTTGCTGCCTTGATACAAAACATGAGTAAAGAAAGAGAAAGGCTCTGATTATAATCAGTCAGAGAAAAGTATCAAGAAGGAACACAAGAGTCAGGCTACTGTAAAAATAGCTAAGCTAGTGGCAAAATGAAGAGGCTCAAGCCCTCTCACTCAGTGCTCTGCTCCCATTTGTTTGGTCTTCCAAAAGCCCAAAGAACAGCATGGCAACACAAGCCTCAGCCTCCTGTCCAAAAGGGAGAAGTGAAAGTTCAAGATCACCAAACCTACTTGTGTGAGACCAGGGGACAGTTGTGCAGGAGCAGAGAGCATGCAGAGCATGGGGTGACTCACTTAAATGGCAGAAAAGAGAAGGGCTACAGAGCAAGTAAACTGTGGCACACAAATACCAGAGGAAGGAGAAAAGAGCATCCCACCTGCACAGTTATGCAAGGTACGATTGGAGGGGTCAGTTCAGCAGTGTAGAATGATTCAGGGTCGCAGGGCCCTGTTAGAGCACTGCTGTTCCATAAAGGGCAGTCCTTGTTTCTGGGCGATGGCATGAGCCAGTCTGTTTTCTCAGATCCATCCTCCAAAATCCTACTGGTGGGAAGCCGAGGAGTGGGAGGGAATTCCATCTCTTGTGTAAGCACCATGGCGGCTCGCTCTTCAGTCCTTTTGCGGGCTGTCTCTGGATCCCGCAGCAGTAACGGTGGAGGAGTAGTTGGGCCTCTTTTACGTGTTCTTTTCTCTTTAAAAAGAAAAGCAAAAGAAACCCAAATAAATGAACAGCTGAACACATAAGCAGAGGAACTGAACCTGCCAGCTTTTTCAAGTGTTGCCGTTGGCAATGATCAAAATGCAACTACAGCAGAACACAAGATTTCTGCAATAAGTCCCAAGCCTCCCGTTACTTCTGCCAGAGAAACAAACCTTCAGGGAAGACTTATTCGTGCACACATGGTCCTGCTGGGCTGAGCTGTCAAATCAGATCACTATGAAAGCAACTGATACCTATGTGCAGGCTACCTTCCAGACCCTTTGAACAGTGAGCGTACAGTGCTTTTGGCTAGTTAGCAGCGCTTCACTCAAAAAAGAGAGAGAGAGAGAGAAGAAAAAAGACTCCAAAGCCATGAAGGACTGCTTTTGGTGCGTCTTGATCACTGGTGATGGTCACTCATGTCAAACCACAGCACATATGAATCCTGCACAGCTCTCATTTGTCAGGTCTGTTTCTCAGGTCTGTTTCTTTACTGCCTTTGACTTCCTAATTCCCAATATAATTGGCAGTGGTTATCAGCAGGAAGAGATTGAGGAGAGCCACGAAGAGCAAAGTGTCTCTTATGTGCAGAACTCAACCTTCCCCCAGGGCAACTGGCTTCTTTTCTGACCATTTTTGTGCATTTAAATAGCAAACCACAGGTTCAACGTGTGTAGTTGTATGCACATATACTTCAGAAAGAAAGCAGAGCAAGGAGAGAAGGATGAAAAAGTTGCATAATCAAGGGTATGGGACAGTGAATAAGAAAAATGCACTGCAAAAAAAATAACAATGGTCTTTTCATGTTTTCCCTTTGGGATTTATTAAAAAAACAACTCGTCTTAAAAACATTCTATAGTTTTGAAACAATCAACCAGTGAAATAAATATAAGACTCAGAATGGATTTCAGTGAAACATCCTGCAGCCTCCCTTGGCTATCTGTATGTGGATACTTTGCATTACTCCATCTCGGACAACTTAAATGAAACAGAAGTGTGGTTGTCATCCCCTATGCCCAACAGAAAAGTTGGTAGTGAAGAGCAGGCTGTTACATCACTCCTCCAATAGTATAGCCTGAGACACTCACGGTGACACATACCTGATCCAGGCTTCCATTTGATTGGCAAGGCAGCCACGGGTTTCATATTTGCAGCTACTGCTGCTTGTTCACGCTTTTCTTGCTCCAAGAGAGAGCGTGACATTGCCATAGCAACCTGCAGATCTTCATCCTGAGGTTCCATTTTGATCCTCTTTTTCATTTCCTTTGAGTCATCTCCGGAGAACTCTTTGCGTTTTGATATGTTTGGTTGATTGCTGAAACGTAAGAATGCAGCAGAAAGCCCAAGTTAACATGACATAACTGGATCAGAGACAAGAAACCCTGAGCACTTCAGACCAGCTGCCCCACTTCCTCAGAGAGATTCCCATATCCAGAATAATAAGAAAGCATCAACAGTACTTTTTTCTGTGGAGGAAAGAAAAGGATTTCTTATCATGAGTGGAATTCACAGCAATTTGGAGAAAATCTTATTTTGGAAAGGTAAACATAAGACTGCAGCACTGACAAACTGCCCCTTTTTTTTTTTTTTTTTTTTTGCAAGGGCAGGAATGGCCTTAACCATCTGCTACCTCAAACCTAAACTTTGTATCAAAGGGCAAAAATCAGGTTGAAGTCAAGAACACCGTCACCAAAACCGTTCTGCCAATCTTACACTTCCACAGTAAACAAGCAATGGCCCTTCCTCAGCACAATAAGACTTAAAAGTCCTTTGGATACATTTCAGGCAGGCACCACTCGCTATACTCTGAACATGTTGCTCAAATCCCAAAGAGCAGATACATCTCTGCACCCAGCACAATTCAAAACATCCTGTATGTTTCCTCCTTGACTCTGTGGATAAGGCCCATGTATCCAGGACAGCAACGAGCCGAAAAGCTGAGGCCTTGGAAACACAGATACTCCAAAGAGACTGTATGCTCATATAGCATGTTCTGCTTAATAAGCTCAACCACGCTATTCAGCTTTATTACGTAATTACTTCTCAAAGCATAAATATTTCTGACAAATTAGTGTAAGATTATTTACTTCCCATTTTGCTCCTGTCTGCTGACTCATAGTCATCCACCACCTGATCACTTTTGAGGGAAAGCAAGATTTTCACCAAAATCTTACCTGGGATACTTAGGAGAGGCAACTCCAAACTGAGACACCTGCAGTGCCTGAAGCAGCATTTTAGGAGGAACATCCATTTTCACAGCACAGCGTTTCAAGTGAGTAGTTTGGCTCTCGGAAGTTTGGAAATGTTTGCCACAGCTGAGACAATCAGGGATTGCTGGTGTGCTGGAGGAGGAGATCTCTGCTGCCTCCATCTCATCCAGACACCTGGAGGATGATGGAAACAAAACAAAACAAAATAAAATAAAATGCTCTTTTTGAACCTTGCCTCCTGAAATGCTGTAATTGAGCAACTCCAACTACTTAAGCAAGCTGTTTACAATACTTTCTTTACAGAGAAGCACAGACTTTTCATTTATAAAGAGCTAGCTGTATGTAATATTTTAACAGTATTTGATATTTACCACTAAGGAAACTGTTATAGAGTGCTGGCATCAATTTAAGCCCACACCATTCTGACAAAAGAAAACACAAGGATCCTTCCCTTAGCCTTCCACTCTCATTACCTGTGGAAAGCAAAGGTCTATAGTGCATATATATAGTATTTACAAAGGTATATAGTGCATAGTCTATGTATTTATTCATCTTGCAAAACAGTATCACATCTTTCCTTCAGCGAATAGCTCAGATTTGCAAACAGCTGACATACCAAATGTTCTTAGGAAATCATTATTTAATTGAATAAATGGTGTTGAAATGGGCTGATTTTGAAATGGACACTAATGGGTAGCTTTGCTACCTAGTCTGCAATTACATCTTCTCTAAGGCACTGCTGCTGAAAGCCACACTGGCCTTTCATGCTAGTGCTTCACCTATTAACGTGCTGCCCCCGTCGTGTTGTGTTCATGGCTGAAAGATCCTTCTGGCAGATCTGACAAAAAAACAAGCCCTTCTCCTCTAGGCTTTCCGGGACTTCCTCCTTGATCTTCTGCTGAAGGGCAAAAGCCAAAGCACCATCGTCCTTTGTGGATGGAAGATCGTGGGTAACTGGCACAGAAGGGAGAGATGATAGAGTTAAACATCTTGTAGTGAAAGGCATGAAACTGTTACATTTGTCATGATTATTTTATTAACTTAAAAAACCCCTGCAATCTTCCTGTTGCATCTTCACATCTCATTTCTCACAAGGGAATGCACAAACAGTACAGGAGAGCACTACCCCAGGAGTGGAAGGTGGCAATTGGTTCATCGCACATTATGTATCCGAACCAAAAGGAGAGTTATGTTTTAGATGAAGTTTCTGGGAGAACATGGGGTCTTAAACATTACATATTAAGCACAGGAAATTCTCATGTCCGTAGAGAACCAGCAGGGCCTTGACTTTTAAAGGGGCCTTGACTTTTAAAGCACCAAAACACCAAAAAAAGTGCTATGAATTCAAATTGCTACGGATTCAATTCATCTGCATAGAACATCCTATTTTGTAAGTGCTCAGAGATTTACAGAAGACACGGAGTAACTAAGGTCATATTTATATGAGCTACACAATATTGCCCCTGAGAAGAACGACTGGATTTACTGATGCTCTTAGAATCTCAACCTGTTTCCAGAAAGTAAATTCTCTCTCCAGAACTTAACATAAAATCAAATTTCAGCCTCACAAAAGATCTAGGAGAGAAGTATAGAGATCAATACACATTTATCAATAGAGAAAGCAAGTTCTCAGACATGTGGAGCGATTTATTCAGCATCACACAAGCCACCTGTCCAGCTGTGAACAAAGCCCAGGAATCCAGACTGCTGCTCATGCAATCACCCTAAGCAGCCCTCAGCACTCTCCATGCACACACAGGAGCTAAATAACAGCAGAAACGTACCTTTTTCCGGGTTCTCTTCCTCGCTTTCATCAGAGGAATTCCTGCTAGCTGCAGCCTTTGGCAAGCTATCGCCCAGGCTATGTTTTAGCTGCTCAGGTGCCACTCTCTTGAAGTGCTGCATTCTCTCCACCGCCAGCTTTGCTGCCCGCACCTTCGAGCCAGGCAGCAGTGGTGTCTTCAAGGTGTCTGAAGAGCAGGTCTCTAGTTGTGAAGGACGGAAGGATAGTGTAGTCTGGGAACAGTCACTCGGAGCATTCACTGAAGGGGACAAAGCACAGTTTCCCAGTCAGAATTAAACAGGTAACTGAGCTGCCCAGGGAGCTCTTGGGAAGCTTCCCAAAACAGCAACCTGAGATAGTCAAAAAGAATGAACATGTTTCTACTCTGATCTTCAAGCCCTATCCATGGTTCGGACTTTCAGGCTCAGAACCAAGCAACAGGTGTTCCTAAGGAGGGGTGGTAACGAGCAGCAGGCTAACAGCTCAGTGTATCTCCGCTCTGCTTTGAGGCAACCTGTGAGATCAGACCAAAGATCTCACCAGCCCAGTTTCTGAGTGCAGTCACTAGTAGATAATTACGAAAGGGTATCAGGCAGAACAAGTACAAAATAATCCTTCTCCTGGTTGACCTTAGCTGTCAGTTTAAGGATTTCATGCACTGGTGACTGCCTTCTGGTCATCATATTTAGTCATCACTGAAAGACCAATCCTTCATCAATTAACCCAGAACCTTTCTTAATTTATTTTTTTGGCCTTGGTGACAGTCAATGGCAACATAATTCAACATTCAATACAATAACACACTGTGAAAAAACACTTTGATATAATCTAAACTTGCTTCTTGATGATTTGAGGGATGATTGACATTCTGAAGTCGCAAAAAAAAAGGTAATGACTCCCTCATATATCACTCAGCACTTAGGTTTCACCTTACTGAAGAACTGCATACCTCCTCCAGACTTCTAAAGAGCTCTACTGAACTGAGTCTTTTCAGTACTAGCCTATTTTCTGTCTGAAAGATTTCAGTGCACGCACCTGTCACATTCCTCTTGGTAGAGTAACTGGTCACTGTGCGCAGCTGGCTGTCAGGGAAAGCGCTTCTCCTGTCTTCTTGTGACGTCCCACCACTACTGCAGGGCACAGCATCGTCGTCTTCTTCACGCATCCCTGTCGGCACCTTAGAACCCAAATTTTGTGGCAAATCTTTCCCCTTCACTACTGGAAAGCACTGATCGATTTGGCTCCCAGGAACAGATCTGCCTGTTGTAGTGGTCTTTGTCCATTTCTGAACCTTCTTTGTTGCCTCAGTATCCTCAGCTTTCTCCTCAGTATCCTCAGCTTTCTTCTTTGCCCTACCGACAATTTTTGCCCACACTACTTTAAATTCATTGTCCTCTTCATCCATGGTGCTGCAGGCTGCAGTAATGCTGCCTAGCAGCGCTACAGGGAAAGATCTCAGGAACAGTCAGGGCTGCGTCTTCTCTGGCTCGCCGCCTTCATTCTTCAGGCGCCAGCACTTCTCCACTGTTCCAACGGTGGACTTTCCTCTGTGATTAATTCATCTGCATAGAATATATTATAGCATTTAGTGCAGCACATTCTCCAAGGACCCTGCTTATTTTCACTCAGCACAGTGATGACTTTCTTGTTCAGAGGATTTTGGAATAGAAGTGAAGCATTTCAATCTGCCCAAAGCATGTGTAGGATCTTCATGGTACGCTAGAGGGCTTCAGAAAGATTTACTGAAGCCCTTTAATGGAAAAACCTCTAAAAGGTGGATATGTAAGATGGTATACGCAGATGCAGTGTGAAACAGGCCTCTGGTACCAATTTGAAAGAGGACATTCTTTGAAGACTCTTCTTTGAAGGAGAAGAGATTCTCATATAAAATATTGCAGCACATAAATATAATAGCACATATTGACCCAAAACACTAATACTGTACTTTCAGCACAGACAGACACAGGCCACATTCAAAAGCATGCTGACCTCTCCTTTGAGGTCAGAATCCTGCCTGGAGCTCAGAATTTGAGATGTCCCACTTGTATATGCATCCATAGCTACATTTATATAACACAGCAAAAATGAATGTATTCACTCCCATAAGGTGGGGAGGAAAGACTGTCACTCGGAGTGCAAAATTTCATTTTGTGACACAGCATATTTAAAGAAGAGAGCCTGTCCCCATGCTGAAAAGCAGCTAACAGAGTAAGGCTTAGCAGTGCTTGGCCTTGCAGAAGAGTTTCTTGGACAGATGAGAGAGCACATCTAACAAATGTGCCCACCCTTCTTTCACCTCTGTGTTCTTACCTCCTCCTTTGGCTACTCAGTAGACACTGACCATGTCTCATAAACTGTTGTCAAATACACCAGATAAAAGTATTGTCTCTTTCTTAGCTGGTTTAAATTAGCTTCTTAAACTAATTTAAAAAAACCTGATTTAACTAAGTTTCTTAAACTTTCTCTACAGTAAGAATAACAGTGCTAGCTAGTGATTTCTTGGAACAGCAATAGGTACAACAACATCCATATGGAAATGCCATCAATCCCTGAGCAACACTAGAACTAGATTTCTATTCTTAGACATTTTGATTGTCCTCCTCTTCCTAGCCCTATGTTCACTACGGTTCTGGCTATTTTAATGGAGCTTTTATATTGACTCCCAAATCCATTTCTTTCAAAACTTAAACAGAGTGTTTCATTTGGAATGGCAGCAGCTGTGGTTCAGTTTCTCCAATAAAGCTCTGGGCACCAAAAGACTCAAAATGCAGGAAGAACACAAGCAGGATTGTTTTCTCAAATGGCTTGGCTGCAGCCATGCAAGGCTAAGGAATGCTGGTTACACATTTTCACAGGTCAGCCTTTCCTATAAGCAATTACAGATGTTAATGGATTTATCTATTTTAAATTCAACCTCCCAAACCTGCAGAGGACTTTGCTGTAAGTCTTGGATCATTTCCTGAGAGAGAAATTGACATTTTCTGTAACCAGTTCATAAATTTATTTTTTTCAGACAGAATCTTGGAGTAGTTATCACTACAAATTGACCTTTTTTTTTTTTTTTTTCCCTAAGTAGGAGGAGGCACACAGAGAATCTCACATCCTCCATGGCTTTAAATAACTCTCACAGACATATGCGTACACATGTCATATTATTTACGGTGACTTCCTGATGTTAAACTTTTGTTTGCAATTAATACTGAATGCCCCAGGCAGATCACGTGAGATCTATAAGCAATGCAAACCTAAGGATTAATCTATCTTACTCCTCCATCTACAGACGTGTAGTGAGGCGTAGGCACAGACCAGGATCCTCTAAATACATCTGATCATGCTGTCATTGATGTACCTTAAAGCCCCTTTGGCACCATCTTGTAGAGCTTGTCAAGTAACAAATTTTGCAAAATTATTTATTTCAATATAGAATTCAATTAATTTTGTAAGATTTTAGGACTCTACAAATCACACAAGCTGGTCAAATAAAATAAACAGCAGCACTTACCTATCCACTTAGATGTTCGGTCTATAGCCCAACTGAACCTTTTGATGTATATAATCAAAATAGCACAGAGCAGCAAGAACCTAGATGGTTCTTGAAGATGGAACCTAGAAATTGGGAGGAAAGGGTTAGATTTTAGTGTATTTTTACTAATTCCTCTTTTTGCTCAAGTTCCAAGCTTCAGAGGGTGGGAGAAGGTGACAGCAGATGCTCTAACGGTGCTAAGTTTAGCCACTTCCACAAGTACCTGTGTACTTAAATATGTGTGTGAATTCAAATATTACTCAGGATCTGCTCAGCCCAGCACTGCTCCCAGCAGTGAACAGCACTGCTCCTGCAGAAAACAAACAAACAAACAAACAACAAAACCCCCCCACGCAGCTCTTTGGAGGTCAGAATAGATCAGGCTAGATAAAGTCCTGAACAACACAATGCAATTCTAGAGCTGACCCTATTTTGAGCAGAAAGTTGGGACTCATGATACCATGAATAGTCTGCCCTTTCTTTTTCCATCTTGTTTCCTAATAACTTTCTTGAACCCAGAACCACAACTCTATGGCACACTCTCTCCTACTGAGACATAATGCAAGAGCTGCACAGTGCACGTTCTCTGGCTTTGTGGAAGTGCCAATATAATATATAATACTGAGGAGAGAGAACAGGAGTTACTCAGTGAGCAGAGCACAAATATAAGTGTAGAAGACAAATTCCAAATCAGGTACTAACCTTTCTGCTCTAGTCTCTGTCAGTCTTCCTATGCAGACAAGGGTAACTGAAACAGATAGGGAAATACAAGCAATGACAAATTAACAAGCAAAAAATAACGGCTAAAAAAAAAAAAAAAAAACAGATTTTAAGAAGCAACCTTAGCAATGACCAGCATCATTGTCTACCAGACACTACCCACTTATGTTCCCTCATAACCCATCAGTGCATCATGTTCATGTTTCCTTTAAAGCAACCCCCCTCACTAGTACCTCGTACATAAGGCAAAACATTTTATATCTAGCTAAATTTTTATCACGTTCCAGAAATGAATTTTAAATTGGTACTTACATGACAAAAACTGCCCCTGTTTTTTAAGTGTTATAGAAACTAACCTCCTATTTTACAGAGCATCTTATTGAAAACAGGAAAAACTTCACATTATACCTCCTATGGAAGGATAAAGGGGAAGTAATCATAAAAATAAAAAGTAACGGTTGCTCAGGTGCAAATTTTCATGGCTTGTATGCAAACACAGTAACATACAAATCAGGAATCTATGCAGCGGGTGTTTCAAAATGAAAAATACAACTGAGAATTAAGCACTGTTTAAAAACATTTCAACTGATGCCCAAAATTCTACCATTCCACAACTAACGAACAGGACACCAGTGGTTAAATGCTAATCTGATTTTCAGAGGAGAAATATTCAGAGCAGGAATAAAAACAAATATGCAAAACAGCAACGTGATAATGAAATGGTGCAGTGCAGAACATAAAAAAAGGAACTGCATTAAAATGAGAATGTAGTAAAATTACACAAGATTTATTAGAGAATGTTCAAAAGGGGGTTTTGGTGTACATAAAACCCACAAAAAACTAACAACGCTATTAGATCGTTATTAACACTAATAACTCAGAAATCAATGGTCTAATGGCATCTATCCCATAATGATGATGACATTAGTGCACTACAAGAGAAGCCCAAACACTATTAAAAACCACAGCTCCTGCAGGTCCCGATTTCTAGCAACGAGCTGCAACGCAACAGATGCTACGGGCGAACAGGCCGAGCGCTCTCTGGCCCGGCAGAGCCCCCGATCTCTCAGAATCCCCGTCCCCAGCGGCGACGTTTGAGCAGGACCGTTGGGGAAGCAAGAATCTTGCAGCCCGAAACGGACGGCAACGCGAAATAAATGACTGATACGGGACTCGATGGATAACGAATTAACACGAATCCAAACAATTTTGTGAAGAACGAGGTCTCCCGGGCTAAGTCGGTATCTTTTTGGCGAGTTTTTTTTTTTTTAAGTCACTTTAGAGGCGTGAACCACCGCGCAAGCGGCGCCGCCGTGACATCACGCCGCCGGCCCGGCCCTCCGCACAGAGCCGCGGCCCGCGGAGGGGATCGGGGGGCGCCGGTGCCGCCGCTCCCGCCCGGTCCTCGCCGCCCCCGGCCCGCCGCTGACCTCTCCGCCGCAGCCGCGGCTCCCTCCGCTCCTCGCACCCCGCCACAACACCGGGAAGGACCGCAGCGAAGCGCATGCACCGCGCGCCAACGGCCCGCGCTTGCCGCTGCTCGGGCGGTGCGCGCAGGCGCGTCCGAGCCGAGCGACGCAGGCGCAACACAGACTTCCTGACGCCACAGCGGTTGCCGTGGTGACGGGCCCCGCCCTGCGAGCCGGGCCCAACGGCCGCCGCTCGCCAACGGCGCCCCCTGAGGGCCGCCCGCCCCGAGCGCGGGAAAATAAAATAAAAACGCTCAAATATGGAGTAAAACCCTAAAACACCGATCCGCTGGGCACACCGCTCACCCGCTCTCGGGCAAAAACAGCGCCAAAGCACGAAAACTTACAGCAGGGAAGGGCGCTTCTATTAAGAATTAAGGTCTTTGAAACATCCAATGCTAGAAACACATACATGTTGAGGAGATAAAGACGGAGCCTCTGCTTGCGAGCATCAAATATTTGCTTTTTCAGCTCTGTGGTTAAAACCCGCAGTGGTCATTTGCGGGCCACAAAGCTGCTGCTAAAGTCCATTAAATCCTCCTGCTCCAGGGATTTAACAAGCCCCTTCCTGCTTGCAATGAAGCTGGAAGGTGGACAGCTCCATCGCTCAGGCTTTCACAGAGCCCATCGGGCAAGCGACAGAGCATTACCTTTCATTTGTGCTTTCTGCTACCTGGAGTTGACAAGGAAGACGGATGTTGCCTTTCCACAGCATTTAGTTTGGGCTCAGATCACACACTGCATTTTAATTTCAGACTGTGTTCAAAAGCAATTGAGTTAGTTGTGGCTAAAGGTCTAAAGGTTTGAAGCTTGCAAAAACTGACATGAAAAACTCCTTTGTTTTTGTGTCTTTCAACACTTCTGCTGGTTTATTCAACTTCTTTCTTAAGTTGCTACGCTTCATGGGAATTAGAAATGCTCTTAAGAAAATCCTGCAAGAACTTGCAAGCAAATATTGCACAAATATACCGAAAATACTCCAGTTAGGAGGTACTGAGACATTGCATCGGTTCCACAATTACTACTAAGCCAAGTCACAGTAATATTTTGCTGCACAGTACTATAAATGCCATTCTTGAGCACCAAATACTTAAAATAAAAACCCAAACTAAATGTTAGAGACACAGGAAACATAGTATAGGGAGAGAGCTAAATTATTCCAAACAATCTTACTTTTGCCTTCATATTCTCATCTGTGTTTCCAAATAGACAAAGCAAGGCAGGGACTAAGCAAGAGACAAAACCCTTATATACAGCCCTTAAAAACTAACACATAAGGTAAAACCTTAGCTTTCTAGAAATGTCAGATCACATTCCTCACCTTCCAGCATAGCACTTGCTAGTACTGAGCCCCAAAGGCCAAGTTCTCTGGGATAGATGTTACTGGCTTAGGTGGCGAATCGCACTGAATTGTCCAATGAAAAACACTGACACTTAAAAGAGGAGGATCCCTCAAAAATGTGAAATGCATAACACGCACAGGAATCTGTTTCTTCATCATCTGAATCATTTACAACTTGTGTTCAACTTCTAGACGACAACCACCTTGAACCTTGCTGATCCATGTGAATACCTTGCAGCCTTTTTAAAATCTGCACTTAAAAACAACCAGCTGTATTGTAGTATTATTATATAAACAGACTCCAAAGCAAAAAGATTTAACAGTATCTGCTAGTATCTGTAGATGTTCATACTGGTAAACCTGTATCTATTTCACAGCACATTTCTATGCTTCTGACCATTGCTGCAATGCAACAAGGTCATCGTTGCTACAAAAGCCTCCATTTGCTATTTGCACCCAAGAATATTTGGAAGACGCTGCCACAGTAACAGGCATAGAGAGAGGAAGGAGCTTTCCCAAAATTATGCAGCTGATCAGAGGCAGGATATCAGATTCCCTGCGTAGGAGCTGATCTACAAGACTTTTGTTACTAAAACTCACTTTTTTGTCCCATTAGGGAAGTGGTCTGTGTCTGAGATGACCAGCCAGTCCCTGATCCATCATCTTTGCATTTGAAGAGCAGCTGCGACCGGTCCCAGCTATTGGAGTTTGCAGCCACTCGCTTAGGGCCTGCGATGTCACCTTCTGGGCACAAGAAGCTCCAGTTCCCCAAGAGTGGCGGTGACGGGAGCGCAGGGGCAGCAGTGGAAGGCACACGTGGTTCCTGCTAACCGGGGAGTGCAGATTCCCCTGGCTCAATGCAGGCAGCTGGGAGATAACAGCTCCCTACTGAACTTCAGCCGAACAGTAGAGCTAAAAATGGCTTGGAGCAATGACATGGGACTGAAATGATGTGCTATATTAATAGTACTGGGAAAGGTACAGAAAGGTAACATGGATGCCCAGGTTTGGAGCAGCCTCTGTATGAGAAATGATTTAACGGGGTGTTCCGCCCAAGAAAGGTTCATCTGATGGGAGATATCAGAGCTCTGTAAGAACACGCATGTCCTGCAGAGGGTGGGCAGCCATCTGCCCTGCGCTGTTTATTCCAAAACAAGAACCACGGGCATCCAGCGAACCAGTAGAAGGCAGCTTCAAAGCAGAGGATGTGGTTCCTCACAAAGCGCTGCAAGCTGCAGAATTCCTCAATGTAAGTTAGGCTGGATGCTAAAACACCCGCAGATGCAGACAGCAATAAAACACACAGCGGGTTATGAAATACCCCACACCGCGGCTGGCTCGGGAGTGCCCGAAGCCGCAGAAGACCCGGTTCGGACGGCGCGGGGGGCCCTTACCTGCACGGGCGCTGCTCAGGGGCGCCTGGAGCCGGCAGAGCCACCGCTCCTCGTCCTGCTCCATGTGGGAGATCATGTTCCGCCGCTGCCCGGAGCTCCTGCCGGGGGAAGGGAAAGGGGAGAGCAGAGCCCGGCCGCCCGCCCCGCCGGGGCGCCTGCGCCGGGGTCCAGAGAGCAGCGACGCGCGGCCTCGAGGCGACAGCCGCGCTGCCCGGGCCCGCGGGGCCGGCTCCGACCGTGTAGCGGCCGCCGCGAGGCCGGGCCGAGCCGGGCCGAGCCCGGCCGGGCCGCTACCCGCTCCGGGCTCGCCCACAGCCCGGCGGCGGAGCCACGTGACGGCGGCGGCCAATGGCAGGCGGCGGTCGCGGCCGCGGCCTGCGAGGACGACGTGAAATGGCGGCGGCGGCGGCGCTGCTGCCGGTGCTCGGCGCTGTCCGGGCGCGTTACGAGGCGCTTCTCGCCGTTCAGGGCCCGTTGCTGCCGAGTATGAACGGCGGGCAAGCTCGTTACCTGCAGCACGCGGCTCCCCCGTGGGGGAAGCGCCGCTGTCACGCGGGGGAGCCGCTTCTGGGCCTCGTGCGGGAGCAGGAGGAAGGTTCTTGGCCCTCGAGGTCCCCAGCGAAAGCAGAGGGGCAAAGCAGGAGAGCGGAGACCTGCCCTGAGAGGCCGCAGGAGGGCTGCCGGCACCGGGGCCCAGGCGTCAGGGACACACGTCAGCCACCACCGCGGCTGGGGCGAGATGAAAGGGAAGAGCAACCGCACGCAAGGAGGTCGGAACGCACCGTGAACGCGTTACCTGTGTCCCCAGGAACCTCCGTGGGACCTGCGTGGCCAGGCCTCCCCCCGTCCTTCGTACGGCCACCATGGAGCTGAAGCGCACAGGTCACTGACCAAAGCCCACGGAATCCACCAGCATGGAGCTACCAAAGGCTCCAGGAGGCCCTTGGATGAGCACAAGGCTGTTCTTGTATTTAGCACTTCGGTACCTAAACTTTAGCACCGTAAACACAATAGTTGGGAGTTATTGGTCGGGTAGAAAGGGAGGGCACAACAGTCATCACCCTACTGATTTTGTAGGTAGGAAATGTGATAATGCACAAAACAACAGGCAGTAGCTGCAAAAGTTCCTCTACTAGTATCCATAGGCACTCACACAGATCACTTCGTTGTCACACACATTTGGAAGCAGTTTTTTTCCAAAGCTCATTTGGAGCTCATCAGGTGTGTCGGGGTAGGACAAGGGCTTTATGCATTGCCAATAACATATTGGCTACTTTTTAACGTAGGAAACAATTCAAATCTTAGTTGAAAAGGTTTTTTTCTTATAGAGACAATGGATTTTCCAAGAGAGATATGACCCTGTGTTAGGAACATACGAAAACAGAGAAAAGTATACACATGAAACTGATTGATAACGTCATCACTGGCAGATGGAAACATCAATATTAGCTGGAAGAGACACCCTTGCGTACAGATTAACGGAGCAGGAGAATGAATAATGGCTTTCTGATAATTTGCAGCATGCAGGCTGCATTGTGACCTATCTGACATGCTGCAAGTCATTTTTCCTCTTTTGGGAGAATTGTTAGAATTAGGAAAACCATTTAATTTTGTCAACTGTAGCCACAAGAATACTGAGAGAAGCCTCTGCAAAATGTTATCTCCAATCCGAATGGCACAGTTGTTAAATTTTTGTTTTGTTTCATTAGGCAAAGTGTCCATTTGAAAGGCTTAAGGATGACAGAAAAGAGGATATAGGCATTTTCGGTAACTGTTCTTTTTAATTTTTTTTTTCTTAACATGCTACCAAGTTTCTTATGGTGCAGTCCTATTAGTTGAACGATTGTAATTTATATGCCCAAAGTGTAACACTGTATTTGCTGAAGGTCAAGATATAAGAAAGAATTGATTGCAAAAGTTTTGATGATAAATGTCTTGACTAGGAATACAGCAGAGAAGATGGAAAGGGATCTTACTTATTTTCACATATTAAGACTGACAAGAGAGAAATACGTGATACATTATGGGAAACAGTATTTCCTAGAATGCCACTTAAGGCAAAACTTGGCCTTTTTCTGCAAGAAAGTCGGCCTTTTTCTGCAAGGAAGTCTTCCCCATCTCTCCTTCTGGCTGACCAAAACACCTTCCCCAGCCTTACCTGGAGTCTCTCCTACCTTGGTGCTCTCCATCTCAAACAAACCTGGTGATCTTCCTCTCTCCAGCCACTGCGCAGCAATCCCTTGTTCCAGCTCTCCTTGCTGCTGGGCCCCTGTGCCACGACTCACCTTGTCCTTCCGTCCTCTGCTGAGGACCCTTCCAGCCAGAGCGCTCACTGTGGAGCCACTACTGCTCCCAGCTAGACCCAGGACTGCTGCTTAGGCTGCCCCGGGCCTTCCTAAGGCATTACCTGTTACAGTTTATCATCAAGATCTTATTCTGTTTATTTATATAAATTAAATAAAAAGGCTATAATATATCAAAAATATAAATAATTTCCAGAATACATAAATACGTTACAAAAGTGGCTCCTTTTTTAAAAAAAATAACAATGTGCCCTTTTTGCCAAGACCTTTTCAAAGCTCTCAAAACACATGAAAGTCAGAAGAGCTCACAAAATACATATAAAAGATGACCTTTTAGGGTCCAGGAGTTTGTCCAAGAGTTCCAGATGATGTTCACAACTTCTTTTACAATAGGTTTAAGAAGAGACTGTTCAAGGAAGAGATTTAATCACTATAATACCATCTCCTTAAAAAAACAAAACCAAAAAACCCCACCTCTGTCAAGGATGTGCTCTGATCGGACTACAAAGACAAGGTAACACAGCCCTCAGAAAATGGAGCAGATTATATCTTGGAGATCCCAGCACGCCAATACCTGCTACATGTTGGACACACACAGCGGAATGTTGGAATCCAGGCTTTCACACAATTGCTGGTGTTAGAGGACACTGCAAAGCCATGAGAAATAGTTTAGAAGAACAGCTGCACACAGATTGAGGAGTGTTACCAGAGACCACCAAATTAACCAAGGACAGCAAAGGCCTCTTATTTCCACAATGTCCCCTGCGTAGCAATCAGTAGGGCCGCTCAGATACTGAATAAATAACTACTTGGAGAGTCTGAAGATTCAGGAAAAAAGATCTTATTAGGGAACTAAAACTTATTAGGAAAAAATGGAAAGCAAAGATAAAGAGGAGAAGCAGCAGGGGAGTGCACCAACAGGAGGGATCTTTGCAGCTGCCGCTGGAAATGGGAGAGAGGCTCCATTCAGTAGCGTTTCCTCTGTCTTCCGTTCCCCTTGCCTTTGGCTTCCTTCTCCTTCCGCTCTGCAGCCGTGGTGAAGGTGATACAGTAAGCATCTAGAAAATCCATCAGCTTTGCCTTGGAAATCTTCATGCCGTTTGCTTTCAGCTCTCGGTGCAGTGCAGCCAGCTCAATTGGCTCGTAAAAGAGGACCTTGTGGTACAGGACTGAATTTGTAAAGATGTAGTTTCCCACTGCGTCCAGTGTATCTGCTTCCTGGGCTGCTGTCTGAGAAGCTGGGAGCTCCTCTTCCTCATCTTCGGATATATTGCTACAAGAACTAAAAGTGAGAAAAAGTGCAAAAAACAATCAAGGAAACAACTGGTCATCAAGGGCACACTCAGAGATGCCCAAGTCCCTGGCTGCCAACCCTTGCAATGCCCTGTGTAGGATCTCCGACACCAGCAATTGCCAAAGGGAGGGAGGCAGAACACGCCACGTGTTCTGCAAACCTGCACGTCGAGCTGTGCCGGTGCTGCCCGGCATTCCTTGCTCCTGCTGCACTACTGCTGACACACTTGCTCTGTGCAGCACCACACGCAGTGCTCACCGAGCAGCGCTCCCTGCTCCTCTTGCAGGCTCTCACTCAACCCTGCGAGGCTCCTTGCAGTGCCAGCTTTGAGCTCTGCCCATGTGCAGTTTCACCCGTGAGCATTTCTGTGCTCTCAGAATAGCTCACTAGCAATTAGACTGAAACGCACAACAGAAGAACTTACTTCAAGTGACAAAAGCTCAGGGAAGCTGCCTACAGTACAGATCCCCTGTATTCTGCATTGACACTTATATTTCCCATTTTCCCAGCTCATCTCTGTGCTGCACAGTAGACTCCTTTGTTAGTATTTTGTTCCCCTACCTCTGTATACCAGTAGAGACATCACTGCCATCCAGCGAGGATGACGATTCCTGAGAATATGAGGATTCCTGAGATGATGAGAGCATCAGCTCCTCCTTATCAGCTGCCAGAGAGCTCCTCTCTGGAGATACATTTGGTGTCTGTCTACCGTTGGAGATTTTGGCACGTTTCCCACCAGCATGCCCGTTAGTCTTCAGCTGCCTACGGCGCTTGGCTGGAGGCCTCTGTGGGGGAAGCTGGGAGGATGGGATATCATCCTCTGTGTCAGTATCCACATCCGTATCCACGTCCTGGTGAGTATACTGGAATATGGCCTTCAACTTTAACACCATCTGGTGTTTTGGGAAAGGACGAACTCCAAATCTGAAAGAGAAAGGTAGGACTTAAGCCTAAGATAATGCTGCGCCTTCCACTGCTATAGCTCAGGAATGTGACCAGGCCAGGAAGCTCAGTGGCCAGCTGGAAGAGCATGACATTGGAAAACCATCAAGTTTTCCCCTTTAGCACAGTAGCTGCCTTTCACACCACCTACCAGCAGGTTTCTCACAGAATCACAGAATGGTTGGGGTTGGAAGGGACCTCTCGAAATCATCTAGTCCAACCCCCCTGCTCCAGCAGGGACACCTAGAACATGTGGCACAGGGTGACATCCAGGCGGGTTTGGAAGATCTCCAGGGGAGGAGACTCCACAACCTCTCTGGGCAGCCTGTTCCAGGGCTGTGACACCCGAACAGTAGAGAAGTTCTTCCTCATATGGAGATGGAACTTCCATGTATTTTTTCTGCTCATAAAGAGATGTACTTGTACTTTTTTTTTTTTTTTTCTAGATATACTTGTAGAAGCAGTGCTAACCTGCTCAACTCCCTCTTCAGTTCTGGGGTCTTCATAAGGGAGTAAGCTGGCATTGGTGTCATAGGAGTCTCAGGAGACTTGTCCTTCTCAGGAGACTTGTCCTTCTCTTGACAGGCAGGTTCTGCAACAGAATGAAATTGTCATCAGAATTAGTACAGAAGGATATAGGAGGGATGATATCTTCCCCTCCTGGTGGCAGATATTTTAATGTTATCTAGTAACTGTTTAAGAAGAACTACTTGTCTGCAAGCTGGCCTACTAAATACCTTTATACTGAACAGATCAACACTTTCGTCTTCCTTGGGTCTAGGATATTTGTTTTTTACTGTCTTTAAATCAGAAAACAAATTGAGCCATATGTTAGGTCTGAATAAAAAAGCCCACTGGAGGCTTTGATAGAACTGCTGCAAGCTAATTAAAAATATATGTTTACTGAATTCTGTGAAGTGGTTCTTTCCCAAGGAAGAAAATTGCATAGGAGAGACTTGATGCAGAAGAAACCGAACAAGTCAAGGTTCTGGGGGCCTGAATTAGATACTGATTTAGTGATACTGATTTCCTGATACTGTGAAGCACAGTCAGTCTCAGGTCATGTTCTAAATCCTGCTTGTTAAACTAATTACTTACGATAGTATAATTAGTAATATATCTAATAAATATTAAGGGATAAATTGCTGTTCTTAGAGCTTAGATGGAAGGAACTGTCCTAGTAAGCAGCTGACCCCAGAAGGGTATGACCCCAGAGGCTAGTGTTCTCTGTGTCATCAGACATTCAAGCAGACAAGGCCCAGCTCCTGACACCACTAAGTGCAATCTGGTGGCAAAGAGCAGCTTGGCCCTTAGTCTTGTGTGCGTCCTGAAACCGCTCACTGTGTCCTCCAGTTGGGACCAGTGCTGGACACACAAAAATCTGTTGGAAGAGCCTACAATCAGCAAACACAAGGGCAGGGCAAGTCAAAGCAAAGGCAAATCAGAAGAGCTTTGCAGGAAAATATGCAGAGAGCCTACCCGTGGGCAGGAGAGGCACCTACTTCCAGCCAACCTCTATACTTCTACCACTGGAAGCAAAGCTTACCCGATGTCTTCGTGCAATTGTTAGCACATACATCAGTGATGAATGCATGAAAAACAAGACCCATTACTGCAAGGAATAATCATTCCCTAGCATGCAAAGTGAAGGCTGTTTGATTTTTTTTTCCACTCCCAGGTAATGTCTCATCATTTCTACAATGCATACGATCACTGTCAAAGCAGCAGCATGAATGGATCACAAATGGCTACGCTCCAACTATCCCACGTATTTAGTTGCACTCCCCCACATCAGAAGCTGACTGTACCTTCTTGTGCCTGGCCCTGACTGCTTTGGATTAGAAGGCCAAAACACCCTCTCAATATAGCAGGTGAACAACAAACAGGATGATCACCTAAAATGACAACAATTTAACCTACTTCAGTGAACTCTGTACAGATACAAGCTCTCACCGGGAGTCTTTGCAAGGTCTGTCGGACAGGCATCTGCTGAAGCTGACACCTTCTCAGTTAAAAAAAGCATCTGTGGGAATTCCTCCTCTTCACTATCCGAAACTTCCCAGAATCTGGGCTTCAGGAAACTTTCAGGAGAGCCAGACTCTGGTAACTTCCTCTCTTGTTCTAGCTCCATTTCATCATCAGAAGATGAAACAATAATATCAGCCTCTTTTCTGTTCTGGACTGCAACATCCGGAGTTTTTATGACTGGTGTTGACAAAACTGAAGCATATTTATGCTTGTTTAAATCAGTGCAGGAAAGCTCTTCTGGAGAAATTGTGCTCTCTATGTTCCGATTTCCTGATGTAATGTCCTGCTCATTGGCTTTCTGGAAAGCTATTTTGGGAGACGGGAATGGTTTTTGATTTCTCTCTGGTGTTTTTGCTTCTCTGGGAAATTTCCTATCCGATTCTGAAGACATAGGTGAAGAACCAACAGCAGGATAAAAAGACATAGAAGATTTGAGAGGAGGACTGCCAAAAAAACCATCCCTTTGTGGAGAGAGGTCTTTTTGTGACTTGGAGTAAGGAAGCAAATCATTAACATCAACATGTTTTTCGCTAACAGCCTTTCCTGACTCTTTGATAACTTCTTTCATTGGAGAAGGCTCACAGTATTCTATCTGATTTTTGGAAAATAAGCATTTATAATTTTCACGCCTATCAGTATCATTGTGCAGTGAACAGTTGGTGAATTGTTGTTCTTCCAAGCGGTCGTCCCCTCCCATATTATGTGAAGCCTGAGACAACTTGAAATCTTTCCCACTTTCCCATCTCCTAACCCACTTCTGAGGTTCAAACTGACAAGACTCAAAATTGATGCTTGTGGCATTCACATTTTTGCATCCACTTGTATTCTGCATTTTCTCTTCTTCAGACAAGTCACATTTGGATGTTTCCACATCATTGTCTTCCCTCAGATGCTTGAAGTCATTGCTTATCAAGGCAGATACGGACCTTTTTGCCTCTTTTTTCTTAGTCTGCTGGTTCGCACCTTGGGCTACCTCAGTATCCCTACAGATGTTGTAATCTGTGCCTTCACTCATCTCCAGTTTGTCTTGAACCATTTTTCTTTGAGTTGCAGCAAACTCATATATTTCCTCCAGCTCCTGTTCACCCACCCCGTTGTCGTCTTCCTTCTGGCATGCAGGGTTTAGCACAGCTTCTTCTTCCTCATCTTCAGCCACCCACACTGAGTTCAGGAGCTCTTTGAAGTTCTCAGCTCTGTTATCATTATCTTCATCATCTCTCGCAGAGGGGAGATCATCTTCTGGATCCACTCCAGAAGATGCCTGGCTCTCTTCAGCGCAGTCCTTACACCTGAGCACAAGTTCCCTTAAATCAAACCTGCAAGAATGTAACAGAAATGTTAATCTCCCTCAAAATTCATTCAAAATTCCAAAATGTTATAGTTGCCTGATCAATCTAGTGAGTCTTGTAAAGAAAGTTAAATTTAATTTGTGAAACTGTTGTGCCAAATTAGACATGCATTTTCAACATTAATAAAGTCAATAACAATTTCAGGTTTTCACTCCGTGTCACCATAATCTTCTCAGGTTTCACACTTATTTCCCCCATTCCAAACAATGCATCGCTGCCACTACAGAGGATAATCAGTTCTCCTTGATTAGGTATGAGTTTAACTGACTATCAACATAAAAGAGCAGATTTTTTTTCCTGGTCTTTTTCAGAATTATTTTAAAAGGAGGACACCTACATTTCCAGAACTAAGTGATTTTGATCCGATAGAATGTGTTTCATCTGCTGCTGTTTCAAGTTCATTATCTAACACATGTCTAGGATCATGACTGACATAACAAATTAGCATTCCCTGCATCCACATTCTGCAAGTCTCATTCAGATTAAGTGTGTCACTAGGGCAATGCTTTGAGAATTACACTCATCACCATTGCCACCATCAGCTGTCATTAAAGATCATGAGACAAAACTTGGCAAAAGTGTTCTAGTCATAAACCAAAAATAGAAAATCTCAAGCAGATGTAACCTGAAGAAAGATTCATGAAAAAATGAGGATAAGATGCTCGTGTGTTCATATTTCACTTAAGATGGAAGCAGAGGTACTTGCATCTCAAGTGAAATGAGTTTTGTGAAAGCCACTGAAACCACAACAGAAGGTATCAGGTTAAAGTCCATGTGGCTGAAAGCATGAGGTGACCCAAAGCACACTCATATGATACAAACCTGGTAGCCAAAGCCCTCAGCTGGGGCACAATTCTAGCAGGGATGTCAGTATAAGCAGTGTAAAGATATCGCAGGAATGCGAGGACTGCCTCTTTTGTCACATCGCTCAGCAGCACCCGGCGCGTCTGCTCGTCGTCATCGTCCTTCACCTTCACATATATCCCTTCGTCGTAAACCTGTGCGGTAAAAGGAAAGCAAACAAGGTCCACTTCCTCATAAAGGAACAACACCAGCAGTATCTGCTCTCTATCAGGCCACTAATTTTTTTTTTTTTGTGTGTCAAAGTCTGTTCCTATGGCCAGGATTTGATGCCTCAGAGGGAAGCTAAAAGGACCAGAGATACAGAGCTCCCTGGGGAATAGGGAGCTCCATACAGCTGTTAACTTGTACCCTGAAGCTTTCAAGGACCCCTCATAAATGGTCCTAAGCACCTTGAGTTGAAACTGCTGTAATCATGCATGAGGACAAAACGAATTCTACTGATTCCAGAAAGAATGACAAAACTTTGTCAAGAAGTTGGTATGGTCTGGTGGCAGCACTGTCAGAGGGCAAGTTCCTGTCTTCAGCCCACTGCCTTTCATTGCCTTTGCAGGAAATTGCACAGGAGCAGGCTGGAAACTGTATGAACCAAAATGCTTCTGGAAACACAGAAATTACTTCACTGGCCTTGCCAAAGGCACAGGTCAATGCAGCTACCTCCATAGCACCTGTGGGAGTGACAGACCTCTGTCTGGGTTAGTTACAAGCACAGCTTGTAAATACTGTCTACTCCATAATCAGCAGGTCCAGAGTGACTTGCCACTGGATCTCCAAATACTCTGTGCTTACTGTACGGCATCACTAACTCATTTGTTGTGATCAGCCTGGAATAGACGGTCAAACTCCTGTTACTGCAAAGGGGCTTTACTCGAGGGGAAGAGAAAAGTCTAACAGCAGTACTTACCAGCTGAACAGCCCGAGGACAGCGTGCATACAGCACAAACATATGGGCATAAAGGATTTCTCCAGAGTCCACTTGAAACTGGATATCACTCAAGTAGGCGTTGTTGACCATGATATTGTAATCTTCTGCCAGCATCCTGAAAGAGGACTAGAACATAGAAGGGACACAAAGACAGAAGTTGTTACAGCTGTAAGGCATTTTCCTGGCAGATAAGGAGGCAACAGCCCAGTTTGTCAGCACTGCTGTACTCTGGGTCCCAGCGTGGGTATGGCTGCCTTGGCCTTCTCAGGACTAACAGAATCCTTATCAGTGCAAGGTCTTCTTGAGGGAGGCTGCCTGACTGTAAGTAGAAAGCAGCTTTACCTGAGACACTAATTGTTGACCTTGTAATTTCTGAACCTAGCGCAGACTGGAAGAAAGGCAAGTTTTATCCAACTCCATGAGATGTAGTTCCACCAGAAACAGCAGAGCTCTTTATTTTATTAGCAGGTTTCTAGGTTAGTTCAGTGGGAACTCAGCCTCTCTACTTGCTTCAGTGTGTTTGCAAGGAGCCAGTACCAGTTAGCATGGAAACGGCAGCACACGCTGGGCCATTTCTTCCAGGCTTCACAGGTGGGCTAGAGGAGACTCTGCACGTCATGGACTGCTCTCCAAGGGCAAGACAGGAAGCTCAGTCTGGAAACCTATTAGGTGTTTCCTGCTCTCTTTTTCTTGGCAGGTAGGACACCTGCAAGACGGTACCCCGAGAAGGCAGGCACTGCTTTCCAGGCAGGAAGCCCAGAACAGCCTTCCTGCTGACACTAAAATTATGACTCGAAAATGGGGAAATTAAGTAAGAACAGAAATATTCTGGCTGCACCATTCTCTGTGCAAAAGAAAGACTGGAAAGGAAGATAAGAGGAGAGGCATTGACAAAGTTCTGCTCAGAACCATGCAAAATGGGTGCGTACATGAGCCTGGATGAAACCCCAGACAGTTCTGTCTCTCCTGGTCTCCAGGAAGTGTGGCCTGTGTCATCTAGGCTGGGCATCAAAGCAGAGTACTACCTAAGTGCTGAGCAGATACATCCCTAGTAACTACCCCCAAATACTCTATGCACTACAGCCTCAATATTTAACCTGGTTCTCTTTGTGTAAATTATGCACAAATTTGCTTTATGTTACCTGTTATTTTAAATTAAGTAGGACAAACACTCTGAAACACCCACAAGCCTGCCTGTGGGCATCAATGAAACATCACGTATTTGGACTTCAGCTTTGCCTAGGATGATTCCTGTGAGTGACTGTAATGCTTAAACATCTCTGTTTCTGTGAAAATGAATGGGAAATACTCCATACTTCTGGAAATTAATCAAATAGGAGAGGCTTTTTTTTTTTAACAAATAAACAATACAAAAATACAGTGCAAATAAACAATACAAAAAAGGGGAAAAATAACATTTGTCCTTACATTTATATCGTTGCTTCTCGGAAATCTCTTCTCTATGGGTAGAAGGGCAAAGCCACTTAGTGAAGAATCACTGGAAGTCAATTCTTTTCCTCAAAGAAGAAAAGGCACATCTCAAGTCATGTACAACCTTCTTGTAAGACAGAACGAAGTGGCAACTCTTAACTGCCATTTCTTCCTTGCCATGACAACTCCCCAAGAGACTCCTGTCCCAGGCTGACATTTCTGAGCTGAATGGTTCAGCCTCTCCCTCTTGGCTTTATCAGATGCATTTGGTTTTCTTGGCATATGACCAGCAGCCATTTGCTGCAGCTTAATAGGAGAACTGAGGGAATTTTACCCAAGTCAAGTACAAAGCAGAGAGACATTAGATTTAGCAACCATAGTCTTCACTGATGAGTGAACAGGAGACACACAGTGCATATATTATGCTAAATGGTTGGACAATTTTAAGGCTACCATTGGTCTTGGAATGTGCCGTTGTGCAATGCACACCACTGTAACCAGGGAAGTTAGAGCTGCTCTTGAAGGAATTCTAGGTGGTGGACTTTTTTCAGCCTGTACAGATCAACTTCAGGGACTGTGTATCCATGTACCAACACAACATCATCTCTTACGCTCTTCTTTCACCAGGTCTTCTCCTGGTGAAACCTCGTAAGACAGTGCTGTCGGCAAAAGCCACTAGGCAGAAAAGAGCATATATTTTGGGGATATATTTTTGCCTCACGATTGGCCGTGTCTGGGCCCCCGTCTGGCAGAAACGCATCTGACACCTTTAAAGGATTTTTAAAATAAAATTTAGAAGCTGCTGTCTAAGAGGAGCTCTTCTTAAATATTGGGATCTATGAATCATTTCAGAAATGTCAACTTGATTGTACCTAAAGCCTACTACAGAACAATGCCCCCAAATATCACCCCCTGGATAAACAATATCGTCTTGCAGCTGCTGCCACTGCTCTCCAAGTTCAGTATGGCTAAACGTGGCTCCTCATAGCTGATGACACCAGAGAGGAGGCTCATGAGGCTGCCAGAACTTACTTGGCTGCTCTACTTCCTGAGCGTCGTTAAGCTCAAGCCTCCACTGAGTTTGTGCTTCCGTGGCCAACTCAATCAGTTGCTGCAGAGTCTGAACATGAACCTTCTCGCCCTGAGACGAAATCTGTCCAGCCTGTTCAGAGCCCGAGTCGGCTTCATCAGCAGCTTTTTCTCCAGTCTCTGGAGAAGCAGGATAATGAGGACTGAGATCAGGCTGAAGTTGCTGAGATACTTCTGGCTGATCAGATCCCACTGATGGCAGAGAAGTCTCTGACTTACAAATCTGATCAAAGGAGAGAAAAAAAAAGACATCAATAAATTAATTTGGTATGTATTTGCAGAGTTCAGAGTACAGTCTCTGAATTGATCTCTAGTTCATACTTTCAAAATATCTTAATAAATATTAATAAAATACTTTGAGCGATCCCCAGATACATACTTGCTCTCCAAGAAGATAGTGCTATAAGGCGACAGACTAAAAGGTCCTGTCTGTTTCTGTAGGCAGCATTTATAAAACTACAGAAAAACGAGAGGCAAGACATCTGGATAATAACAGAGTGAGACCGCCCGGTTTAAAACTGGATCACAGTCCTGCATGCAGCTTCAGGCAGTGGGATACATGGGGAAAGCCTGAAATGCAAACGCTTCACTTTACAACCCTAGGAGTGCCCACCCCCTCCTCAGTGTAACACACAAGCATCCATCTTCAGTGTGAACTTTCCACACTGTTCCTTGCTGCCTTGATACAAAACATGAGTAAAGAAAGAGAAAGGCTCTGATTATAATCAGTCAGAGAAAAGTATCAAGAAGGAACACAAGAGTCAGGCTACTGTAAAAATAGCTAAGCTAGTGGCAAAATGAAGAGGCTCAAGCCCTCTCACTCAGTGCTCTGCTCCCATTTGTTTGGTCTTCCAAAAGCCCAAAGAACAGCTTGGCAACACAAGCCTCAGCCTCCTGTCCAAAAGGGAGAAGTGAAAGTTCAAGATCACCAAACCTACTTGTGTGAGACCAGGGGACAGTTGTGCAGGAGCAGAGAGCATGCAGAGCATGGGGTGACTCACTTAAATGGCAGAAAAGAGAAGGGCTACAGAGCAAGTAAACTGTGGCACACAAATACCAGAGGAAGGAGAAAAGAGCATCCCACCTGCAGAGTTATGCAAGGTACGATTGGAGGGGTCAGTTCAGCAGCGTAGAATGATTCAGGGTCGCAGGGCCCTGTTAGAGCACTGCTGTTCCATAAAGGGCAGTCCTTGTTTCTGGGCGATGGCATGAGCCAGTCTGTTTTCTCAGATCCATCCTCCAAAATCCTACTGGTGGGAAGCCGAGGAGTGGGAGGGAATTCCATCTCTTGTGTAAGCACCATGGCGGCTCGCTCTTCAGTCCTTTTGCGGGCTGTCTCTGGATCCCGCAGCAGTAACGGTGGAGGAGTAGTTGGGCCTCTTTTACGTGTTCTTTTCTCTTTAAAAAGACAAGCAAAAGAAACCCAAATAAATGAACAGCTGAACACATAAGCAGAGGAACTGAACCTGCCAGCTTTTTCAAGTGTTGCCGTTGGCAATGATCAAAATGCAACTACAGCAGAACACAAGATTTCTGCAATAAGTCCCAAGCCTCCCGTTACTTCTGCCAGAGAAACAAACCTTCAGGGAAGACTTATTCGTGCACACATGGTCCTGCTGGGCTGAGCTGTCAAATCAGATCACTATGAAAGCAACTGATACCTATGTGCAGGCTACCTTCCAGACCCTTTGAACAGTGAGCGTACAGTGCTTTTGGCTAGTTAGCAGCGCTTCACTCAAAAAAGAGAGAGAGAGAGAGAAGAAAAAAGACTCCAAAGCCATGAAGGACTGCTTTTGGTGCGTCTTGATCACTGGTGATGGTCACTCATGTCAAACCACAGCACATATGAATCCTGCACAGCTCTCA
Organism: Tinamus guttatus; assembly: GCF_059628265.1. Classification (NCBI taxonomy): domain Eukaryota; kingdom Metazoa; phylum Chordata; class Aves; order Tinamiformes; family Tinamidae; genus Tinamus; species Tinamus guttatus. Next base: position 4,616,591 of record NW_028288706.1, on the reverse strand, counting down.
TTTGTCAGGTCTGTTTCTCAGGTCTGTTTCTTTACTGCCTTTGACTTCCTAATTCCCAATATAATTGGCAGTGGTTATCAGCAGGAAGAGATTGAGGAGAGCCACGAAGAGCAAAGTGTCTCTTATGTGCAGAACTCAACCTTCCCCCAGGGCAACTGGCTTCTTTTCTGACCATTTTTGTGCATTTAAATAGCAAACCACAGGTTCAACGTGTGTAGTTGTATGCACATATACTTCAGAAAGAAAGCAGAGCAAGGAGAGAAGGATGAAAAAGTTGCATAATCAAGGGTATGGGACAGTGAATAAGAAAAATGCACTGCAAAAAAAATAACAATGGTCTTTTCATGTTTTCCCTTTGGGATTTATTAAAAAAACAACTCATCTTAAAAACATTCTATAGTTTTGAAACAATCAACCAGTGAAATAAATATAAGACTCAGAATGGATTTCAGTGAAACATCCTGCAGCCTCCCTTGGCTATCTGTATGTGGATACTTTGCATTACTCCATCTCGGACAACTTAAATGAAACAGAAGTGTGGTTGCCATCCCCTATGCCCAACAGAAAAGTTGGTAGTGAAGAGCAGGCTGTTACATCACTCCTCCAATAGTATAGCCTGAGACACTCACGGTGACACATACCTGATCCAGGCTTCCATTTGATTGGCAAGGCAGCCACGGGTTTCATATTTGCAGCTACTGCTGCTTGTTCACGCTTTTCTTGCTCCAAGAGAGAGCGTGACATTGCCATAGCAACCTGCAGATCTTCATCCTGAGGTTCCATTTTGATCCTCTTTTTCATTTCCTTGGAGTCATCTCCGGAGAACTCTTTGCGTTTTGATATGTTTGGTTGATTGCTGAAACGTAAGAATGCAGCAGAAAGCCCAAGTTAACATAACATAACTGGATCAGAGACAAGAAACCCTGAGCACTTCAGACCAGCTGCCCCACTTCCTCAGAGAGATTCCCATATCCAGAATAATAAGAAAGCATCAACAGTACTTTTTTCTGTGGAGGAAAGAAAAGGATTTCTTATCATGAGTGGAATTCACAGCAATTTGGAGAAAATCTTATTTTGGAAAGGTAAACATAAGACTGCAGCACTGACAAACTGCCCCCTTTTTTTTTTTTTTTTTTTGCAAGGGCAGGAATGGCCTTAACCATCTGCTACCTCAAACCTAAACTTTGTATCAAAGGGCAAAAATCAGGTTGAAGTCAAGAAGACCGTCACCAAAACCGTTCTGCCAATCTTACACTTCCACAGTAAACAAGCAATGGCCCTTCCTCAGCACAATAAGACTTAAAAGTCCTTTGGATACATTTCAGGCAGGCACCACTCGCTATACTCTGAACATGTTGCTCAAATCCCAAAGAGCAGATACATCTCTGCACCCAGCACAATTCAAAACATCCTGTATGTTTCCTCCTTGACTCTGTGGATAAGGCCCATGTATCCAGGACAGCAACGAGCCGAAAAGCTGAGGCCTTGGAAACACAGATACTCCGAAGAGACTGTATGCTCATATAGCATGTTCTGCTTAATAAGCTCAACCACGCTATTCAGCTTTATTACATAATTACCTCTCAGAGCATAAATATTTCTGACAAATTAGTGTAAGATTATTTACTTCCCATTTTGCTCCTGTCTGCTGACTCATAGTCATCCACCACTTTTGAAGGAAAGCAAGATTTTCACCAAAATCTTACCTGGGATACTTAGGAGAGGCAACTCCAAACTGAGACACCTGCAGTGCCTGAAGCAGCATTTTAGGAGGAACATCCATCTTCACAGCACAGCGTTTCAAGTGAGTAGTTTGGCTCTCGGAAGTTTGGAAATGTTTGCCACAGCTGAGACAATCAGGGATTGCTGGTTTGCTGGAGGAGGAGATCTCTGCTGCCTCCATCTCATCCAGACACCTGGAGGATGATGGAAACAAAACAAAACAAAATAAAATAAAATGCTCTTTTTGAACCTTGCCTCCTGAAATGCTGTAATTGAGCAACTCCAACTACTTAAGCAAGCTCTTTACAATACTTTCTTTACAGAGAAGCACAGACTTTTCATTTATAAAGAGCTAGCTGTATGTAATATTTTAACAGTATTTGATATTTACCACTAAGGAAACTGTTATAGAGTGCTGGCATCAATTTAAGCCCACACCATTCTGACAAAAGAAAACACAAGGATCCTTCCCTTAGCCTTCCACTCTCATTACCTGTGGAAAGCAAAGGTCTATAGTGCATATATATAGTATTTACAAAGGTATATAGTGCACAGTTTTACAAAAGTATATAGTGCATAGTCTATGTATTTATTCATCTTGCAAAACAGTATCACATCTTTCCTTCAGCGATAGCTCAGATTTGCAAACAGCTGACATAACCAAATGTTCTTAGGAAATCATTATTTAATTGAATAAATGGTGTTGAAATGGGCAGATTTTGAAATGGACACTAATGGGTAGCTTTGCTACCTAGTCTGCAATTACATCTTCTCTAAGGCACTGCTGCTGAAAGCCACACTGGCCTTTCATGCTAGTGCTTCACCTATTAACGTGCTGCCCCCGTCGTGTTGTGTTCATGGCTGAAAGATCCTTCTGGCAGATCTGACAAAAAAACAAGCCCTTCTCCTCTAGGCTTTCCGGGACTTCCTCCTTGATCTTCTGCTGAAGGGCAAAAGCCAAAGCACCATCGTCCTTTGTGGATGGAAGATCGTGGGTAACTGGCACAGAAGGGAGAGATGATAGAGTTAAACATCTTGTAGTGAAAGGCATGAAACTGTTACATTTGTCATGATTATTTTATTAACTTAAAAAACCCCTGCAGTCTTCCTGTTGCATCTTCACATCTCATTTCTCACAAGGGAATGCACAAACAGTACAGGAGAGCACTACCCCAGGAGTGGAAGGTGGCAATTGGTTCATCGCACATTATGTATCCGAACCAAAAGGAGAGTTATGTTTTAGATGAAGTTTCTGGGAGAACATGGGGTCTTAAACATTACATATTAAGCACAGGAAATTCTCATGTCCATAGAGAACCAGCAGGGCCTTGACTTTTAAAGGGGCCTTGACTTTTAAAGCACCAAAACACCAAAAAAAGTGCTATGAATTCAAATTGCTACGGATTCAATTCATCTGCATAGAACATCCTATTTTGTAAGTGCTCAGAGATTTACAGAAGACACGGAGTAACTAAGGTCATATTTATATGAGCTACACAATATTGCCCCGAGAAGAACGACTGGATTTACTGATGCTCTTAGAATCTCAACTTGTTTCCAGAAAGTAAATTCTCTCTCCAGAACTTAACATAAAATCAAATTTCAGCCTCACAAAAGATCTAGGAGAGAAGTATAGAGATCAATACACATTTATCAATAGAGAAAGCAAGTTCTCAGACATGTGGAGCGATTTATTCAGCATCACACAAGCCACCTGTCCAGCTGTGAACAAAGCCCAGGAATCCAGACTGCTGCTCATGCAATCACCCTAAGCAGCCCTCAGCACTCTCCATGCACACACAGGAGCTAAATAACAGCAGAAACGTACCTTTTTCCGGGTTCTCTTCCTCGCTTTCATCAGAGGAATTCCTGCTAGCTGCAGCCTTTGGCAAGCTATCGCCCAGGCTATGTTTTAGCTGCTCAGGTGCCACTCTCTTGAAGTGCTGCATTCTCTCCACCGCCAGCTTTGCTGCCCGCACCTTCGACCCAGGCAGCAGTGGTGTCTTCAAGGTGTCTGAAGAGCAGGTCTCTGGTTGTGAAGGACGGAAGGATAGTGTAGTCTGGGAACAGTCACTCGGAGCATTCACTGAAGGGGACAAAGCACAGTTTCCCAGTCAGAATTAAACAGGTAACTGAGCTGCCCAGGGAGCTCTTGGGAAGCTTCCCAAAACAGCAACCTGAGATAGTCAAAAAAAATGAACATGTTTCTACTCTGATCTTCAAGCCCTATCCATGGTTCGGACTTTCAGGCTCAGAACCAAGCAACAGGTGTTCCTAAGGAGGGGTGGTAACGAGCAGCAGGCTAACAGCTCAGTGTATCTCCGCTCTGCTTTGAGGCAACCTGTGAGATCAGACCAAAGATCTCACCAGCCCAGTTTCTGAGTGCAGTCACTAGTAGATAATTACGAAAGGGTATCAGGCAGAACAAGTACAAAATAATCCTTCTGCTGGTTGACCTTAGCTGTCAGTTTAAGGATTTCATGCACTGGTGACTGCCTTCTGGTCATCATATTTAGTCATCACTGAAAGACCAATCCTTCATGAATTAACCCAGAACCTTTCTTAATTTATCTTTTTGGCCTTGGTGACAGTCAATGGCAACATAATTCAACATTCAATACAATAACACACTGTGAAAAAACACTTTGATATAATCTGAACTTGCTTCTTGATGATTTGAGGGATGATTTACATTCTGAAGTCGCAAAAAAAAAGGTAATGACTCCCTCATGTAGCACTCAGCACTTAGGTTTCACCTTACTGAAGAACTGCATACCTCCTCCAGACTTCTAAAGAGCTCTACTGAACTGAGTCTTTTCAGTACTAGCCTATTTTCTGTCTGAAAGATTTCAGTGCACGCACCTGTCACATTCCTCTTGGTAGAGTAACTGGTCACTGTGCGCAGCTGGCTGTCAGGGAAAGCGCTTCTCCTGTCTTCTTGTGACGTCCCACCACTACTGCAGGGCACAGCATCGTCGTCTTCTTCACGCATCCCTGTCGGCACCTTAGAACCCAAATTTTGTGGCAAATCTTTCCCCTTCACTACTGGAAAGCACTGATCGATTTGGCTCCCAGGAACAGATTTGCCTGTTGTAGTGGTCTTTGTCCATTTCTGAACCTTCTTTGTTGCCTCAGTATCCTCAGCTTTCTCCTCAGTATCCTCAGCTTTCTTCTTTGCCCTACCGACAATTTTTGCCCACACTACTTTAAATTCATTGTCCTCTTCATCCATGGTGCTGCAGGCTGCAGTAATGCTGCCTAGCAGCGCTACAGGGAAAGATCTCAGGAACAGTCAGGGCTGCGTCTTCTCTGGCTCGCCGCCTTCATTCTTCAGACGCCAGCACTTCTCCACTGTTCCAACGGTGGACTTTCCTCTGTGATTAATTCATCTGCATAGAATATATTATACCATTTAGTGCAGCACATTCTCCAAGGACCCTGCTTATTTTCACTCAGCACAGTGATGACTTTCTTGTTCAGAGGATTTTGGAATAGAAGTGAAGCATTTCAATCTGCCCAAAGCATGTGTAGGATCTTCATGGTACGCTAAATCAGAAAGATTTACTGAAGCCCTTTAATGGAAAAACCTCTAAAAGGTGGATATGTAAGATGGTATACGCAGATGCAGTGTGAAACAGGCCTCTGGTACCAATTTGAAAGAGGACATTCTTTGAAGACTCTTCTTTGAAGGAGAAGAGATTCTCATATAAAATATTGCAGCACATAAGTATAATAGCACATATTGACCCAAAACACTAATACTGTACTTTCAGCACAGACGGACACAGGCCACATTCAAAAGCATGCTGACCTCTCCTTTGAGGTCAGAATCCTGCCTGGAGCTCAGAATTTGAGATGTCCCACTTGTATATGCATCCATAGCTACATTTATATAACACAGCAAAAATGAATGTATTCACTCCCATAAGGTGGGGAGGAAAGACTGTCACTCGGAGTGCAAAATTTCATTTTGTGACACAGCATATTTAAAGAAGAGAGCCTGTCCCCATGATGAAAAGCAGCTAACAGAGTAAGGCTTAGCAGTGCTTGGCCTTGCAGAAGAGTTTCTCGGACAGATGAGAGAGCACATCTAACAAATGTGCCCACCCTTCTTTCACCTCTGTGTTCTTACCTCCTCCTTTGGCTACTCAGTAGACACTGACCATGTCTCATAAACTGTTGTCAAATACACCAGATAAAAGTATTGTCTCTTTCTTAGCTGGTTTAAATTAGCTTCTTATACTAATTTAAAAAAACCTGATTTAACTAAGTTTCTTAAACTTTCTCTACATTAAGAATAACAGTGCTAGCTAGTGATTTCTTGGAACAGCGACAGGTACAACAACATCCATATGGAAATGCCATCAATCCCTGAGCAACACTAGAACTAGATTTCTATTCTTAGACATTTTGATTGTCCTCTTCTTCCAAGCCCTATGTTCACTACGGTTCTGGCTATTTTAATGGAGCTTTTATATTGACTCCCAAATCCATTTCTTTCAAAACTTAAACAGAGTGTTTCATTTGGAATGGCAGCAGCTGTGGTTCAGTTTCTCCAATAAAGCTCTGGGCACCAAAAGACTCAAAATGCAGGAAGAACACAAGCAGGATTGTTTTCTCAAATGGCTTGGCTGCAGCCATGCAAGGCTAAGGAATGCTGGTTACACATTTTCACAGGTCAGCCTTTCCTATAAGCAATTACAGATGTTAATGGATTTATCTATTTTAAATTCAACCTCCCAAACCTGCAGAGGACTTTGCTGTGAGTCTTGGATCATTTCCTGAGAGAGAAATTGACATTTTCTGTAACCAGTTCATAAATTTATTTTTTTCAGACGGAATCTTGGAGTAGTTATCACTACAAATTGACCTTTTTTTTTTTTTTTTTTTCCCCCTAAGTAGGAGGAGGCACACAGAGAATCTCACATCCTCCATGGCTTTAAATAACTCTCACAGACATATGCGTACACATGTCATATTATTTACGGTGACTTCCTGATGTTAAACTTTTGTTTGCAATTAATACTGAATGCCCCAGGCAGATCATGTGAGATGCATAAGCAATGCAAACCTAAGGATTAATCTATCTTACTCCTCCATCTACAGACGTGTAGTGAGGCGTAGGCACAGACCAGGATCCTCTAAATACATCTGATCATGCTGTCATTCATGTACCTTAAAGCCCCTTTGGCACCATCTTGTAGAGCTTGTCAAGTAACGGTTTTGCAAAATTATTTATTTCAATATAGAATTCGATTAATTTTGTAAGATTTTAGGACTCTACAAATCACACAAGCTGGTCAAATAAAATAAACAGCAGCACTTACCTATCCACTTAGATGTTCGGTCTATAGCCCAACTGAACCTTTTGATGTATATAATCAAAATAGCACAGAGCAGCAAGAACCTAGATGGTTCTTGAAGATGGAACCTAGAAATTGGGAGGAAAGGGTTAGATTTTAGTGTATTTTTACTAATTCCTCTTTTTGCTCAAGTTCCAAGCTTCAGAGGGTGGGAGAAGGTGACAGCAGATGCTCTAATGGTGCTAAGTTTAGCCACTTCCACAAGTACCTGTGTACTTAAATATGTGTGTGAATTCAAATATTACTCAGGATCTGCTCAGCCCAGCACTGCTCCCAGCAGTGAACAGCACTGCTCCTGCAGAAAACAAACAAACAAACAAACAACAAACCCCCCCAACGCAGCTCTTTGGAGGTCAGAATAGATCAGGCTAGATAAAGTCCTGAACAACACAACGCAATTCTAGAGCTGACCCTATTTTGAGCAGAAAGTTGGGACTCATGATACCATGAATAGTCTGCCCTTTCTTTTTCCATCTTGTTTCCTAATAACTTTCTTGAACCCAGCACCACAACTCTATGGCACACTCTCTCCTACTGAGACATAATGCAAGAGCTGCACAGTGCAGGTTCTCTGGCTTTGTGGAAGTGCCAATATAATATATAATACTGAGGAGAGAGAACAGGAGTTACTCAGTGAGCAGAGCACAAATATAAGTGTAGAAGACAAATTCCAAATCAGGTACTAACCTTTCTGCTCTAGTCTCTGTCAGTCTTCCTATGCAGACAAGGGTAACTGAAACAGATAGGGAAATACAAGCAATGACAAATTAACAAGCAAAAAATAACGGCTAAAAAAAAAAAAAAAGATTTTAAGAAGCAACTTTAGCAATGACCAGCATCATTGTCTACCAGACACTACCCACTTATGTTCCCCCATAACCCATCAGTGCATCATGTTCATGTTTCCTTTAAAGCAACCCCCCTCACTAGTACCTCGTACATAAGGCAAAACATTTTATATCTAGTAAAATTTTTATCACGTTCCAGAAATTAATTTTAAATTGGTACTTACATGACAAAAACTGCCCCTGTTTTTTAAGTGTTATAGAAACTAACCTCCTATTTTACAGAGCATCTTATTGAAAACAGGAAAAACTTCACATTATACCTCCTATGGAAGGATAAAGGGGAAGTAATCATAAAAATAAAAAGTAACGGTTGCTCAGGTGCAAACTGCATTAAAATGAGAATGTGGTAAAATTACACAAGATTTATTAGAGAATGTTCACAAGGAGCTTTTGGTGTACATAAAACCCACAAAAAAATAACAATGCTATTAGATCGTTATTAAAACTACTAACTCAGAAATCAATGGTCTAATGGCATCTATCCCATAATGATGATGACATTAGTGCACTACAAGAGAAGCCCAAACACTATTAAAAACCACAGCTGCTGCAGGTCCCGATTTCTAGCAACGAGCTGCAATGCAACAGATGCTACGGGCGAACAGGCCGAGCGCTCTCTGGCCCGGCAGAGCCCCCGATCTCTCAGAATCCCCGTCCCCAGCGGCGACCTTTGAGCAGGACCGTTGGGGAAGCAAGAATCTTGCAGCCCGAAACGGACGGCAACGCGAAATAAATGACTGATACGGGACTCGATGGATAACGAATTAACACGAATCCAAACAATTTTGTGAAGAACGGGGTCTCCCGGGCTAAGTCGGTATCTTTTTGGCGAGTTTTTTTTTTTTTTTTAAGTCACTTTAGAGGCGTGAACCACCGCGCAAGCGGCGCCGCCGTGACATCACGCCGCCGGCCCGGCCCTCCGCACAGAGCCGCGGCCCGCGGAGGGGATCGGGGGGCGCCGGTGTCGCCGCTCCCGCCCGGTCCTCGCCGCCCCCGGCCCGCCGCTGACCTCTCCGCCGCAGCCGCGGCTCCCTCCGCTCCTCGCACCCCGCCACAACACCGGGAAGGACCGCAGCGAAGCGCATGCACCGCGCGCCAACGGCCCGCGCTTGCCGCTGCTCGGGCGGTGCGCGCAGGCGCAACACAGACTTCCTGACGCCACAGCGGTTGCCGTGGTGACGGGCCCCGCCCTGCGAGCCCGGCCCAACGGCCGCCGCTCGCCAACGGCGCCCCCTGAGGGCCGCCCGCCCCGAGCGCGGGAAAATAAAATAAAAACGCTCAAATATGGAGTAAAACCCTAAAACACCGATCCGCTGGGCACACCGCTCACCCGCTCTCGGGCAAAAACAGCGCCAAAGCACGAAAACTTACAGCAGGGAAGGGCGCTTCTATTAAGAATTAAGGTCTTTGAAACATCCAATGCTAGAAACACATACATGTTGAGGAGATAAAGACGGAGCCTCTGCTTGCGAGCATCAAATATTTGCTTTTTCAGCTCTGTGGTTAAAACCCGCAGTGGTCATTTGCGGGCCACAAAGCTGCTGCTAAAGTCCATTAAATCCTCCTGCTCCAGGGATTTAACAAGCCCCTTCCTGCTTGCAATGAAGCTGGAAGGTGGACAGCTCCATCGCTCAGGCTTTCACAGAGCCCATCGGGCAAGCGACAGAGCATTACCTTTCATTTGTGCTTTCTGCTACCTGGAGTTGACAAGGAAGACGGATGTTGCCTTTCCACAGCATTTAGTTTGGGCTCAGATCACACACTGCATTTTAATTTCAGACTGTGTTCAAAAGCAATTGAGTTAGTTGTGGCTAAAGGTCTAAAGGTTTGAAGCTTGCAAAAACTGACATGAAAAACTCCTTTGTTTTTGTGTCTTTCAACACTTCTGCTGGTTTATTCAACTTCTTTCTTAAGTTGCTACGCTTCATGGGAATTAGAAATGCTCTTAAGAAAATCCTGCAAGAACTTGCAAGCAAATATTGCACAAATATACCGAAAATATTCCAGTTAGGAGGTACTGAGACATTGCATCGGTTCCACAATTACTACTAAGCCAAGTCACAGTAATATTTTGCTGCACAGTACTATAAATGCCATTCTTGAGCACCAAATACTTAAAATAAAAACCCAAACTAAATGTTAGAGACACAGGAAACATAGTATAGGGAGAGAGCTAAATTATTCCAAACAATCTTACTTTTGCCTTCATATTCTCATCTGTGTTTCCAAATAGACAAAGCAAGGCAGGGACTAAGCAAGAGACAAAACCCTTATATACAGCCCTTAAAAACTAACACATAAGGTAAAACCTTAGCTTTCTAGAAATGTCAGATCACATTCCTCACCTTCCAGCATAGCACTTGCTAGTACTGAGCCCCAAAGGCCAAGTTCTCTGGGATAGATGTTACTGGCTTAGGTGGCGAATCGCACTCAATTGTCCAATGAAAAACACTGACACTTAAAAGAGGAGGATCCCTCAAAAATGTGAAATGCATAACACGCACAGGAATCTGTTTCTTCATCATCTGAATCATTTACAACTTGTGTTCAACTTCTAGACGACAACCACCTTGAACCTTGCTGATCCATGTGAATACCTTGCAGCCTTTTTAAAATCTGCACTTAAAAACAACCAGCTGTATTGTAGTATTATTATATAAACAGACTCCAAAGCAAAAAGATTTAACAGTATCTGCTAGTATCTGTAGATGTTCATACTGGTAAAGCTGTATCTATTTCACAGCACATTTCTATGCTTCTGACCATTGCTGCAATGCAACAAGGTCATCGTTGCTACAAAAGCCTCCATTTGCTATTTGCACCCAAGAATATTTGGAAGACGCTGCCACAGTAACAGGCATAGAGAGAGGAAGGAGCTTTCCCAAAATTATGCAGCTGATCAGAGGCAGGATATCAGATTCCCTGCGTAGGAGCTGATCTACAAGACTTTTGTTACTAAAACTCACTTTTTTGTCCCATTAGGGAAGTGGTCTGTGTCTGAGATGACCAGCCAGTCCCTGATCCATCATCTTTGCATTTGAAGAGCAGCTGCGACCGGTCCCAGCTATTGGAGTTTGCAGCCACTCGCTTAGGGCCTGCGATGTCACCTTCTGGGCACAAGAAGCTCCAGTTCCCCAAGAGTGGCGGTGACGGGAGCGCAGGGGCAGCAGTGGAAGGCACACGTGGTTCCTGCTAACCGGGGAGTGCAGATTCCCCTGGCTCAATGCAGGCAGCTGGGAGATAACAGCTCCCTACTGAACTTCAGCCGAACAGTAGAGCTAAAAATGGCTTGGAGCAATGACATGGGACTGAAATGATGTGCTATATTAATAGTACTGGAAAAGGTACAGAAAGGTAACATGGATGCCCAGGTTTGGAGCAGCCTCTGTATGAGAAATGATTTAACGGGGTGTTCCGCCCAAGAAAGGTTCATCTGATGGGAGATATCAGAGCTCTGTAAGAACACGCATGTCCTGCAGAGGGTGGGCAGCCATCTGCCCTGCGCTGTTTATTCCAAAACAAGAACCACGGGCATCCAGCGAACCAGTAGAAGGCAGCTTCAAAGCAGAGGATGTGGTTCCTCACAAAGCGCTGCAAGCTGCAGAATTCCTCAATGTAAGTTAGGCTGGATGCTAAAACACCCGCAGATGCAGACAGCAATAAAACACACAGCGGGTTATGAAATACCCCACACCGCGGCTGGCTCGGGAGTGCCCGAAGCCGCAGAAGACCCGGTTCGGACGGCGCGGGGGGCCCTTACCTGCACGGGCGCTGCTCAGGGGCGCCTGGAGCCGGCAGAGCCACCGCTCCTCGTCCTGCTCCATGTGGGAGATCATGTTCCGCCGCTGCCCGGAGCTCCTGCCGGGGGAAGGGAAAGGGGAGAGCAGAGCCCGGCCGCCCGCCCCGCCGGGGCGCCTGCGCCGGGGTCCAGAGAGCAGCGACGCGCGGCCTCGAGGCGACAGCCGCGCTGCCCGGGCCCGCGGGGCCGGCTCCGACCGTGTAGCGGCCGCCGCGAGGCCGGGCCGAGCCGGGCCGAGCCCGGCCGGGCCGCTACCCGCTCCGGGCTCGCCCACAGCCCGGCGGCGGAGCCACGTGACGGCGGCGGCCAATGGCAGGCGGCGGTCGCGGCCGCGGCCTGCGAGGACGACGTGAAATGGCGGCGGCGGCGGCGCTGCTGCCGGTGCTCGGCGCTGTCCGGGCGCGTTACGAGGCGCTTCTCGCCGTTCAGGGCCCGTTGCTGCCGAGTATGAACGGCGGGCAAGCTCGTTACCTGCAGCACGCGGCTCCCCCGTGGGGGAAGCGCCGCTGTCACGCGGGGGAGCCGCTTCTGGGCCTCGTGCGGGAGCAGGAGGAAGGTTCTTGGCCCTCGAGGTCCCCAGCGAAAGCAGAGGGGCAAAGCAGGAGAGCGGAGACCTGCCCTGGGAGGCCGCCAGGAGGGCTGCCGGCACCGGGGCCCAGGCGTCAGGGACACACGTCAGCCACCACCGCGGCTGGGGCGAGATGAAAGGGAAGAGCAACCGCACGCAGGGAGGTCGGAACGCACCGTGAACGCGTTACCTGTGTCCCCAGGAACCTCCGTGGGACCTGCGTGGCCAGGCCTCCCCCCGTCCTTCGTACGGCCACCATGGAGCTGAAGCGCACAGGTCACTGACCAAAGCCCACGGAATCCACCAGCATGGAGCTACCAAAGGCTCCAGGAGGCCCTTGGATGAGCACAAGGCTGTTCTTGTATTTAGCACTTCGGTACCTAAACTTTAGCACCGTAAACACAATAGTTGGGAGTTATTGGTCGGGTAGAAAGGGAGGGCACAACAGTCATCACCCTACTGATTTTGTAGGTAGGAAATGTGATAATGCACAAAACAACAGGCAGTAGCTGCAAAAGTTCCTCTACTAGTATCCATAGGCACTCACACAGATCACTTCGTTGTCACACACATTTGGAAGCAGTTTTTTTCCAAAGCTCATTTGGAGCTCATCAGGTGTGTCGGGGTAGGACAAGGGCTTTATGCATTGCCAATAACATATTGGCTACTTTTTAACGTAGGAAACAATTCAAATCTTAGTTGAAAAGGTTTTTTTCTTATAGAGACAATGGATTTTCCAAGAGAGATATGACCCTGTGTTAGGAACATACAAAAACAGAGAAAAGTATACAGATGAAACTGATTGATAACGTCATCACTGGCAGATGGAAACATCAATATTAGCTGGAAGAGACACCCTTGCGTACAGATTAACGGAGCAGGAGAATGAATAATGGCTTTCTGATAATTTGCAGCATGCAGGCTGCATTGTGACCTATCTGACATGCTGCAAGTCATTTTTCCTCTTTTGGGAGAATTGTTAGAATTAGGAAAACCATTTAATTTTGTCAACTGTAGCCACAAGAATACTGAGAGAAGCCTCTGCAAAATGTTATCTCCAATCCGAATGGCACAGTTGTTAAATTTTTGTTTTGTTTCATTAGGCAAAGTGTCCATTTGAAAGGCTTAAGGATGACAGAAAAGAGGATATAGGCATTTTCGGTAACTGTTCTTTTTAATTTTTTTTTTCTTAACATGCTACCAAGTTTCTTATGGTGCAGTCCTATTAGTTGAACGATTGTAATTTATATGCCCAAAGTGTAACACTGTATTTGCTGAAGGTCAAGATATAAGAAAGAATTGATTGCAAAAGTTTTGATGATAAATGTCTTGACTAGGAATACAGCAGAGAAGATGGAAAGGGATCTTACTTATTTTCACATATTAAGACTGACAAGAGAGAAATACGTGATACATTATGGGAAACAGTATTTCCTAGAATGCCACTTAAGGCAAAACTTGGCCTTTTTCTGCAAGAAAGTCGGCCTTTTTCTGCAAGGAAGTCTTCCCCATCTCTCCTTCTGGCTGACCAAAACACCTTCCCCAGCCTTACCTGGAGTCTCTCCTACCTTGGTGCTCTCCATCTCAAACAAACCTGGTGATCTTCCTCTCTCCAGCCACTGCGCAGCAATCCCTTGTTCCAGCTCTCCTTGCTGCTGGGCCCCTGTGCCACGACTCACCTTGTCCTTCCGTCCTCTGCTGAGGACCCTTCCAGCCAGAGCGCTCACTGTGGAGCCACTACTGCTCCCAGCTAGACCCAGGACTGCTGCTTAGGCTGCCCCGGGCCTTCCTAAGGCATTACCTGTTACAGTTTATCATCAAGATCTTATTCTGTTTATTTATATAAATTAAATAAAAAGGCTATAATATATCAAAAATATAAATAATTTCCAGAATACATAAATACGTTACAAAAGTGGCTCCTTTTTTAAAAAAAATAACAATGTGCCCTTTTTGCCAAGACCTTTTCAAAGCTCTCAAAACACATGAAAGTCAGAAGAGCTCACAAAATACATATAAAAGATGACCTTTTAGGGTCCAGGAGTTTGTCCAAGAGTTCCAGATGATGTTCACAACTTCTTTTACAATAGGTTTAAGAAGAGACTGTTCAAGGAAGAGATTTAATCACTATAATACCATCTCCTTAAAAAAACAAAACCAAAAAACCCCACCTCTGTCAAGGATGTGCTCTGATCGGACTACAAAGACAAGGTAACACAGCCCTCAGAAAATGGAGCAGATTATATCTTGGAGATCCCAGCACGCCAATACCTGCTACATGTTGGACACACACAGCGGAATGTTGGAATCCAGGCTTTCACACAATTGCTGGTGTTAGAGGACACTGCAAAGCCATGAGAAATAGTTTAGAAGAACAGCTGCACACAGATTGAGGAGTTTTACCAGAGACCACCAAATTAACCAAGGACAGCAAAGGCCTCTTATTTCCACAATGTCCCCTGCGTAGCAATCAGTAGGGCCGCTCAGATACTGAATAAATAACTACTTGGAGAGTCTGAAGATTCAGGAAAAAAGATCTTATTAGGGAACTAAAACTTATTAGGAAAAAATGGAAAGCAAAGATAAAGAGGAGAAGCAGCAGGGGAGTGCACCAACAGGAGGGATCTTTGCAGCTGCCGCTGGAAATGGGAGAGAGGCTCCATTCAGTAGCGTTTCCTCTGTCTTCCGTTCCCCTTGCCTTTGGCTTCCTTCTCCTTCCGCTCTGCAGCCGTGGTGAAGGTGATACAGTAAGCATCTAGAAAATCCATCAGCTTTGCCTTGGAAATCTTCATGCCGTTTGCTTTCAGCTCTCGGTGCAGTGCAGCCAGCTCAATTGGCTCGTAAAAGAGGACCTTGTGGTACAGGACTGAATTTGTAAAGATGTAGTTTCCCACTGCGTCCAGTGTATCTGCTTCCTGGGCTGCTGTCTGAGAAGCTGGGAGCTCCTCTTCCTCATCTTCGGATATATTGCTACAAGAACTAAAAGTGAGAAAAAGTGCAAAAAACAATCAAGGAAACAACTGGTCATCAAGGGCACACTCAGAGATGCCCAAGTCCCTGGCTGCCAACCCTTGCAATGCCCTGTGTAGGATCTCCGACACCAGCAATTGCCAAAGGGAGGGAGGCAGAACACGCCACGTGTTCTGCAAACCTGCACGTCGAGCTGTGCCGGTGCTGCCCGGCATTCCTTGCTCCTGCTGCACTACTGCTGACACACTTGCTCTGTGCAGCACCACACGCAGTGCTCACCGAGCAGCGCTCCCTGCTCCTCTTGCAGGCTCTCACTCAACCCTGCGAGGCTCCTTGCAGTGCCAGCTTTGAGCTCTGCCCATGTGCAGTTTCACCCGTGAGCATTTCTGTGCTCTCAGAATAGCTCACTAGCAATTAGACTGAAACGCACAACAGAAGAACTTACTTCAAGTGACAAAAGCTCAGGGAAGCTGCCTACAGTACAGATCCCCTGTATTCTGCATTGACACTT
Source organism: Tinamus guttatus (assembly GCF_059628265.1). Classification (NCBI taxonomy): domain Eukaryota; kingdom Metazoa; phylum Chordata; class Aves; order Tinamiformes; family Tinamidae; genus Tinamus; species Tinamus guttatus. Next base: position 4,600,810 of record NW_028288706.1, on the reverse strand, counting down.
ATATTGCCCATTTTCCCAGCTCATCTCTGTGCTGCACAGTAGACTCCTTTGTTAGTATTTTGTTCCCCTACCTCTGTATACCAGTAGAGACATCACTGCCATCCAGCGAGGATGACGATTCCTGAGAATATGAGGATTCCTGAGATGATGAGAGCATCAGCTCCTCCTTATCAGCTGCCAGAGAGCTCCTCTCTGGAGATACATTTGGTGTCTGTCTACCGTTGGAGATTTTGGCACGTTTCCCACCAGCATGCCCGTTAGTCTTCAGCTGCCTACGGCGCTTGGCTGGAGGCCTCTGTGGGGGAAGCTGGGAGGATGGGATATCATCCTCTGTGTCAGTATCCACATCCGTATCCACGTCCTGGTGAGTATACTGGAATATGGCCTTCAACTTTAACACCATCTGGTGTTTTGGGAAAGGACGAACTCCAAATCTGAAAGAGAAAGGTAGGACTTAAGCCTAAGATAATGCTGCGCCTTCCACTGCTATAGCTCAGGAATGTGACCAGGCCAGGAAGCTCAGTGGCCAGCTGGAAGAGCATGACATTGGAAAACCATCAAGTTTTCCCCTTTAGCACAGTAGCTGCCTTTCACACCACCTACCAGCAGGTTTCTCACAGAATCACAGAATGGTTGGGCTTGGAAGGGACCTCTCGAAATCATCTAGTCCAACCCCCCTGCTCCAGCAGGGACACCTAGAACATGTGGCACAGGGTGACATCCAGGCGGGTTTGGAAGATCTCCAGGGGAGGAGACTCCACAACCTCTCTGGGCAGCCTGTTCCAGGGCTGTGACACCCGAACAGTAAAGAAGTTCTTCCTCATATGGAGATGGAACTTCCATGTATTTTTTCTGCTCATAAAGAGATGTACTTGTACTTTTTTTTTTTTTTTCTAGATATACTTGTAGAAGCAGTGCTAACCTGCTCAACTCCCTCTTCAGTTCTGGGGTCTTCATAAGGGAGTAAGCTGGCATTGGTGTCATAGGAGTCTCAGGAGACTTGTCCTTCTCAGGAGACTTGTCCTTCTCTTGACAGGCAGGTTCTGCAACAGAATGAAATTGTCATCAGAATTAGTACAGAAGGATATAGGAGGGATGATATCTTCCCCTCCTGGTGGCAGATATTTTAATGTTATATAGTAACTGTTTAAGAAGAACTACTTGTCTGCAAGCTGCCCTACTAAATACCTTTATACTGAACAGATCAACACTTTCGTCTTCCTTGGGTCTAGGATATTTGTTTTTTACTGTCTTTAAATCAGAAAACAAATTGAGCCATATGTTAGGTCTGAATAAAAAAGCCCACTGGAGGCTTTGATAGAACTGCTGCAAGCTAATTAAAAATATATGTTTACTGAATTCTGTGAAGTGGTTCTTTCCCAAGGAAGAAAATTGCATAGGAGAGACTTGATGCAGAAGAAACCGAACAAGTCAAGGTTCTGGGGGCCTGAATTAGATACTGATTTAGTGATACTGATTTCCTGATACTGTGAAGCACAGTCAGTCTCAGGTCATGTTCTAAATCCTGCTTGTTAAACTAATTACTTACGATAGTATAATTAGTAATATATCTAATAAATATTAAGGGATAAATTGCTGTTCTTAGAGCTTAGATGGAAGGAACTGTCCTAGTAAGCAGCTGACCCCAGAAGGGTATGACCCCAGAGGCTAGTGTTCTCTGTGTCATCAGACATTCAAGCAGACAAGGCCCAGCTCCTGACACCACTAAGTGCAATCTGGTGGCAAAGAGCAGCTTGGCCCTTAGTCTTGTGTGCGTCCTGAAACCGCTCACTGTGTCCTCCAGTTGGGACCAGTGCTGGACACACAACAATCTGTTGGAAGAGCCTACAATCAGCAAACAGAAGGGCAGGGCAAGTCAAAGCAAAGGCAAATCAGAAGAGCTTTGCAGGAAAATATGCAGAGAGCCTACCCGTGGGCAGGAGAGGCACCTACTTCCAGCCAACCTCTATACTTCTACCACTGGAAGCAAAGCTTACCCGATGTCTTCGTGCAATTGTTAGCACATACATCAGTGATGAATGCATGAAAAACAAGACCCATTACTGCAAGGAATAATCATTCCCTAGCATGCAAAGTGAAGGCTGTTTGATTTTTTTTCCCCTCCCAGGTAATGTCTCATCATTTCTACAATGCATACGATCACTGTCAAAGCAGCAGCATGAATGGATCACAAATGGCTACGCTCCAACTATCCCACGTATTTAGTTGCACTCCCCCACATCAGAAGCTGACTGTACCTTCTTGTGCCTGGCCCTGACTGCTTTGGATGAGAAGGCCAAAACACCCTCTCAATATAGCAGGTGAACAACAAACAGGATGATCACCTAAAATGACAACAATTTAACCTACTTCAGTGAACTCTGTACAGATACAAGCTCTCACCGGGAGTCTTTGCAAGGTCTGTCGGACAGGCATCTGCTGAAGCTGACACCTTCTCAGTTAAAAAAAGCATCTGTGGGAATTCCTCCTCTTCACTATCCGAAACTTCCCAGAATCTGGGCTTCAGGAAACTTTCAGGAGAGCCAGACTCTGGTAACTTCCTCTCTTGTTCTAGCTCCATTTCATCATCAGAAGATGAAACAATAATATCAGCCTCTTTTCTGTTGTGGACTGCAACATCCGGAGTTTTTATGACTGGTGTTGACAAAACTGAAGCATATTTATGCTTGTTTAAATCAGTGCAGGAAAGCTCTTCTGGAGAAATTGTGCTCTCTATGTTCTGATTTCCTGATGTAATGTCCTGCTCATTGGCTTTCTGGAAAGCTATTTTGGGAGACGGGAATGGTTTTTGATTTCTCTCTGGTGTTTTTGCTTCTCTGGGAAATTTCCTATCCGATTCTGAAGACATAGGTGAAGAACCAACAGCAGGATAAAAAGACATAGAAGATTTGAGAGGAGGACTGCCAAAAAAACCATCCCTTTGTGGAGAGAGGTCTTTTTGTGACTTGGAGTAAGGAAGCAAATCATTAACATCAACATGTTTTTCGCTAACAGCCTTTCCTGACTCTTTGATAACTTCTTTCATTGGAGAAGGCTCACAGTATTCTATCTGATTTTTGGAAAATAAGCATTTATAATTTTCACGCCTATCAGTATCATTGTGCAGTGAACAGTTGGTGAATTGTTGTTCTTCCAAGCGGTCGTCTCCTCCCATATTATGTGAAGCCTGAGACAACTTGAAATCTTTCCCACTTTCCCATCTCCTAACCCCCTTCTGAGGTTCAAACTGACAAGACTCAAAATTGATGCTTGTGGCATTCACATTTTTGTATCCACTTGTATTCTGCATTTTCTCTTCTTCAGACAAGTCACATTTGGATGTTTCCACATCATTGTCTTCCCTCAGATGTCTGAAGTCATTGCTTATCAAGGCAGATATGGACCTTTTTGCCTCTTTTTTCTCAGTCTGCTGGTTCGCACCTTGGGCTACCTCAGTACCCCTACAGATGTTGTAATCTGTGCCTTCACTCATCTCCAGTTTGTCTTGAACCATTTTTCTTTGAGTTGCAGCAAACTCATATATTTCCTCCGGCTCCTGTTCACCCACCCCGTTGTCGTCTTCCTTCTGGCATGCAGGGTTTAGCACAGCTTCTTCTTCCTCATCTTCAGCCACCCACACTGAGTTCAGGAGCTCTTTGAAGTTCTCAGCTCTGTTATCATTATCTTCATCGTCTCTCGCAGAGAGGAGATCATCTTCTGGATCCACTCCAGAAGATGCCTGGCTCTCTTCAGCGCAGTCCTTACACTTGAGCACAAGTTCCCTTAAATCAAACCTGCAAGAATGTAACAGAAATGTTAATGTTTATCTCCCTCAAAATTCATTCAAAATTCCAAATGTTATAGTTGCCTGATCAATCTAGTGAGTCTTGTAAAGAAAGTTAAATTTAATTTGTGAAACTGTTGTGCCAAATTAGACATGCAGTTTCAACATTAATAAAGTCAATAACAATTTCAGGTTTTCACTCCGTGTCACCATAATCTTCTCAGGTTTCACACTTATTTCCCCCATTCCAAACAATGCATCGCTGCCACTACAGAGGATAATCAGTTCTCCTTGATTAGGTATGAGTTTAACTGACTATCAACATAAAAGAGCAGATTTTTTTTCCTGGTCTTTTTCAGAATTACTTTAAAAGGAGGACACCTACATTTCCAGAACTAAGTGATTTTGATCCGATAGAATGTGTTTCATCTGCTGCTGTTTCAAGTTCATTATCTAACACATGTCTAGGATCATGACTGACATAACAAATTAGCATTCCCTGCATCCACATTCTGCAAGTCTCATTCAGATTAAGTGTGTCACTAGGGCAATGCTTTGAGAATTACACTCATCACCATTGCCACCATCAGCTGTCATTAAAGATCATGAGACAAAACTTGGCAAAAGTGTTCTAGTCATAAACCAAAAATAGAAAATCTCAAGCAGATGTAACCTGAAGAAAGATTCATGAAAAAATGAGGATAAGATGCTCGTGTGTTCATATTTCACTTAAGATGGAAGCAGAGGTACTTGCATCTCAAGTGAAATGAGTTTTGTGAAAGCCACTGAAACCACAACAGAAGGTATCAGGTTAAAGTCCATGTGGCTGAAAGCATGAGGTGACCCAAAGCACACTCATATGATACAAACCTGGTAGCCAAAGCCCTCAGCTGGGGCACAATTCTAGCAGGGATGTCAGTATAAGCAGTGTAAAGATATCGCAGGAACGCGAGGACTGCCTCTTTTGTCACATCGCTCAGCAGCACCCGGCGCGTCTGCTCGTCGTCATCGTCCTTCACCTTCACATATATCCCTTCGTCGTAAACCTGTGCGGTAAAAGGAAAGCAAACAAGGTCCACTTCCTCATAACGGAACAACACCAGCAGTATCTGCTCTCTATCAGGCCACTAATTTTTTTTTTTTTTGTGTGTCAAAGTCTGTTCCTATGGCCAGGATTTGATGCCTCAGAGGGAAGCTAAAATGACCAGAGATACAGAGCTCCCTGGGGAATAGGGAGCTCCATACAGCTGTTAACTTGTACCCTGAAGCTTTCAAGGACCCCTCATAAATGGTCCTAAGCACCTTGAGTTGAAACTGCTGTAATCATGCATGAGGACAAAACGAATTCTACTGATTACAGAAAGAATGACAAAACTTTGTCAAGAAGTTGGTATGGTCTGGTGGCAGCTCTGTCAGAGGGCAAGTTCCTGTCTTCAGCCCACTGCCTTTCATTGCCTTTGCAGGAAATTGCACAGGAGCAGGCTGGAAACTGTATGAACCAAAATGCTTCTGGAAACACAGAAATTACTTCACTGGCCTTGCCAAAGGCACAGGTCAATGCAGCTACCTCCATAGCACCTGTGGGAGTGACAGACCTCTGTTTGGGTTAGTTACAAGCACAGCTTGTAAATACTGTCTATTCCATAATCAGCAGGTCCAGAGTGACTTGCCACTGGATCTCCAAATACTCTGTGCTTACTGTACGGCATCACTAACTCATTTGTTGTGATCAGTCTGGAATAGACGGTCAAACTCCTGTTACTGCAAAGGGGCTTTACTCGAGGGGAAGAGAAAAGTCTAACAGCAGTACTTACCAGCTGAACAGCCCGAGGACAGCGTGCATACAGCACAAACATATGGGCATAAAGGATTTCTCCAGAGTCCACTTGAAACTGGATATCACTCAAGTAGGCGTTGTTGACCATGATATTGTAATCTTCTGCCAGCATCCTGAAAGAGGACTAGAACATAGAAGGGACACAAAGACAGTAGTTGTTACAGCTGTAAGGCATTTTCCTGGCAGATAAGGAGGCAACAGCCCAGTTTGTCAGCACTGCTGTACTCTGGGTCCCAGCGTGGGTATGGCTGCCTTGGCCTTCTCAGGACTAACAGAATCCTTATCAGTGCAAGGTCTTCTTGAGGGAGGCTGCCTGACTGTAAGTAGAAAGCAGCTTTACCTGAGACACTAATTGTTGACCTTGTAATTTCTGAACCTAGCGCAGACTGGAAGAAAGGCAAGTTTTATCCAACTCCATGAGATGTAGTTCCACCAGAAACAGCAGAGCTCTTTATTTTATTAGCAGTTCTAGGTTAGTTCAGTGGGAACTCAACCTCTCTACTTGCTTCAGTGTGTTTGCAAGGAGCCAGTACCAGTTAGCATGGAAACAGCAGCACACGCTGGGCCATTTCTTCCAGGCTTCACAGGTGGGCTAGAGGAGACTCTGCACGTCATGGACTGCTCTCCAAGGGCAAGACAGGAAGCTCAGTCTGGAAACCTGTTAGGTGTTTCTTGCTCTCTTTTTCTTGGCAGGTAGGACACCTGCAAGACGGTACCCCGAGAAGGCAGGCACTGCTTTCCAGGCAGGAAGCCCAGAACAGCCTTCCTGCTGACACTAAAATTATGACTCGAAAATGGGGAAATTAAGTAAGAACAGAAATATTCTGGCTGCACCATTCTCTGTGCAAAAGAAAGACTGGAAAGGAAGATAAGAGGAGAGGCATTGACAAAGTTCTGCTCAGAACCATGCAAAATGGGTGCGTACATGAGCCTGGATGAAACCCCAGACAGTTCTGTCTCTCCTGGTCTCCAGGAAGTGTGGCCTGTGTCATCTAGGCTGGGCATCAAAGCAGAGTACTACCTAAGTGCTGAGCAGATACATCCCTAGTAACTACCCCCAAATACTCTATGCACTACAGCCTCAATATTTAACCTGGTTCTCTTTGTGTAAATTATGCACAAATTTGCTTTATGTTACCTGTTATTTTAAATTAAGTAGGACAAACACTCTGAAACACCCACAATCCTGCCTGTGGGCATCAATGAAACATCACGTATTTGGACTTCAGTTTTGCCTAGGATGATTCCTGTGAGTGACTGTAATGCTTAAACATCTCTGTTTCTGTGAAAATGAATGGGAAATACTCCATACTTCTGGAAATTAATCAAATGGGAGAGGCTTTTTTTTTTTTTTTTAACAAATAAACAATACAAAAATACAGTGCAAATAAACAATACAAAAAAGGGGAAAAATAACATTTGTCCTTACATTTATATCGTTGCTTCTCGGAAATCTCTTCTCTATGGGTAGAGGGGCAAAGCCACTTAGTGAAGAATCACTGGAAGTCAATTCTTTTCCTCAAAGAAGAAAAGGCACATCTCAAGTCATGTACAACCTTCTTGTAAGACAGAACGAAGTGGCAACTCTTAACTGCCATTTCTTCCTTGCCATGACAACTCCCCAAGAGACTCCTGTCCCAGGCTGACATTTCTGAGCTGAATGGTTCAGCCTCCCCCTCTTGGCTTTATCAGATGCATTTGGTTTTCTTGGCATATGACCAGCAGCCATTTGCTGCAGCTTAATAGGAGAACTGAGGGAATTTTACCCAAGTCAAGTACAAAGCAGAGAGACATTAGATTTAGCAACCATAGTCTTCACTGATGAGTGAACAGGAGACACACAGTGCATATATTATGCTAAATGGTTGGACAATTTTAAGGCTACCATTGGTCTTGGAACGTGCCGTTGTGCAATGCACACCACTGTAACCAGGGAAGTTAGAGCTGCTCTTGAAGGAATTCTAGGTGGTGGACTTTTTTCAGCCTGTACAGATCAACTTCAGGGACTGTGTATCCATGTACCAACACAACATCATCTCTTACGCTCTTCTTTCACCAGGTCTTCTCCTGGTGAAACCTCGTAAGACAGTGCTGTCGGCAAAAGCCACTAGGCAGAAAAGAGCATATATTTTGGGGATATATTTTTGCCTCACGATTGGCCGTGTCTGGGCCCCCGGCTGGCAGAAACGCATCTGACACCTTTAAAGGATTTTTAAAATAAAATCTAGAAGCTGCTGTCTAAGAGGAGCTCTTCTTAAATATTGGGATCTATGAATCATTTCAGAAATGTCAACTTGATTGTACCTAAAGCCTACTACAGAACAATGCCCCCAAATATCACCCCCTGGATCAACAATATCGTCTTGCGGCTGCTGCCACTGCTCTCCAAGTTCAGTATGGCTAAACGTGGCTCCTCATAGCTGATGACACCAGAGAGGAGGCTCATGAGGCTGCCAGAACTTACTTGGCTGCTCTACTTCCTGAGCGTCGTTAAGCTCAAGCCTCCACTGAGTTTGTGCTTCCATGGCCAACTCAATCAGTTGCTGCAGAGTCTCAACATGAACCTTCTCGCCCTGAGACGAAATCTGTCCAGCCTGTTCAGAGCCCGAGTCGGCTTCATCAGCAGCTTTTTCTCCAGTCTCTGGAGAAGCAGGATAATGAGGACTGAGATCAGGCTGAAGTTGCTGAGATACTTCTGGTTGATCAGATCCCACTGATGGCAGAGAAGTCTCTGACTTACAAATCTGATCAAAGGAGAGAAAAAAAAAGACATCAATAAATTAATTTGGTATGTATTTGCAGAGTTCAGAGTACAGTCTCTGAATTGATCTCTAGTTCATACTTTCAAAATATCTTAATAAATATTAATAAAATACTTTGAGCGATCCCCGGATACATACTTGCTCTCCAAGAAGATAGTGCTATAAGGCGACAGACTAAAAGGTCCTGTCTGTTTCTGTAGGCAGCATTTATAAAACTACAGAAAAACGAGAGGCAAGACATCTGGATAATAACAGAGTGAGACCGCCCGGTTTAAACTGGATCACAGTCCTGCATGCAGCTTCAGGCAGTGGGATACATGGGGAAAGCCTGAAATGCAAACGCTTCACTTTACAACCCTAGGAGTGCCCATCCCCTCCTCAGTGTAACACACAAGCATCCATCTTCAGTGTGAACTTTCCACACTGTTCCTTGCTGCCTTGATACAAAACATGAGTAAAGAAAGAGAAAGGCTCTGATTATAATCAGTCAGAGAAAAGTATCAAGAAGGACACAAGAGTCAGGCTACTGTAAAAATAGCTAAGCTAGTGGCAAAATGAAGAGGCTCAAGCCCTCTCACTCAGTGCTCTGCTCCCATTTGTTTGGTCTTCCAAAAGCCCAAAGAACAGCATGGCAACACAAGCCTCAGCCTCCTGTCCAAAAGGGAGAAGTGAAAGTTCAAGATCACCAAACCTACTTGTGTGAGACCAGGGGACAGTTGTGCAGGAGCAGAGAGCATGCAGAGCATGGGGTGACTCACTTAAATGGCAGAAAAGAGAAGGGCTACAGAGCAAGTAAACTGTGGCACACAAATACCAGAGGAAGGAGAAAAGAGCATCCCACCTGCACAGTTATGCAAGGTACGATTGGAGGGGTCAGTTCGGCAGTGTAGAATGATTCAGGGTCGCAGGGCCCTGTTAGAGCACTGCTGTTCCATAAAGGGCAGTCCTTGTTTCTGGGCGATGGCATGAGCCAGTCTGTTTTCTCAGATCCATCCTCCAAAATCCTACTGGTGGGAAGCCGAGGAGTGGGAGGGAATTCCATCTCTTGTGTAAGCACCATGGCGGCTCGCTCTTCAGTCCTTTTGCGGGCTGTCTCTGGATCCCGCAGCAGTAACGGTGGAGGAGTAGTTGGGCCTCTTTTACGTGTTCTTTTCTCTTTAAAAAGAAAAGCAAAAGAAACCCAAATAAATGAACAGCTGAACACATAAGCAGAGGAACTGAACCTGCCAGCTTTTTCAAGTGTTGCAGTTGGCAATGATCAAAATGCAACTACAGCAGAACACAAGATTTCTGCAATAAGTCCCAAGCCTCCCGTTACTTCTGCCAGAGAAACAAACCTTCAGGGAAGACTTATTCGTGCACACATGGTCCTGCTGGGCTGAGCTGTCAAATCAGATCACTATGAAAGCAACTGATACCTATGTGCAGGCTACCTTCCAGACCCTTTGAACAGTGAGCGTACAGTGCTTTTGGCTAGTTAGCAGCGCTTCACTCAAAAAAGAGAGAGAGAGAGAGAGAGAGAGAAGAAAAAAGACTCCAAAGCCATGAAGGACTGCTTTTGGTGCGTCTTGATCACTGGTGATGGTCACTCATGTCAAACCACAGCACATATGAATCCTGCACAGCTCTCATTTGTCAGGTCTGTTTCTCAGGTCTGTTTCTTTACTGCCTTTGACTTCCTAATTCCCAATATAATTGGCAGTGGTTATCAGCAGGAAGAGATTGAGGAGAGCCACGAAGAGCAAAGTGTCTCCTATGTGCAGAACTCAACCTTCCCCCAGGGCAACTGGCTTCTTTTCTGACCATTTTTGTGCATTTAAATAGCAAACCACAGGTTCAACGTGTGTAGTTGTATGCACATATACTTCAGAAAGAAAGCAGAGCAAGGAGAGAAGGATGAAAAAGTTGCATAATCAAGGGTATGGGACAGTGAATAAGAAAAATGCACTGCAAAAAAAATAACAATGGTCTTTTCATGTTTTCCCTTTGGGATTTATTAAAAAAACAACTCATCTTAAAAACATTCTATAGTTTTGAAACAATCAACCAGTGAAATAAATATAAGACTCAGAATGGATTTCAGTGAAACATCCTGCAGCCTCCCTTGGCTATCTGTATGTGGATACTTTGCATTACTCCATCTCGGACAACTTAAATGAAACAGAAGTGTGGTTGTCATCCCCTATGCCCAACAGAAAAGTTGGTAGTGAAGAGCAGGCTGTTACATCACTCCTCCAATAGTATAGCCTGAGACACTCACGGTGACACATACCTGATCCAGGCTTCCATTTGATTGGCAAGGCAGCCACGGGTTTCATATTTGCAGCTACTGCTGCTTGTTCACGCTTTTCTTGCTCCAAGAGAGAGCGTGACATTGCCATAGCAACCTGCAGATCTTCATCCTGAGGTTCCATTTTGATCCTCTTTTTCATTTCCTTGGAGTCATCTCCGGAGAACTCTCTGCGTTTTGATATGTTTGGTTGATTGCTGAAACGTAAGAATGCAGCAGAAAGCCCAAGTTAACATAACATAACTGGATCAGAGACAAGAAACCCTGAGCGCTTCAGACCAGCTGCCCCACTTCCTCAGAGAGATTCCCATATCCAGAATAATAAGAAAGCATCAACAGTACTTTTTTCTGTGGAGGAAAGAAAAGGATTTCTTATCATGAGTGGAATTCACAGCAATTTGGAGAAAATCTTATTTTGGAAAGGTAAACATAAGACTGCAGCACTGACAAACTGCCCCCCTTTTTTTTTTTTTTTTTTTGCAAGGGCAGGAATGGCCTTAACCATCTGCTACCTCAAACCTAAACTTTGTATCAAAGGGCAAAAATCAGGTTGAAGTCAAGAAGACCGTCACCAAAACCGTTCTGCCAATCTTACACTTCCAAAGTAAACAAGCAATGGCCCTTCCTCAGCACAATAAGACTTAAAAGTCCTTTGGATACATTTCAGGCAGGCACCACTCGCTATACTCTGAACATGTTGCTCAAATCCCAAAGAGCAGATACATCTCTGCACCCAGCACAATTCAAAACATCCTGTATGTTTCCTCCTTGACTCTGTGGATAAGGCCCATGTATCCAGGACAGCAACGAGCCGAAAAGCTGAGGCCTTGGAAACACAGATACTCCAAAGAGACTGTATGCTCATATAGCATGTTCTGCTTAATAAGCTCAACCACGCTATTCAGCTTTATTACATAATTACCTCTCAGAGCATAAATATTTCTGACAAATTAGTGTAAGATTATTTACTTCCCATTTTGCTCCTGTCTGCTGACTCATAGTCATCCACCACTTTTGAAGGAAAGCAAGATTTTCACCAAAATCTTACCTGGGATACTTAGGAGAGGCAACTCCAAACTGAGACACCTGCAGTGCCTGAAGCAGCATTTTAGGAGGAACATCCATCTTCACAGCACAGCGTTTCAAGTGAGTAGTTTGGCTCTCGGAAGTTTGGAAATGTTTGCCACAGCTGAGACAATCAGGGATTGCTGGTTTGCTGGAGGAGGAGATCTCTGCTGCCTCCATCTCATCCAGACACCTGGAGGATGATGGAAATAAAACAAAACAAAATAAAATAAAATGCTCTTTTTGAACCTTGCCTCCTGAAATGCTGTAATTGAGCAACTCCAACTACTTAAGCAAGCTGTTTACAATACTTTCTTTACAGAGAAGCACAGACTTTTCATTTATAAAGAGCTAGCTGTATGTAATATTTTAACAGTATTTGATATTTACCACTAAGGAAACTGTTAGAGAGTGCTGGCATCAATTTAAGCCCACACCATTCTGACAAAAGAAAACACAAGGATCCTTCCCTTAGCCTTCCACTCTCATTACCTGTGGAAAGCAAAGGTCTATAGTGCCTATATATAGTATTTACAAAGGTATATAGTGCACAGTTTTACAAAAGTATATAGTGCATAGTCTATGTATTTATTCATCTTGCAAAACAGTATCACATCTTTCCTTCAGCGATAGCTCAGATTTGCAAACAGCTGACATAACCAAATGTTCTTAGGAAATCATTATTTAATTGAATAAATGGTGTTGAAATGGGCAGATTTTGAAATGGACACTAATGGGTAGCTTTGCTACCTAGTCTGCAATTACATCTTCTCTAAGGCACTGCTGCTGAAAGCCACACTGGCCTTTCATGCTAGTGCTTCACCTATTAACGTGCTGCCCCCGTCGTGTTGTGTTCATGGCTGAAAGATCCTTCTGGCAGATCTGACAAAAAAACAAGCCCTTCTCCTCTAGGCTTTCCGGGACTTCCTCCTTGATCTTCTGCTGAAGGGCAAAAGCCAAAGCACCATCGTCCTTTGTGGATGGAAGATCGTGGGTAACTGGCACAGAAGGGAGAGATGATAGAGTTAAACATCTTGTAGTGAAAGGCATGAAACTGTTACATTTGTCATGATTATTTTATTAACTTAAAAAACCCCTGCAATCTTCCTGTTGCATCTTCACATCTCATTTCTCACAAGGGAATGCACAAACAGTACAGGAGAGCACTACCCCAGGAGTGGAAGGTGGCAATTGGTTCATCGCACATTATGTATCCGAACCAAAAGGAGAGTTATGTTTTAGATGAAGTTTCTGGGAGAACATGGGGTCTTAAACATTACATATTAAGCACAGGAAATTCTCATGTCCATAGAGAACCAGCAGGGCCTTGACTTTTAAAGGGGCCTTGACTTTTAAAGCACCAAAACACCAAAAAAAGTGCTATGAATTCAAATTGCTACGGATTCAATTCATCTGCATAGAACATCCTATTTTGTAAGTGCTCAGAGATTTACAGAAGACACGGAGTAACTAAGGTCATATTTATATGAGCTACACAATATTGCCCCTGAGAAGAACGACTGGATTTACTGATGCTCTTAGAATCTCAACCTGTTTCCAGAAAGTAAATTCTCTCTCCAGAACTTAACATAAAATCAAATTTCAGCCTCACAAAAGATCTAGGAGAGAAGTAGAGAGATCAATACACATTTATCAATAGAGAAAGCAAGTTCTCAGACATGTGGAGCGATTTATTCAGCATCACACAAGCCACCTGTCCAGCTGTGAACAAAGCCCAGGAATCCAGACTGCTGCTCATGCAATCACCCTAAGCAGCCCTCAGCACTCTCCATGCACACACAGGAGCTAAATAACAGCAGAAACGTACCTTTTTCCGGGTTCTCTTCCTCGCTTTCATCAGAGGAATTCCTGCTAGCTGCAGCCTTTGGCAAGCTATCGCCCAGGCTATGTTTTAGCTGCTCAGGTGCCACTCTCTTGAAGTGCTGCATTCTCTCCACCGCCAGCTTTGCTGCCCGCACCTTCGACCCAGGCAGCAGTGGTGTCTTCAAGGTGTCTGAAGAGCAGGTCTCTGGTTGTGAAGGACGGAAGGATAGTGTAGTCTGGGAACAGTCACTCGGAGCATTCACTGAAGGGGACAAAGCACAGTTTCCCAGTCAGAATTAAACAGGTAACTGAGCTGCCCAGGGAGCTCTTGGGAAGCTTCCCAAAACAGCAACCTGAGATAGTCAAAAAAAATGAACATGTTTCTACTCTGATCTTCAAGCCCTATCCATGGTTCGGACTTTCAGGCTCAGAACCAAGCAACAGGTGTTCCTAAGGAGGGGTGGTAACGAGCAGCAGGCTAACAGCTCAGTGTATCTCCGCTCTGCTTTGAGGCAACCTGTGAGATCAGACCAAAGATCTCACCAGCCCAGTTTCTGAGTGCAGTCACTAGTAGATAATTACGAAAGGGTATCAGGCAGAACAAGTACAAAATAATCCTTCTCCTGGTTGACCTTAGCTGTCAGTTTAAGGATTTCATGCACTGGTGACTGCCTTCTGGTCATCATATTTAGTCATCACTGAAAGACCAATCCTTCATGAATTAACCCAGAACCTTTCTTAATTTATCTTTTTGGCCTTGGTGACAGTCAATGGCAACATAATTCAACATTCAATACAATAACACACTGTGAAAAAACACTTTGATATAATCTGAACTTGCTTCTTGATGATTTGAGGGATGATTTACATTCTGAAGTCGCAAAAAAAAAGGTAATGATTCCCTCATATATCACTCAGCACTTAGGTTTCACCTTACTGAAGAACTGCATACCTCCTCCAGACTTCTAAAGAGCTCTACTGAACTGAGTCTTTTCAGTACTAGCCTATTTTCTGTCTGAAAGATTTCAGTGCACGCACCTGTCACATTCCTCTTGGTAGAGTAACTGGTCACTGTGCGCAGCTGGCTGTCAGGGAAAGCGCTTCTCCTGTCTTCTTGTGACGTCCCACCACTACTGCAGGGCACAGCATCGTCGTCTTCTTCACGCATCCCTGTCGGCACCTTAGAACCCAAATTTTGTGGCAAATCTTTCCCCTTCACTACTGGAAAGCACTGATCGATTTGGCTCCCAGGAACAGATCTGCCTGTTGTAGTGGTCTTTGTCCATTTCTGAACCTTCTTTGTTGCCTCAGTATCCTCAGCTTTCTCCTCAGTATCCTCAGCTTTCTTCTTTGCCCTACCGACAATTTTTGCCCACACTACTTTAAATTCATTGTCCTCTTCATCCATGGTGCTGCAGGCTGCAGTAATGCTGCCTAGCAGCGCTACAGGGAAAGATCTCAGGAACAGTCAGGGCTGCGTCTTCTCTGGCTCGCCGCCTTCATTCTTCAGACGCCAGCACTTCTCCACTGTTCCAACGGTGGACTTTCCTCTGTGATTAATTCATCTGCATAGAATATATTATACCATTTAGTGCAGCACATTCTCCAAGGACCCTGCTTATTTTCACTCAGCACAGTGATGACTTTCTTGTTCAGAGGATTTTGGAATAGAAGTGAAGCATTTCAATCTGCCCAAAGCATGTGTAGGATCTTCATGGTACGCTAAATCAGAAAGATTTACTGAAGCCCTTTAATGGAAAAACCTCTAAAAGGTGGATATGTAAGATGGTATACGCAGATGCAGTGTGAAACAGGCCTCTGGTACCAATTTGAAAGAGGACATTCTTTGAAGACTCTTCTTTGAAGGAGAAGAGATTCTCATATAAAATATTGCAGCACATAAGTATAATAGCACATATTGACCCAAAACACTAATACTGTACTTTCAGCACAGACAGACACAGGCCACATTCAAAAGCATGCTGACCTCTCCTTTGAGGTCAGAATCCTGCCTGGAGCTCAGAATTTGAGATGTCCCACTTGTATATGCATCCATAGCTACATTTATATAACACAGCAAAAATGAATGTATTCGCTCCCATAAGGTGGGGAGGAAAGACTGTCACTCGGAGTGCAAAATTTCATTTTGTGACACAGCATATTTAAAGAAGAGAGCCTGTCCCCATGATGAAAAGCAGCTAACAGAGTAAGGCTTAGCAGTGCTTGGCCTTGCAGAAGAGTTTCTTGGACAGATGAGAGAGCATCTAACAAATGTGCCCACCCTTCTTTCACCTCTGTGTTCTTACCTCCTCCTTTGGCTACTCAGTAGACACTGACCATGTCTCATAAACTGTTGTCACATACACCAGATAAAAGTATTGTCTCTTTCTTAGCTGGTTTAAATTAGCTTCTTGAACTAATTTTAAAAAAACCTGATTTAACTAAGTTTCTTAATCTTTCTCTACAGTAAGAATAACAGTGCTAGCTAGTGATTTCTTGGAACAGCGACAGGTACAACAACATCCATATGGAAATGCCATCAATCCCTGAGCAACACCAGAACTAGATTTCTATTCTTAGACATTTTGATTGTCCTCTTCTTCCTAGCCCTATGTTCACTACGGTTCTGGCTATTTTAATGGAGCTTTTATATTGACTCCCAAATCCATTTCTTTCAAAACTTAAACAGAGTGTTTCATTTGGAATGGCAGCAGCTGTGGTTCAGTTGCTCCAATAAAGCTCTGGGCACCAAAAGACTCAAAATGCAGGAAGAACACAAGCAGGATTGTTTTCTCAAATGGCTTGGCTGCAGCCATGCAAGGCTAAGGAATGCTGGTTACACATTTTCACAGGTCAGCCTTTCCTATAAGCAATTACAGATGTTAATGGATTTATCTATTTTAAATTCCACCTCCCAAACCTGCAGAGGACTTTGCTGTGAGTCTTGGATCATTTCCTGAGAGAGAAATTGACATTTTCTGTAACCAGTTCATAAATTTATTTTTTTCAGACAGAATCTTGGAGTAGTTATCACTACAAATTGACCTTTTTTTTTTTTTTTTTTCCCCTAAGTAGGAGGAGGCACACAGAGAATCTCACATCCTCCATGGCTTTAAATAACTCTCACAAGACATATGCGTACACATGTCATATTATTTACGGTGACTTCCTGATGTTAAACTTTTGTTTGCAATTAATACTGAATGCCCCAGGCAGATCACGTGAGATCTATAAGCAATGCAAACCTAAGGATTAATCTGTCTTACTCCTCCATCTACAGACATGGAGTGAGGCGTAGGCACAGACCAGGATCCTCTAAATACATCTGATCATGCTGTCATTCATGTACCTTAAAGCCCCTTTGGCACCATCTTGTAGAGCTTGTCAAGTAACGGTTTTGCAAAATTATTTATTTCAATATAGAATTCGATTAATTTTGTAAGATTTTAGGACTCTACAAATCACACAAGCTGGTCAAATAAAATAAACAGCAGCACTTACCTATCCACTTAGATGTTCGGTCTATAGCCCAACTGAACCTTTTGATGTATATAATCAAAATAGCACAGAGCAGCAAGAACCTAGATGGTTCTTGAAGATGGAACCTAGAAATTGGGAGGAAAGGGTTAGATTTTAGTGTATTTTTACTAATTCCTCTTTTTGCTCAAGTTCCAAGCTTCAGAGGGTGGGAGAAGGTGACAGCACATGCTCTAATGGTGCTAAGTTTAGCCACTTCACAAGTACCTGTGTACTTAAATATGTGTGTGAATTCAAATATTACTCAGGATCTGCTCAGCCCAGCACTGCTCCCAGCAGTGAACAGCACTGCTCCTGCAGAAAACAAACAAACAAACAAACAACAAAACCCCCCCACGCAGCTCTTTGGAGGTCAGAATAGATCAGGCTAGATAAAGTCCTGAATAACACAACGCAATTCTAGAGCTGACCCTATTTTGAGCAGAAAGTTGGGACTCATGATACCATGAATAGTCTGCCCTTTCTTTTTCCATCTTGTTTCCTAATAACTTGCTTGAACCCAGAACCACAACTCTATGGCACACTCTCTCCTACTGAGACATAATGCAAGAGCTGCACAGTGCAGGTTCTCTGGCTTTGTGGAAGTGCCAATATAATATATAATACTGAGGAGAGAGAACAGGAGTTACTCAGTGAGCAGAGCACAAATATAAGTGTAGAAGACAAATTCCAAATCAGGTACTAACCTTTCTGCTCCAGTCTCTGTCAGTCTTCCTATGCCAGACAAGGGTAACTGAAACAGATAGGGAAATACAAGCAATGACAAATTAACAAGCAAAAAATAACGGCTAAAAAAAAAAAAAAGATTTTAAGAAGCAACTTTAGCAATGACCAGCATCATTGTCTACCAGACACTACCCACTTATGTTCCCTCATAACCCATCAGTGCATCATGTTCATGTTTCCTTTAGAGCAACCCCCCTCACTAGTACCTCGTACATAAGGCAAAACATTTTATATCTAGTAAAATTTTTATCACGTTCCAGAAATTAATTTTAAATTGGTACTTACATGACAAAAACTGCCCCTGTTTTTTAAGTGTTATAGAAACTAACCTCCTATTTTACAGAGCATCTTATTGAAAACAGAAAAACTTCACATTATACCTCCTATGGAAGGATAAAGGGGAAGTAATCATAAAAATAAAAAGTAACGGTTGCTCAGTGCAAATTTTCATGGCTTGTACGCAAACACAGTAACATACAAATCAGGAATCTATGCAGCGGGTGTTTCAAAATGAAAAATACAACTGAGAATTAAGCACTGTTTAAAAACATTTCAACTGATGCCCAAAATTCTACCATTCCACAACTAACGAACAGGACACCAGTTGTTAAATGCTAATCTGATTTTCAGAGGAGAAATATTCAGAGCAGGAATAAAAACAAATATGCAAAATAGCAACGTGATAATGAAATGGTGCAGTGCAGAACATAAAAAAAGGAACTGCATTAAAATGAGAATGTGGTAAAATTACACAAGATTTATTAGAGAATGTTCAAAAGGAGCTTTTGGTGTACATAAAACCCACAAAAACCTAACAACGCTATTAGATCGTTATTAAAACTACTAACTCAGAAATCAATGGTCTAATGGCATCTATCCCATAATGATGATGACATTAGTGCACTACAAGAGAAGCCCCAACACTATTAAAAACCACAGCTCCTGCAGGTCCCGATTTCTAGCAACGAGCTGCAACGCAACAGATGCTACGGGCGAACAGGCCGAGCGCTCTCTGGCCCGGCAGAGCCCCCGATCTCTCAGAATCCCCGTCCCCAGCGGCGACGTTTGAGCAGGACCGTTGGGGAAGCAAGAATCTTGCAGCCCGAAACGGACGGCAACGCGAAATAAATGACTGATACGGGACTCGATGGATAACGAATTAACACGAATCCAAACAATTTTGTGAAGAACGGGGTCTCCCGGGCTAAGTCGGTATCTTTTTGGCGAGTTTTTTTTTTTTTTTTTTTTTTTAAGTCACTTTAGAGGCGTGAACCACCGCGCAAGCGGCGCCGCCGTGACATCACGCCGCCGGCCCGGCCCTCCGCACAGAGCCGCGGCCCGCGGAGGGGATCGGGGGGCGCCGGTGCCGCCGCTCCCGCCCGGTCCTCGCCGCCCCCGGCCCGCCGCTGACCTCTCCGCCGCAGCCGCGGCTCCCTCCGCTCCTCGCACCCCGCCACAACACCGGGAAGGACCGCAGCGAAGCGCATGCACCGCGCGCCAACGGCCCGCGCTTGCCGCTGCTCGGGCGGTGCGCGCAGGCGCAACACAGACTTCCTGACGCCACAGCGGTTGCCGTGGTGACGGGCCCCGCCCTGCGAGCCCGGCCCAACGGCCGCCGCTCGCCAACGGCGCCCCCTGAGGGCCGCCCGCCCCGAGCGCGGGAAAATAAAATAAAAACGCTCAAATATGGAGTAAAACCCTAAAACACCGATCCGCTGGGCACACCGCTCACCCGCTCTCGGGCAAAAACAGCGCCAAAGCACGAAAACTTACAGCAGGGAGGGGCGCTTCTATTAAGAATTAAGGTCTTTGAAACATCCAATGCTAGAAACACATACATGTTGAGGAGATAAAGACGGAGCCTCTGCTTGCGAGCATCAAATATTTGCTTTTTCAGCTCTGTGGTTAAAACCCGCAGTGGTCATTTGCGGGCCACAAAGCTGCTGCTAAAGTCCATTAAATCCTCCTGCTCCAGGGATTTAACAAGCCCCTTCCTGCTTGCAATGAAGCTGGAAGGTGGACAGCTCCATCGCTCAGGCTTTCACAGAGCCCATCGGGCAAGCGACAGAGCATTACCTTTCATTTGTGCTTTCTGCTACCTGGAGTTGACAAGGAAGACGGATGTTGCCTTTCCACAGCATTTAGTTTGGGCTCAGATCCCACGCTGCATTTTAATTTCAGACTGTGTTCAAAAGCAATTGAGTTAGTTGTGGCTAAAGGTCTAAAGGTTTGAAGCTTGCAAAAACTGACATGAAAAACTCCTTTGTTTTTGTGTCTTTCAACACTTCTGCTGGTTTATTCAACTTCTTTCTTAAGTTGCTACACTTCATGGGAATTAGAAATGCTCTTAAGAAAATCCTGCAAGAACTTGCAAGCAAATATTGCACAAATATACCGAAAATACTCCAGTTAGGAGGTACTGAGACATTGCATCGGTTCCACAATTACTACTAAGCCAAGTCACAGTAATATTTTGCTGCACAGTACTATAAATGCCATTCTTGAGCACCAAATACTTAAAATAAAAACCCAAACTAAATGTTAGAGACACAGGAAACATAGTATAGGGAGAGAGCTAAATTATTCCAAACAATCTTACTTTTGCCTTCATATTCTCATCTGTGTTTCCAAATAGACAAAGCAAGGCAGGGACTAAGCAAGAGACAAAACCCTTATATACAGCCCTTAAAAACTAACACATAAGGTAAAACCTTAGCTTTCTAGAAATGTCAGATCACATTCCTCACCTTCCAGCATAGCACTTGCTAGTACTGAGCCCCAAAGGCCAAGTTCTCTGGGATAGATGTTACTGGTTTAGGTGGCGAATCGCACTGAATTGTCCAATGAAAAACACCGACACTTAAAAGAGGAGGATCCCTCAAAAATGTGAAATGCATAACACGCACAGGAATCTGTTTTTTCATCATCTGAATCATTTACAACTTGTGTTCAACTTCTATACGACAACCACCTTGAACCTTGCTGATCCATGTGAATACCTTGCAGCCTTTTAAAAATCTGCACTTAAAACAACCAGCTGTATTGTAGTATTATTATATAAACAGACTCCAAAGCAAAGAGATTTAACAGTATCTGCTAGTATCTGTAGATGTTCATACTGGTAAACCTGTATCTATTTCACAGCACATTTCTATGCTTCTGACCATTGCTGCAATGCAACAAGGTCATCGTTGCTACAAAAGCCTCCATTTGCTATTTGCACCCAAGAATATTTGGAAGACGCTGCCACAGTAACAGGCATAGAGAGAGGAAGGAGCTTTCCCAAAATTATGCAGCTGATCAGAGGCAGGATATCAGATTCCCTGCGTAGGAGCTGATCTACAAGACTTTTGTTACTAAAACTCACTTTTTTGTCCCATTAGGGAAGTGGTCTGTGTCTGACATGACCAGCCAGTCCCTGATCCATCATCTTTGCATTTGAAGAGCAGCTGCGACCGGTCCCAGCTATTGGAGTTTGCAGCCACTCACTTAGGGCCTGCGATGTCACCTTCTGGGCACAAGAAGCTCCAGTTCCCCAAGAGTGGCGGTGACGGGAGCGCAGGGGCAGCAGTGGAAGGCACACGTGGTTCCTGCTAACCGCGGAGTGCAGATTCCCCTGGCTCAATGCAGGCAGCTGGGAGATAACAGCTCCCTACTGAACTTCAGCCGAACAGTAGAGCTAAAAATGGCTTGGAGCAATGACATGGGACTGAAATGATGTGCTACACTGGCAGGGCTCAAAAAGCAACAAAATAAGAAAAAAAAAAAAAAAAGAAAAAGAAAAAAAACCACTATTGGAAGTGAAGCCACTTCTACAGACATGCCTAAAACAGCTGCAGCTGACCTCCAGCTTTAAGCTTTAGCATGAAAATTTTGTCTTAACTAGAAATGCATGCTAGTAACTTCCATGAATTATACAGTTATACAGATGCAGAGACATCATTAAAATAGTAACACTTCTGATACAGGATGCAAAGGATAGGATATTTAGTATCACACTTTTTTAGCTTTTTCTCTAGATAGCTATACTCATGTATAATATAGTTAGTATTTCCAATATTAATAATATATTTACAACAGCTGTGTCTGAAGTCACAGTCATGCTATTTACACTAAATATGTAAACGCATATAAATAAAATGTGCACATTATATATCATCTATACATAAACACATTTAACTCCATAATGCTAAATTCAACATTTCATAAAACTGGTGTTTCACTTCGTTCCCTCTGCTCGGTCTGAGGGGTAAATCTACTGACCTATATTAAGACTCTTACCTAAGGTGGCTGTTTGGCAACTTCAGCCCAGTTTTTTGAAGCTTGCAATAGGAATGGGCTCAATCCAGGTCAGCAACGATCAAAGAAGCTACAAAGGGCCTAGACTAACAGCACTGGAAGTGGTGGAAGACTGAGTAAAGTTAAGCTTTAACCTGCCCTTCATGAAGCCTCTTGAGCTTTGGCCACACTGGATGATGAAACTCAGCCTGATCCTCTGCACTGACTCTCTGGAAAGGACAAAGCAAGACACAGTAGAGCATTTTCCTCAAGAACAGTTACAGTCTTTTCCCCAAGGTGTAAACTTTGGGATGGTGCATGCCACTATACATTCCTCTGTCTCTTCCTGTAAATGTGCCAGAAAACCACGCAGGTGCCATTCCCTAAGTCACACAGCATGAGTTAGAGAGGACACACTTCAAATTAATCTGTTAAAATATAAAAATTTATAGGAAAAAATATAGGAATTTCAATTTCTTGTTATGTTCATGTTGCCTGTCTCATCCCAGGAGGTACTTGTCTATAGGCCTTTGGATTTTGGGAGAAGCAGTTGGTTCTACTTTGTGCTGAGATTCTTGAGTCCTGGGTTACTCTCCTAACTCAAATTCACCCTTGATTCTTAGGGAAATTTATTTCATCTCTATATGGACATTATTTATGCAAGAAGACTAAATCTAACTTAATTAATCCTCCCATCTTCCTTGTCAAGTAACAACTGTAAAGCACTACAGAAGTGCTAAACATTATTAATGGCTCACAAGTTCCCTTCTTTTGGAAACAGTGGCCATTTCTTCCCATAATGTTTTAAACAGTTGCTGCTCGAGGAGCTTAGATTGCAGATTCCTGGCCTGCGGTTTGTCTATAAATCACAGAGCTGGATCATACCCAAGACACTCTCGATAGTCTCTGCAGGAAGTCTGGACGAGAGAAAACTCTGTTCTCAATCTGTCCCAGTGAACTACCTAATGGTCCAGTCCAGTTTCAAGGTCCTGAGCCAGACGTGAGAGGGATTCTGTCCAATTTTAAAAGCACGAGGTCTCAGGAATGTCCTTTCAAACGGGATTTCACTGCCTATAAATATTTTCCATCTCCTGCCTTGGAGAATATAGGTTTGACTCCATAGCTGACAAGCCTGGGCAGAGCAAGAGAGAAGGCCACACTGTTCATCACCAGGAGAGTTTGTCAGCACACAAAGCGTTACTTGTAGAGGAAACTTTAAAAAGAAACCAAGCCCATACTGAAAGCCACTTCTGAACCTAAAAAAAGACACACAGCAGTTTAACAAAGTTCCAGCAAAAGTCAAACATTATAGACTAATTTTCTGCACAGAGTAGGGCTGAGCATTGCTTACAGCAAGAAACTCAAACCTCGGGTTTTTTTTTTTTTTTTTTTTTTTTTTGAGGTTGGAGACCCCCAATTCTCTCCCATGGAAAAATCTGGTAGAGCAACCAGAAAAGCAAAGGACACAAGCAGCCCACACCCCAGCACTTCACAGTGCCATCCCCCCTGGTTCGCACCCTTGGAACTTGGTTCTGCTCAATACGCTGGAAGAATCCAAGATCTGCAGGAAGAGCACCAGCCAGATGGAAATCGGTTAGTGACACAGTGCTCCTGTGGATAAGTAACCTAGTATTCAAGAGGAAGGGACGGGATCTGGGAGGAAGAGCACAACCCCAACTTCACCACTTTAAACAACCCTCAAGCTTTGCTGCAAGATCCATACTCCATACAAACCTTCCCTGCTTGCACAGCATGTTTGAACGTTGTGCAGAAAGCAAAAAAGCAGCTTCCTACGTCTCCCTTTTACCACCATGTTAGAAACAGCTCATCCTTTACACAGGTTTCACTAACCCAAGTGCCTCTGCTGCATTCCATGGGGAGACCCTTTCAGGGCCAAAGTCATCTCTGCAGACCAGCTTTTGAGCAATTCGCTTGTATTGCTATCAGCAGTTTTTCTTCACCAATCTAAGGCCATTAAATCTCTCTTTCCCACTAGGAGCTGTTATGTTAAACATGTATAGGAACACCAGTTTCTCTCCACAAGTATTTGCTAAGTAAACGGAAAAGTTGAGAGAGGTGAGGACTTGGAGTGGCACCTGGTGCATGAAATCATGAAGTTTAGTGCATCAAAGCAGTACGATGAAACATGAGACTTCTGGGTCCCTGATCTTGCTGCTTCTGCTTCTTGCCGCATACAGGCCCATGAGACTGTCATCACCTCCCTGGGCTGGATGTGCTGCAGTGACAAAGGGTGGGTTTGCACTCCAACCACAGAGGTTTTGCTGATCTTGTAAGTCACCAACCCCTCATGGTAAAATTTAGCACAGAGGGCTGGGTGGGATTCCCAGGGGATTCCCAAGATCGGAAAGGTTAAATACACGTCAGAGAGTTCATGCTTGTCTTGGAGTAAACATGCTCTGCCCCTGAGTGCATCAGATTTTATAAGCTAGCATCAAGCTTCAGTTCGGACATCTATCAACAGATGCCATTTTAGCCACTTTACCAGTGAGCCCTGGGTTACCAGCCTGCAGGCTAATGCACTCACCTGCTGTACTGTTAACATCATAAATTCAGCAAAGCTTTTCACTTCTTCCACTGGTGTTCATGAAACACACTGCATTACAAAGGTCTAGCCACCTGGTCACACTCCATTTCTCCTAACGTACATGTGCTACACAGCTTTGACATGCACGTACAACATGTAACAATTCTTCCTGTGTATTTGCATTATTTTTGATGGCAAATGATCTTACATCTACTTGGAAGCCAGGAATGCTGTCTCCAAAGGGTACAGCTGAGCCCACAAACACTGTCTTCTTCCAGAAGTAAAGCCTTATGCCTGTTTACGTACGCCAGCATAGCTGCAGGCTTAACTCTTTGGAGTTTGAAGTGCGGAAACACAAAGACTGACAAAGTAAGGAGAAGAGTGGAGGGGTCTGGAAAAGAACAGGAATTTATTTATGATAAATACAGATCAGTTGGACATGCAAATTATTGCGCCCAGGGGTTAAAACCCTACAGACTCTCCAGAAAGCCACAGTTGGTGCTCTTTTTCTGCAGCAGTACCAAGATGAACTCAATTATCCAGCAGCTTGATGACCTTTTCTCCCATGAGATTGTACTGACATTGTTCCATCCACTGTGCCTAACTGCACAGGAATTCATTCTTCAGTGGGTTGCAGGGTGTGGAGGGTTGTAGGCACAGACCTAGTTGGGATTCACGATGCCATCAAGTATTACAGGAGAGGACATTTCTAGAAATGGTATGAGGCTCTCTAGGTTTGCACCAAAAATCCTGGCACGTTGTTTTAGCTGCAATCTCCAGATTTTGTTGCCCCTAAGAACACGGCACTTTGATCAGGCCAATGACACATGATCTAGTAATTGCAAGTGCCCTGTGCAATAAGGACTGGAAATCTCCTGCAACCTCCTTGGACATCAGTCAGGTGAACCCCTCACTGCCCAGTACCTGCAAACAGACAGATGCTGCAATAGCTGACAGAGCGACTGCACTTGAAGAAAAATATATAAGCACAGAGTTAATCCTTCAGTCTTCTAAGGCTCATTTTTTCTCCAGGATTTTGGTGAGGAGCTCGTTCAGCCGGTTCACCATTGGTCTGGGATCATCATTGAGTCCTGCTGCTATCATGGCATTTTCATAAATCTGAGAAAGAGAAGGAAACGTTAGCAAGTAGCAAGAACAAACTGGATGAGAGTTGGGGAGGCAAATGTCATGACTGCAGAACTTGCATGCTGTGATCAAGCACATCTTCTAGAAGAGTAGAAAAATACATGGAACAGATGCTCCCTCAGTACTTTTTGTCACAGAGTGAGCTGCCTCCAACGGGTATCTCTGGAAGTCTGGCTAGTTTCAGAAGCCCCATCTCTCCCTACCTTTGGGAGAAAATTCTTCTGAAATTCCAAGGACTTCTAGTTCATTGGACTCAACGTGCTCTACTTTGTTTGTTCTACTGTAATACTAACAGGGTGCTTCTCATCACTGAAAGAAGAGGCACAGCACAATACTCTCAAACCTGACACCATCTGCAGTGCTACTGAAACAGCACATGGGTCACAGCTGCCAGAAATACCCAGTGGGGACTACGTGAGGATGTGATCCCAGACAGCTACAAAAGCTCCATCCTGTTTCCTGCCACACGTGGGTCACAAGCAGCTTGTGGGGAGGATGGTGGTGCCTCTGGAGAAGGCCTGGCTCTCACCTGATCAAGCAACAGCTGAGCCAGATCAGGCTGACTGTCCTTCAGTTCATTAAGCTTCTTAATCAGAGCATGCCTGTAGGAGTGAGAGAAAGACTGAGATGTGGCATCTTTTGGACACATGAAAAGTTTCTAGCAGCTAAGCCAAAGTGG
The DNA here is from genome assembly GCF_059628265.1 of Tinamus guttatus. Lineage (NCBI taxonomy): Eukaryota > Metazoa > Chordata > Aves > Tinamiformes > Tinamidae > Tinamus > Tinamus guttatus. Next base: position 4,574,337 of record NW_028288706.1, on the reverse strand, counting down.
GACAGAAAAGGTTCTATCTGAAGGCCACAATAGCCCATTTCCCTTCTCTGCTGCAGGCTTCTCTCCCAACACCCAGCCTGACTCTGTAACCTCCTGCTCCTCAGAAGGCTGGTCGTGGTGGTTCATGTCCACCAGTCCATGCAGCCTCCTGAACCATGTCACTGCAGCACACACCACAATTTATGGAGAGAGCTCAGCTAACTGGAGGTCTTAGATCGTCTCCTCTCTGCCTCTAGCCCAACAGACCTGCAGTGCCCCGGCCCTTAGCACTGGTATCACTCCCCCCTACCCTGTGTTGATCTCCAGGGTGGGCTGCAGGATCTGGGCACGTTCCTCTTGGGTCTTGGCCAGTTGCTGCATGCGAAGAAAGTGGCGGGCAGCCCCCATCTCAAGCACAGTGATCATGGCAGGGTGGGTGTCCAGCCGTGTAGTCACCTGTGGCAAGAACAGCAATCAGTGCTGACATGGAAAATCTGGGATCCCTCCTCAGAACAGAACCACACCAAGCTCCTGAACAACTCATTCTCACTCCATAGATTCTGCCTGAACAGACAGAAGAGCCGGGATCCAAAAAGGCCCCTTTGATCTAGCTCACAGGCTCTAGCTCACAGTGGGACACAAAGCCCTGCTTGCCCATGAGCTTCATCAGCCCCCATGCAAGCCCACCACTAGTCTGTTCTTATGGTAACCTCAGCATGAACTAGAAAAATAGGCTTTGCCCATTACACATTAAAATGTGGTTCTTCCTGCCATGCTGACCACACTCATGACAGAAAGATCAATATTCATACAATTTACTGAAAGGAAACACAGACCAGAATTATTTTTCTCAGGATTCAAAGAAAAATATTTACGTTAGTATCTGAATCTTCAAACAGCCATCCTCCTTTCCCCAACCAGGTTATGATCTACGTGAATCTTTTGTACTCTGTTACCCAGGCACAGAATATACCTACCTTAACACCAGTGATTCGAGAGCCTAAGGCATTTCGCATCCAGGCCATCAGATCTTCGGCCTCCTTCTCTGTCAGTCGTTCTGCATCTGGAAAAGAGGGCACATCTGAGTCCACATCTACTGTGTGGCAACTGACCCCAAGTTTTACTCCCGAGGAACAGTGCTGTCCATTTCACACTTAGCTGTTCTCTTGGGGAAATGGGAACCAGTCCTCAGCACACACCTAAATACATGCTCTAAACCCACACTGTCCCAGACTGTCCCACACCCAGAGAGGCCAGGCTCATTCATCATCAGTGCCTGCCTAGATCTGCTGGGGCATCAGGTGTAGAATCGTAGAATCATAGAATGCTTAAGGTTGGAAGGGACCTCGAGAGGTCTCCATGTTATTAAAACTTAAAATCAAAGGAATACAATATATGACGCTTCCTCGGTTTAAACGAGTATATTGTTTGAGCTTTTATCTACAGCAGCACTTGGAATGAAAGAGATCTTCAGGAAGTACAAGTTGCCTCAGAGCATGAGAAAGACAGGATAGAAATGAGTGCTCTTGCTTCCACCCTCAGGAAAGGCAGAGTGCTGAAGGAGGCTTATGCTTCCTGGCTGACCCAGAGACAGGGCTGCACCTGGCACGAAGGGCCAGGGGAACATTACAGTACCTGGGCGGCTCTCCTCAAACTTCTCTTCCTTATAGTGATCAACAACGATATCTGTTTCCACTGAGATCAGCTTTTTCTTTTCAAACTCACGAAGGTGCAACAGTGTCAGCTCATCAAATTGCTCATAGCAGAACAGGACCTGTGCCGATAAAGCAGACAATAACACATTGCCTGGTACATAACAGCGCTTCTTTCTTCAAGAGACCACTCTGCCAAACAAGAACATCACAAAGGAAACTAGCAAGTTTATCCTATGGTGACTATTGCTCATGGGAAATCAGACTGCAGTAATGCTGAGTAGGCTCTCTGAGCCTCTGTCCTCCCCTTACAGCAGCCATCAGCTCACAGCACAGCACCAAACAGCACTGCAGAAACCATCATCTGTGGAGGGCTGCACGAAAAGTCCTGTTGATGCTGGATACAGTTTTGCAGGGAACACAGGAAACATGTCTTGCATACATAAATCCTTTTGGGTTCCCCAAAGAAAGCCGACACTTGGAGGGCTTCACTAACATGGGCTGGCAGGCCTAAGCTACACCAGCCCTGCTGCTCTGGGAGAGGTGAGAACAAGCACGGACTGCAGTGCTGAAAAATAAGAGTTCCCAGCCTGCCCGGGCTTTCCTGGCATCAAGCTGCCGCAGCCCGTCTGAGCGGAGGCAGAGGACAGCCCAGGCAGGCAGTGCAGCTCCACTGCAGTATGTGGGAATGATCCCAGGCCTCGCCGCCCGCCCATCTCCAAAATCCAGGCGAGCCCTGCCAGCGACGCAGCAGGCTCAGAGCGTCCCCTTGGCCGCAGCACATTGCTCACCCACCTCCATGTCCTTTTTCTTCATGGCCTCAAAATACGGGGAACGCTCGGCAAGCTGCCGGTTGGGCACGCACAGGTAGTAGATGTTCCGGGTTCCTGCCTTCATGCGGGCTGCGTATTCCGGGAGGCTGGTGAGCTGGCCTGCAGGCAGGCTCGAGGACTCATAACGCAGCAGCTTCGCTATGTCCTCCTGGAAGAGAGGCACCCTTGAGCTGAGCGCAGGTAACCACGGCTCCCACCTCAAGAGATCTCAGGCCTGGGTACAGTTTGTACCACTGGAGAAAGGTTCAGGGGATTTTACTGATTTCCTTTTTCTGTTCCACATAGTAAAGAGGCAGAAGAGTGACCTAGGCAGGATGTGGGCCAGACCCGAAAGAGAAACCAGTAGGGGCAAAGCCTGTTGCAGTCTGTGTTTTATCAGGAAGGGCTGGCAACAGAGCATGGGCAAAGAGACTGCAGACAGTCTCAAGTGGGAAGCAACACCCAGCTGGGACAGCACCTTCTCAGAGTCAGAGATAGAGAAAGGCACGTTAGAGATTCTGTAGGTCTTGTTAGACCCAGGAACAAGAGCCACACTGGAAGATTTGTGGAAGAGTAGCAGCCCGCCTCGTTCCAGGTCACGCTCAGAGCCAATACTCTGTCCCATCAGCTGCAGCCCTTCAGGACACCTGGTACCTTGACATCCTGCTCTGCTACAGTGACGATTCCCTCTCTCATGAACAGCCCATACTCTTCAAAAAATTTGGCATATTTCTCAGGGTCCTTCTTGCACTGGTCAATGAAAAACTTGATCAATCTCTTCTGCAAAACATCTCGGAGCTTCCTGCAACAGCAACAAACTTTTTTGAAGATGGATGCTAGACCAAGACAAGAGGTTTTAAGTGAGTATCTCTCCTCTTGTGCAGTGTTTCAGTGATGTGTTTGCTACAAACAAGCACAAAGGAGAAACTCCAGGGCTACTCCAGAACCAGTTCCTCCTTTCCCTCATAGTTATACATCTGTTCTAAGACCAGTCAGGAGCAACTCCTCATGTGGGAAGTTAGCTAGGGCTGTAGTATAAACATACTGCTGAGGTGCAGGTCAACAACTCTAGCTGGTTAGTGATGCTGCAATTCACAAGCAATTGTGCTCTGGACATTTAGCTCAGTCCTTAAATGTGGGAAGGAAGCAACCATAAAAGGCAATACTTTCTGAAGGACAAAAAAAAAAAAAAAAAAAAAACAATGATGGGACAGAATTGTTTTGATGACTATAGTGAAGCTCAAGACACTTCATCAACTGTAGAATAAAAGGTTAAACATCAAAACCTATCAAGATAGCAGAGTCAGTGCTAACGAATAAGAGCCTACCTGTATCCTTTCCTTAAGTTTCAACAACAGATGTTTGAGAGGACTCAAAGGACAAAAAGTAAGGAAAGACCAATGCCAAACCCAAGGGATTCTTAGAGGACACTGACTTGCCCATATACAACTTCCCTGGACCTCAGCACCTAATGAAAACCCTTCTGGCTGGTGCCTAGGTTTTAACAAACGTGTGTGTGAGTATATCACAGCCAAGCTGTTGTTCTAAGATATGTGCATAAATATATGGTGACAGGTAAACATGAACCAGCTTCCCAGTATTGACAGCTGACTTGCTGTTAGGTTTTGCTTTTCACAGCATTTGGTGGTGGAGCTCAGATGCTTTAAAGAGCAGATCCATTGTGACTGCTCTTGACCAGAGATGCTGGAAGGCAGCCCAGGGCTGGGATGCACATGGCCCAAGGAGGGAGCAGACTGTGCAACACAGCACACTGCTTCCATACCTCAAGATGGGATCAGCACGACTCAGAAATAATTCGCTTTGCAGACCACAGAAGTTCTCAAGGATGGAAATTCCACAGCTCCCGTGCCAGGAACAGTCAGGCAGCAACAAGCCAAAAGAGCCATAGTAGTCTGAAGGGTCCAGCCACCCTCTTGCTTACCTGATTAGAGCACTCTCCTGCAGGAGCTCCCTGCTGAGGTTCAGGGGTATATCCTCACTGTCCACAACACCTGGAACACAGAGCAACTTCTGAACAATGAGATACATGAATGCCAGCTCAGAAAGGCAGCGCCTCACTTTACCCCATAGAAATCAGGCTTCTCAGTCCTGCTGCCACCACACACCTCTGAGAAAACGCAGCCATTTAGGTAGGATGTCTGCAGCTTTGGTTTGGATGAGAATTTTGCGGCTGTAGAGGGCAATGCCGGAGGCCTGCTCTCTGCTGATGTCGAACACGGATGGTTTCTGTGGAAGCAAGACACAAAAAGGTAACAGCAGCAGGGTGCACAGCCAGGCTGCTGCTACCAGCATGGCCACACCAGAAGACCAGGCAGCACTGTGGTCTTCACTGTCACTGCTGAATCCAGCAAGAGTTGATATAGTGGCTGTGTTCCCTGGTGGACCTACCTGAGCCACCTCTTGCTCCTGTCATGGCTCAGGACCTCACTGTTACCCTGTAGCACCCACCCTGCTGCACAAATGATGCGCTGGACATTTCCCCTTGCAGATCTGCAATCTCAGCTGCCTCCTTTCCCTAAGGAGCTCTCTTATCCTCTCCTCTTTAGGCGAAGTGGGCAGATGTCTCGCAGCTTCCCAGGCAGAACGGCACGTACCTGGTCAGGCACATAGAAGATGCTGCGAATGTTGAGGGGAGCATCAGTCTTGTAATGCAGGATGTAGCGGGGCTTGTCATAAGCCTGTGCTATGAAGCGGTAGAACTCCTCGTGCTGCCACTCGCTGATGTCCTTGGGGTCCAGCATCCAGAGTGCCTGTGGAGGAGCAGGGGGATGAGCTGTTGTCACTCACACTAGCCCCTTAGCTCATGGTGCTTCTTTCTGAGTTTGCCCTCAGCTTATCTCTGCTCATCTACCATGAAGTACTCTTGTCCAGCCACATACATAAGATAAGCTAGCTTTGTTTAACCCAAAACAAGGGGAATTTGGCTATCCTCCACTACCTCACATTGCCAGGAGCCAAAAGCATCCTGGACAGTTACTATAGCTCAGCTGACGGGCAGCAGTGGGGTCAAGTGTCTCAATGCTCTGACTCCAAAACAAAAGCTAAAGAAAAAAAAAAAAAAAAAAAAAAAAAACCAAAACTTTAAGTGGATCTGTCCCAATGCGCCTGACTCTCTTGGAGACCACCATCTTGCCACAAGGTCTGCTGACTGCTTCTGAAGCAGCTCCTGGATTACAATTGCTCTCTGGTGATTTATTTTGGGGAAGTTCTGGAGATGTTTCAGAAGCCACCTGGAGGGTGACCCCTGCAGGGTCAGCAAATGCTTCAGCAGAGAAGTTTCATACATCAATACACAAATAAATGTGAGTCATGTTCTCTACTTTCTGCTGCTCTCTGAGCAGGTCAGAAACCCCACAAATGCCTAGTGCTCTGCAGAACATTCGGCCCACGCTCATACCACATTTACACTTTCAGTACATCAGCAAAAGATCAGTACCCAGCAAAGCCGTGGGAGGTTCTGCCCATTACCGGGACCCAAGTAAGACTCTGATGCTTCCTGCTGGCTGAAGCCCATCACACTTAGCCCCACTCTCTGCTGCTGCAGCCCTAAGGAGTGATGACCAGAGTCAGCAGCACGAGCACCCAGCCCACCCTCCACTTCCCACTCCAAGGAATTCAGGGCTCTGGCAGCCCTGCCAGGCTGTTGTGTTCCTTAAAGCTACTTTGGTCTCAACGCCTCGATGCAGAGGCAGCTCTGTAATATTTCCATAACATACAAGTGTCCTGGAGGTGTACAGGATCACAGGTAGGATTAAGGATTCAACTACATTCTAAAGTGCTTTATAGCAGCTGCTGTCAGGTAAAGTGCTGCTTTCCCAGAGGCTTCCTTGTAGCTACAGCTAGCACAGTTAGACAGGAAAAGCCGCTAATTCCACAATGTCAGCTACATGGCAAGTGCTCAAGAGCTTATCTAGGAAAATCCACACCAGGGATCTAACTAGAGCTCTGTTTATAGTAAACTGATGTTGACATGTGGAAAAATGGAAAAACAAGATCCCCGAAAAAAAAAAAAAAAGGCCTGAGACGGGGCATACAGAGAATCAAGTCACTGCCACATCCCAGAGGAAATTTGACTTTCTGATAAAAAGATAAACATGCATGATTCTATTAAGGGCATTTCACCCCTCACTCTAGCACTACCCTTCTCCAGGGAGTCTGCTCTATCGATTGTCAGGAAGGAAAAACAAACGGGGTGTCTAAATCTATTTCTGGTTTTGTAATTTAAGCAAATGGTTAGAAAGTCTTTGAAATAGAACCATTACTATTGCAGGAATTCAGATAAATATCAACGACTAACACTACCAACTACAGAATCTGAAATACATTAATATGGTAACACATTTAAGTTCAGTCTTGAAAGTCTGTAGATTCAGTGCCACATTCCATGGAAAGAAACAAGCAAATATCTTCTATTTGTTCTCTTAGGTGAGGAAGAGTTAACCAACCAGATCAAGATACCAGAAAAGAAAATGCTGGAGGAAAAACCATCCCTTGATTTATTTATTTTTTAAAGATAACTAATTTCACCAAGCAGATAACTGCAATTAGGCTGAGAATTTCTGACTAAAGTGGGTTTGGCTGCTATATTATTTTAGTGGTCAGAAAATGCTCATATCAAGCAGTGTTCAACTAACAGCTGTGGAAAAAAATCAGGCTGAGTTGCACCATTAAGAAAACCAAGCATGCCCTGGCATTTCATGTGGCATACTAAAAGAGAGAAAGAACTGCAGCAAGAGGTGCCAGCACACCAGCAACGTGAGCAGTCCCTAGATCACTAATGTGTCCTTGGCATAAACAGTTAAACTAAGAATTATAAAGCAGTGAGATAATCATCCTGAATACGGGAAATTTTATAAAGTATCTAGCAAATCAGTTTTTCTTTTTAATCAGCAAGAATTCTCCAACAAATGTAAACAAGCAGCACTTCTGCCAGTTTGTCTCCTCTTATTCTAATTAACTTATCACTTCAGGGTCTGTGATATCCCAGATGATCCTTCCTGATCACCAGAGACAGGCAGCAGCTTTATTCTGTTTCCTTGTCTGCTGATGCTGGAGGAAGGTTACAGCCATTTATCTACATGAGTGGCCCTCTTGCTCACCTGTAATGTGTTAATTCGTCTCCCATTGAGGTATAGTGGGAAGCTGATGAAGTTGCTGTATTTTGTCACCACCTCTGGAATGAAAAGAAGACATGCAAGAGTCACGTTTTGAAAACAACAGAGAATGCATTTCTTGAGGCACCTTTTGTCCTCTGTTACTGAAGAGGTAAAAACATTATAATTTTGCCTCACAGTCCTGGGTAACCAAAAGACTTTATGCAGCCTCTCAGAAGACAACACTATTTCCTCGCTCCGCTCACCTTTGACTCTGTCTTCGTTTGCAAACTCCTTGCAGTCTTCTTTGAGATGTATAATAATCTTAGTCCCAGTTCTGACACCAGATGCTTCTGCAATCTCAAACACTCCTGAACTAGGGTTAGAAACAAATTGCATGTCAGCTTGTGCCTCAGATGTGATGTGAAATGAAAATATTCTACTAAACTAACAGCACACACAGCACTTCAGAGCCAACAGGAAGGCAAAAGACTTGGATGCCTGAATGCTCTCTGTGCCCTTTGAGAAACTCCCAAAATGTGTGACTATCTTATAAGGAGCAGCATGTCCTGAGATCTGGAATCTCCACAAAGATGCCAATGGCTCCTGTAGAAAAGGAACTGAGTCTCAGATTCAATAGGTTGTGTGGACTTAACTTGTATCTGTAATTTCCTACATTGGTGTTCACCATAACATGCAGTCTTCCGCATTCCCCCTTGATGACTCTCCGATTTGTTTGTGGGCCCCTCTTTATATATGTTTCCACTGGACAGCAGTAATTTATTGCGATGAAAAGCAGCTGTGCTCAGCTAAAGACAGCCCAATTCTGATGACCATTCCTACCCTATCTCTAAACAAATGCCAGATGGGGACCAAACGCTTTGGAGAGAGCTCAACGCAGGGAGAAAGGGGGAAGCAATGACAGCCTGGCCCTCAAAGACTGCAACCTTACAGACACAGCAGCTTTTTTGCTACCCCAGGCAGTCTGATATCTCAGGGACAAGATGCTTTTTTCAACAATTTGAGCAACTAAACCAAAGAACTAGCAATGCAAGAAATAAAATTTGCCTCAGGAGTTGTAGATACTGCCTTTACACACAACTTGCCTGCTCTGACAAGGTAATCTGCTCTCTGTGGCTGTTCATCCTGATACATGTAACAGCAAAGCAAGGCCAAGGGTAATCTGAACGGGATCTAAACCAGTAAGCCCAGTCATGAAAGCCCACACAAGCCCACACACCCTGTCTGGCTTTGCACAGTTTCCAGTCCGTGCCTGGTGTGGACATGGCCCCCACAAGCTTCCATCCCATCCTGTGGACTCTTACCCATCTGAAGACCAGTGGTAGCCTGGGCTCCCAGGTTCTGCAGACTGAGAAAACACCTCCACCTTATCAGCCACCATGAAGGCCGAGTAGAAACCCACTCCAAACTGGCCAATGATTTTACTGGAGGCTTCAGCTTGGCTCTGCAGAGCATCCAGGAATGCCTGGAGGGACAGAGAAGGAGACATATACAGGAACCTGGTGCCATCGGTGCCGCTGGGAGGCTGTGACCCACCCTCCAGGCAGGCTCCAGCACACGGCCCTGTGTCAGGTACTGCAGACCCGGCGATTCGGCACTGTGATCCCACACCTCCTGTGGCAGTGCTGCCAAGAGGGTGCCTAGGGAAAAGGGTTTCTCCCATGGTGAGGGAACTGCACCTCTGGAAAAGGGGAGCAGTGCCCAGGGCAATATTTACCTACAGCTAGCAGTTAAGGAAAAAAAGAGTCAACCAGAAATCTCAGAATGGTGACTGTAGAGATGGAAAAAAAAAAGCAGGTAAAATACATGACAACTTGTCAGCTGAACACAATGAACTGTCAGTGAGAATGCAGGAGAACATGTGCCCCTTGATAACAATAATCTGGACAGGAAAGCACCAACTTTTGGGAGCGAGGGCAGCCAGGTGCAGCACCACGACGCACAGGGCCCATTAGTGCTGCTTCGGCACTGCAGGCCTCCCGCGGCACAGCGGAGACCATTAAGAGCTAGAAGATGCCAAAGGGAGGTTTCATCTTCCAAGGAGGGTACAATTTCACAGCTGGGCTAGCGGCCAAGGGGAGAAAGAAAATGAGAAATCACTGGGAACACAAAAGTGACTGTAATTGGAGAAGACTCTTCTAAAGGGCCCAAAGGGGGGCCTCATCCCAAGTTACCTTTGAGCCTGATCGAGCAATAGTACCAAGGTTGGAAACAAGCTCTTCCTGGGTCATCCCAATACCCGTGTCCTGAAAAGAATCAACAAAGTGTAGTTGAAATATTTGTGCAGAAGCATTGCTCTGGTAACCAGTGTCAGCTAACTTCCACCTCCCACTGCCACTCTCACCCAGCCACTTCGGCAGTAAATGCAGCAGCAGCCTTCTAGCCATGACTCATTTCTCCAACGCCTGGTCAGGGCAGTGCACTCGGAAGGCACACAGCTCCACAGGGCAGCCACGGCTGCTGCCCTGTGGCCACCAGAGAGTTTGGAGGCTCATATGTTATACAGAGAGAAAATAAAAACACACCCAGACAAGCTGGCTTCTTCACCCTCCACCAAAAGCCTCTGTGTGGTAGTGCTGGAAGGAGATCTCTGCTCAGGTCCACCAACTCTCTCTGACAATGCTCTGCATGGAGAGACAGTTTCTGTCCCTAATCAAGTGAGAAGGGAAGTAAAGGACCAGTAAGTGGAGGCGCAGCAAGGGGACAAACTGCCTCCTTCCAATTCGCAGATAGAGAAGGGATTCCCTCACTCCAGGGGTCATCTGCATCTACTGTCAGTCTTTCCCCCAAATGATGCTCCACAGAAGTTGAGTATGAAGCTGCCAGCACCCATTTCCCTGAGCCTGGGAGCTGGGAACGCGGCGCCTGTGGGAAGAGCCCAAGGCCAGCTGCACCCCTATTGTACAGGTCACCCCTCGAGGTGCTCAGTCCAGCTTTGAAGGCTGCAGCTTCCTGACACCCCCAGTTTCAATCGAGATCCCTACTCCTGCATGCAGATAACCATTCCCTACCACCAGCGCCTGCCCTCGCATGGCAGCCCCTGAAGCACCGTGCAGGAAAGGCTGGGGCAGAGCTCAGCCCTGGCCCCAACTTCAGACGTTGCCCCAGCCCCTTTGGATGACCTTCAGGCTTCAAGGATAGCAGCAAACAAATTGCCACCCTCTCACACAGCCCCAGCTTGCATCGTCTCTGCCTTCAGACTTCTCCACGTGTATCTTCCAGGAAAGCAAAGCGCAAGGCACATGCTAATGCTCTCACAATGCCACTCTCCAAAAGCAAGAGCCTTTCTACCTGGCACAAACACCCTGTGAAGCCACTCAGACTCGTTCTCTGAGCCACTAGGTAAGGCAGCAGCATGAAAATTAGCTAAGTGAAAGGTGATGTTTGTTCATCTGAAGAGTTCAGTTCTTGTCAAGTAGCTGTGAGCACAGTTAGCAAAGCTGATACCACCTCGCAAAACCGGACAAACCCCAAGCACTGTTGATGCAGGACAGGGCTTCGGCCTGCAATATGAGCCAGAGTGGAGCTGATTGCTGCGAGAGGGCTCGGAGGAGGGATGCCAGGACGATTTCTGGCACAGCACAGCCCTGCCACCCATGTGTTGCACTTAGTAAGCTTATTTACTAGCAAAGCAAGGCAGCCTCATTAGTGCTAGTACAGCTTTTTAATTCAGTGTTTAACTACACTGAACAATCAAATCATGGACAACTTGTGAAGCCACTGACTGAGGTGCTCTGTGGGTCACTTGGTGAGACTTCCCTGCTTCTGCACGGCTCAAGTCACAGCACAGCAGCACCTTCCACTTGATGAGCTCTGGCACGGCCAGTCAGTCCTTCTGGCTGAGAAAGGGGAGGGTGCCAGGTAAGATCTCAACAGTGGGAATGAAAAGCCAGGAAAAACAAAACGGGTATGGCAAAATCTCAAGAATCTGACATGATTCCTTCCCCCAGGAAGGAAGAGGCCTGAAAGAAAAGTTTTCAGCATCTGGTTCAGGTTTTGCTCATGTGAGACCCTAAGCACAACTCAACTTCTCTGATCCACTCCTTTTTATAGCACAGCATGTCATTTCCAAATTCCAGCATGTTAAAAAATATATATCCCTACCCTGTGAATGTATTTGGCTACTGAATCCATAATTCCTTGCCAAACTTATTGCAAAATGCTAAAGTTCTTGGAGACTAGTTTGGCAGGGGTAAAGCACAAGGAACAAAGAGTGTGCGGCTCAGCGCAGCCTCCTTCCCCGGCAGCGCAGGGCTCCTAGCGGGAAAGCGGAAAGTTGGCTGCTCGGGGGCTGGCCCGAGAGCCCGGCAAAGCAGCCGCTTCCGAGGGCAGGAAAACACCTGGGCGCAGGAGATGGAAGCGCCCTCCAGATTGGGAAGGCTCCTGCGGCCAGGCCTGGCCTGCGCTTCCCGCCTCTCCGCGCCAGGTGGAGCCCAGGAGACCAAGGCCCCTCTGCAGGGACCTGCCCGCGAGAGCGGAGCTGGGGCTGAGCCGGCGCCAGCGCTCCATAAAATCCGAGGAAGGAAGTGCGGGACTTCCCCGCGCCTCCGCACGCCCTCCAGGAGCCTCTGCCAGCGGTGACCGCAGGATCACACAGCACTTCACACTTGCCGCCCGCGCTCCCCCAGCAGCGCACGGCTTTGCTTCCGCTGGAGACACTTTCCAGGCCTCCCTTCAGTCCACAGAAAAGTTTCAACAACTCGAAATCAGCTGCAGTGGAATCCTGCTACAGAACGTGAAACAGAGTGGACGAGGGAGCTCCAAATTACAAGACGTGAGGGGTATGTTCAAAGTGTCCAGTGCTACTTCCCAGCTCTGCTGTGGAGATGCCAACCACTGCATAGCAGGAAACAAAACCCACTGCGCTGATACTTTGTTTACTGAAGTCTAATTGCAGAGACCTTCTGCAGCTTGGAAGTAACAATCCGCTCGCGCAGCTCCGTTTCCCTTCTGGGGCTTCCTGTGGTGCAGAGCACACGCACCCTCGCAGACTGCCTCTGAATCACCCCTCACAGAGCCCCGGCCCTCTGCAAGATGGCAGAGCAGACCAGAAATCCTCACCCCCATGGGAGACCGTCAAGATCACCTTCAAGCAACCACCAGGTTTCCCACAGGCTACATTTGCAGATCAGAGCACAAGACACACACAACTTGAAGCAATACAGCCATGCCTGTTAAAATACACATCTAAACACATCAGCATTTCTGCTGAAGAAACAGCAGCTGAACACTGGCTTTGTTTTGTGCGTGCGTGTGTGTGTGTGTGTGTGTAGAGAGCTCCCAGATACTGCTAAACTGCACAAGACCTTTGTGCTTCCTCTGCACTTTGCTCTAACCTTTGTGGGTGCTGGAAGTTTGCAAACAGGGGAAGCTGTGTGCGCAGTGACACCTGGACAGCTGGCACGCAGCACTGCCATCATGAACTGCTTGTGTGTGCTCTGCAGCCCTGAGCACCTCCACCTTCCTTGAAAGGGAGATTACTGACCACCTTCAGCGCCAGCACCTCATCAAGCCAGCGCACAGTTCTCATATTCATATATACCTTGCTGTAATGGAGATACAACCTGCACAAGATTACAGCAGCAAATCTAGTTTACACCAAATTGCTTCGTTTAGCTGATTAGCAAGAAGCTAAGTGCAGTAACACTTTCTTTGCTTGTTATGTAGGTCCAACTTGCAGCACCACAGAACCTTGTTATACTAATGATCCATTAACTTAACTCTAACTGGCTGTGGTCATTGCTGCTACATCTGAAAGAATGCCCATGGTTAGGGACACACTGCAGAGCTACCAAGTCTTCCACTTTGCTCTGTGGAGAAACACTAACTCCAGTGAAGCCTTGACAGAGCATCAGAACTCCAGCTACACGATGCAACGAGGATATGCCACTTTCACCAAATGGTAAAAAATAAAGTCGCAGAATTTCTGATAGGCAAGTGCTGTCTGTCACTCTTTAATTTAAACATCTTGCTTAAAAAGACTTAAGATTCCCTCCCAAGGCCAGGACAACAGCCACACTGAAGCAGGGTGAAAACCATTCCTGCAGCTGCCATGAGCAGATGAAAAAGCACAACAAAACTGATGCATGCAGATACAGAACAATCTTAGCCTAACACCTAAAAGCTGCCTAGAACAGAGTGCCTGAGGTTTTGTTTCCTTTCCAATACCTACTGCTAACATTATCTATAATTCTGAACATTGCTACAGGCTCAGCCTCTACCTAAGCAAGTCTAAATAGGGACTGTTCAGAAAATATTTCCTTTTATCCATTGTGAATTTCCCATTTTTCAATGTGACTGGCTCTTATTCTGGCATAAAGAGAAAAGATCCTGCACTCCTTTCTCTAGGAAGCAGATTTAGATGCATTTGTATTCCTACTTCTCCAGCTTATTTGTTAAAGATGATGCAACAACTGGGAGCTTTCACCCACCCCTGTAACCCATGGCTGCCTCCTGCAAGCCTCGTTACACCTCAGGCCTGTCCTAGCGCAGCGGCTTTCCCCCTCCACCTCCGCCCGTGTTATCCCCTCTCCCGCTGCTCCGCTTCCTCGCGCCCCGGCGGCAGGTGGATGCTGCAGTGTTGCATGCAGCTCTGCAGCAGCAGCCTCCCCGCTGCAGCCTGCGGCGCAGGCCGGCTGCCAGGACACAGCCAGCGCGGAGCGGGACCAGCTCTCTGCCTGGTGGGGCTGCGCTCGCCTTGAACTGCTAAAGCCCCCTGATCTCAAGCCCTTCTTAGAGCCTCAGAACAAGCCAGTTGCTGCTGCAGAGGGTTTACAACTTGCAGGCCAGGAAAGATCTGCACAGTGATGCAGGGAGGAGTGATGTTTGCAGGCATTTTAACTCCTCCCAAACACAGCAAACTTGTTATTCTGGGCTTCACAAACGCTGCCGTTCGATGACTGCAAAACTGAGAAGAAAGCTTAGCAGAGGGAACAGAGCAGCCCGAACTTGCAATGATTCCACAGCTTATCCATGATACAAACTGTACTCCCACCCCTTGCTCAGCAGTCTGCCCTAGCTCTGATTTCCCCAACAATATTCCCTCTAAACTGTTAGCTCAGTCCTGGCCCTAGATTAAGCATCAATCAGCGAGCACCTCTCTAACCCCCAAGCTCTCACAAACACAGGGTATCACCAAACACAGCATCAGCACTTGGACTACATCACAGCCAAGAGCCTACGGGCCCCAAGAAGCCTCATGAAGGTGAGGAGATAGAGCTCTGTGGTCACTGGGCTTTGGGTGGCTTCATGGGATGCTCTGTTCCCTCCTCACAGGGTCCAAAACAATGTCTATAAAACGTCAGGGCTCTGCAGATCTTTCCTGAACAAAACCACCCCCCATCCTTGCAACATTTTCAAGTTGATTTGCTTGAGAGCTGACCTTGCAAGCTGTGGCTGCTACCAGATGAAGCTGTCCTAGAAACGTACGAGGCAGCTCTCAGGAGAGTGGAGGACACTGTGGAATTTGCTAAAACAACAGGGCTTTGGTGAAGGCGCAGAGGTGGTGTGGTCTGGTGGACTGGACAGTGAACTTGGAAGATCAGACTCGTCGTTCTCTCTCAGCAGATACATTGCTTGGCAGTGCTTAGGTACAACAGCCCTGAACGAGGACAGAAGCTCAGAATCTTACTCTGCTAATGACCAAAATTTGTTCCTGACAGAGAGCTGCGCACAACCGCTGTCACTTAGCAGAGATGACTGTTGCCCTTTACTGGAGCTAGACAATCTCCAAAAAAGTGATGTGGGTGAAGCCCCAGTGAACCCCATACATGCACGGAAGCCATCATGCATTACAGACTAGCAGGTTCTCAACTGGTGAAATAGAGAGATACTACAGGATTTGGAAGGGGACAGGGACAATCATTGCAGATCTGGGGGTAAAAAGCAGCATGAAGATCTGAGGACAAGGACTTGGAGGGCAAGGTGAGACAGCAGGATTTGTCTGGAAGAAGGGGCAGCACTGGGGCAGAGCGCAGATGGGGGCCCTGCTGATTCTGTGTTGGGAGGTCCTAGTGGGTGCAGAAGACCAAAGAGTTACTAAGGGACGAGTCCATTTTTGCCTCAGATCTTCCTGCGGGCTGCCTCGAGGGATACAATGCACACCTTCACATTCCTAAATTGTGCAGAAATGCTCTGAATAAAGCTTGTTCGGAAGAATCGTTTATTCAGGACATTTTTTCAAGAGGTTAAAAATAAACCCTTCACTGGAGGTAAGGAGCTTTAGGCACTACTGAGAAGGCAAACCTATTAAGGGAGATTGGAGCAGCACTGTGCTCTCGTCCTCCTCGGAGCGCAGAATTGCTGCAGTTAATAGCTTGCTAGTTAAGACTCATTTAGGTGCATTAGGGACATACAGATAGTCAGTCAGGGGTATATAAAAATGAATCTCTAGCAGAGCTAGTTGGGAATAACATTAAATTCACCCCTTCTCCAAGGTGGTCACCCAGGCCTCTTGACCCAATTGCCAAAGGGGGCAGTTTCTACAATGATTGGACCTGAGCATTAAGTATGTTTTTTAGGCTTGGAAGCTATCTGTCCACTATGATCTCCAAAGGCAGAGACACGAGCAGTACAAGAATGACACCCAGCCTGGGTCTAAGCGAGAGCTCATTAAAGAGTCAGTGTTATACAGCAGCCAGAAAGAATGCAATTGTCAGGTGTGACAGGAATAGCAAAGTCTCTGCGTTACGATTTGAGAATCTTCGGGTGAATAATTGTGTTGCCCGCTGACGATCACTAACTTCCCCATGGCAACCACAGCTGCTTGTTCTGCGGAGAAGGATAAAATAACTGAGCAGTCTCTAGCAGTCAGGGCTTTCGTCCGGCGTGAAAAATACCACATCACACGTTTGTCTGAGCCTCATCTCCTTCCTGGGCCTGCTAGGGTCACCCTTCACTCACACTGCTGCCTGCCTCCTTCTCCACTCTCCCAAGAACAGTACGAAGCTCCTCTCGCAGGGCTGACATTGGTGCACAAGAGAAGTTACTAGTTCCCCTTGTTTGCACTAGCATCTTCACTAAGGAGACACCAGGATGGAGTCTCACGCTTCCTCCTAATCAACAGCCAGGAACAAAAGCAATCAAACTAGAGAGAGAAGGACCATGTCCACCTTCCCTCATCACCCTGAGGCCCACAGTGGAATGTGTCTGCACTGACCATCTCTCCCATTAAAGCTTTTTATCTTCAGCAGGGAGCAATCAAAACCAGCACTGCACTTCCCCCTAAAGCAGAAGGGAGGACAGACAAACGCTCCGGTGCTGCCACGACCTATAGCCCCACAGGTATGTCACAGGGCAGAATCTCAGCACCAGCTTGGCTTGGGTCTGTCCTGGAGCAGGAAGGGATAAGGAAAATCAGCAAGGGAGGTTCTTCCCACCACCTGGGCATCTCTCAGTGACCAAGGGGACAGGGAAGGTCTGCCTGCTACCAAGTATAAGCTCAAACTTAAAGAGGAGAGAATTCTCATTCAAAGATCAGGATGAAACCCAATTCTCGACTTCGTCTCTAGTCAGAGATGCACACACAACCTGGGAAGTGCACCAGATGAGGCACTGGCAGAAAAGCTACTGGTACCTCCTAATGGGGAAGGAGAAGCAGGGAAATTTCCTGTGGGGAAAAATGAGGAGCAGATTAACTGGTGGCTTTGATGAGAAGGTGACACCTTCATGAATGGGAGTCTGACAGAGCACAGAACACTTCTTCAAGCAGACCTGGGAATCAAAGGGACCTGCACTGATACTCAGTTTTCACTAAACCTCCATGGGACAACAGCCAGTGGTGACAGAAGCAGCGACTGTCACTCTCCTGTCACCAAAGGGAGGTACCTGGATAGTGATGGTTCCCTTTCCAGGGTCCGTCTGCAGATGAATCTCCATCTCCGGCAAAGCCTTCCCTTCCGTCGTAAGTCGATGACGCAGCTTCTCTAGGGCATCACTGCCATTGGAGATCAACTCTCGGATAAATACCTAGGGAAGAGAAACAGCCTCACACTGCAGCCTGGCTCCGTCTATGGCATAAGAGTCTCGGAGATCCAGGAACTTATTACCTTTTTACAGACTAATATTCTACACATTAGAAAGAAAACGGCATTTCTCCATTGCCTGCCAGGAGAACAGGTTTGTCTGAACTCAATAGTAAAGTTCAGAGGCTCTAAAAATGTGCAGAGTCATCTGGACATTGTTTTCAAAAAACATTTTCAAGATGTCTTAAGAAAACTACATTCAAGGCAGTGTGGGATGTGAGCAGCCCAGGATTTGCTCAGAAGGTGAGAGGATATTCTCATAGCTTGTCCACCTTGGACATAACCTTTGTCAGAGATTGGGCTTTGCTAGGAAAGCATTCTACTGGTGTCCTACCTCCTTCTCTGAGTACAAAGAACGAGCAACAATGTCCAGCAGTTTCTTCGTCTCAGCCTGAAACTCATGTTTGGAGGCTGCACCTAGAAAAAAATCACACAAACAGCTTTGAGGCACTTTGCTGGGTGCTCTTGGGCAAACTGGCAGCTTGCCACATGCTTCAGGCTCCCAGTAGTGAAGGCCTGAAGCAGAGTGGGACACAGGCAGCTGCGACTCATGACAAGATGTTGGTGTTTATACCCTGTGAGGCAGACTGCTTTGTCAAGCCCCTCATCTCCTTGCACACAAAGCCCAGGACAGTCAAAGCGTGTCTGTGTGTGGCTCACTACGTCTGTGGCACAGAGCAATCAGTAGAACAGAAGTGAAAAGTGACTCTCCCCCTCACTCCTAACTTGTGGCTCCATGCAATCCCTAATCTGCCTTTCTCCTGAGGTTTGCAGCCTGCCTTCCATGCACTTCCGTGACTCAGTTTGCAAGGGAACCACCTGCATGTGCTCTGTTCCAAGGGCTTTGTCAGCCCATCACCGTTTCTGATATCCAAACAACACTGTGAGCCTTGAACAGTAAAGGCCAGATTCTCAGATCTCTGTAGAGCTTTCAGGGGGGTGCATATACACAGCTACTTTCAAGGGACTGCATATACACAGCTACTTATGTATTTAACTGAGTTGTCAGAAATAGGATGTTCCTCTACAAAATATCTCAACTGAGACACCATCTTTGGCCTTTCAGAAATGTCCTTTCTTATGCTAGAGGTATAGAAAACAACACAGGTAAAGCCAGGGACACACATCCCCTCTGCAACGCCCTGCTGACGAGGACCTATATTCCCTGGGGACAGGGGCTAGCAGGGGTGTAGATGCAGTAGGACATGGTGCCCAAACCGACTGGGGACTTTACAGACCTGCGGTCTCGGAAGCACCTGACAGAAAAGCCATGGGAGCCCTGAGTTAAGATGCTATTTCTGCACTCAGACAACCCACATGACTTTGCTTTAAAGCAGGTTCCCCTGGAGCTGCGCAATGCAATTCAGTTAGCTAAAGGGTTGACAGTAGGATTCTTATCAGACCTTCATCATCCACAGCAACGAAACTGGCAGAGACAGCAGCTTCTGGGACGAAAGTCTCTTTTTAAGCAAATTCTGGGGCCCATGGAGCCTACACACAATGGCCAATTACAAGGCTAGGACCTTCCTCCATCAGCCTCCGCTGCCCCATTTCTCACTGAAGGTCATTCTGATTTACACACCCCAGTTCTGAGGAGGTGATGGCACTGCACAGATGGGAACAGGGATCTGCTCAGCTACGATGGGATGACAAATGCCTGCACCTTCCCCAGAGACAGAAACTTCTCCCACCCCGAGGCCTGCAGAGGGCTCATCCTCACAGTTAGGGCACTTACACCCAGACAGTGCTTTGACACTGTCCTGGATTCACCGGCGCAGAGCTGACGCGCTACCTTTCACGTTCTCCGTGTCGCTGATGATGGCGTGCAGGGGCTCCTCTTCCTTGCTCTCTGCTGTCTGTGTGCTGTAGAGCCGGCCAGCAGGAACGCTGAAGGCAGCAACGCTGGGCCGGACGCTCGGGCAGCGGAGTATTTGTCTTTGGAGACATGCTGCTCCTTTTGCTGCAAGATGCAATTCAAGGTATTTTAGTATAAATCACAAACATCAGCATCAGGAGCACTCTACAAAAGTCCCATTTACATAACCCTAAGGGGAGTCACCCTGCCCAAACACGAGAAGTTCCGTTGCAATCAAATACTCACCATTTCCCTCAGGCATTGCCTTTACTACAGAAGGGCAGGTTGCTACTTCAAGCTTTCTCTCCTGAATTATATTAGTCATCCAGAAGACGACAATTTGTAATGTTCACAATGAATTAGCTGGCGAGGGGGAGGCAGCTGCAGCTCTCACTGGAATTATCTGGCTAAACTGTAGACAACAGGGAAGGCTTCACCTCCCACATTAGCTCCAGTGAAAACGTAAAATCCCAAGCGAGAAAGCCAGCATGTACCTCACGGAGACACCTTTCCTGCAAACACCACCTCTCTCCACACAGGCCTCCAGCCACCAAAGCGTTCTTTCTTCTGCTCACATTCACTCTGCTGATACTGATTCATTTACAAGATACTCACTCACGTACCTGAAAACAACTCCAGTCAGCCCTATCTGACCCCAGAGAGTAAGCTGAGCAGTAACCTTAGAGCAATTAATATTTGGTCCTTGAATGTCAAAGCACAGTTAACAGGGCACTGGGATTACAAGTCAAGAAAGCAATCAGTGGGGTAAAGAAATGGAAAACAAGGCAGGAAATCACACTAGCTCTATTAGGGACCGTGATTCCCATTTCTTCTCCTCTCAGTCCTCATCTCCTTGTGCCCAGGTGAACTGAATAGTCTTCTTTGTGATGAGAGATGAAGCTAAAGCCAAACCTGGACACAAAACTGACACTTACAGCAGTACAAAGCTCTGTCCAACGACAGTTACTGGAGGTTATCTCTAGACTGTGGCAAGAATGGCTGTAACGGAGTAGCACTTGGCAGGATGCAGAGCTGAATGCACAGCTACGTGCTACGTGTACAGCTTACAGCTCTTTCCACCAGACAAGAAAAGGAGGAAAACTCTATACTCCAGGCCTCCAAGACACATTTTCAAGTTACCCTTTTGTCATCTGATTAGGTACAAAACCCCAGAAGGCCTGAGCTGAGAACCGCTTGGGGGTTCAATGCCAGTGGGTACCACAGCCAGCCTGGCCGCTCCAGCCCCTCAGGCTGGGTCCTCGCTCATTCCTGCTGGGGTGAATGGGGAGGAGGGTTATGAAACCCAACGCCCAAACGCCGCTTTCGGGGATACGCTTCAGCCCCAAGAGCCGAGCAGGCAAACTGCCCGTCCTGGCTCTTCCTCCTCCCAGACTGCTCTGAATCAAGATGCACTGCTGCAGCCAGAAGCTCAGACTGCTCCCCAGTCACTCTGTCCTTGGAAAAAAGAGCCCACAAACAGTTCTTGATGCAGCTGAACCCCTCCTACGCGCGGAACCGTTCATCCCTGCACCACGCAGTGCTGTGTCGGCAGCACTGGACACGGTCTGCAGCTCTCATGTGGTGGCCTGTTGGGCTTGTCCAAGAGCGCAACACGGGAAGCAGCCGCAGGACTGAGGCCGCTGGCAGTGAAGCCGTCGGCACGCGGCCGCCCGGCCCCTCACGCTGCGGAACGGCCGGAGCCTGCCCGGGCTTCACACGTGTCCACCCCGTGTGGCCGACGAGACGGGGAGAGCTCCGCGGCTGGACGTACGGCCGCACCTACAGCCACGCCAACCGGCAGACACAACAGCGGGGACCTCGAACCTGTCATCTCCAGGATGCAAAAAGAAGCGGATCATCGGCAGCTCCATCCCAACCCCAAGGAAATTTCTATCATCCCATCTACAGGCAGCAGGACCCCAGAGCCCACAAACACTTCACCCCACCTCAAATGCTAGCAGGCTCAAGGAAACTCCAATATTTATCATTTTTGGTCTATTCATGTCTTCTGTCTCCCACCTCTAAAGCACAATGAATAATCGACCATCAACCAAAATAAAGTCAATCGACCATTTGCCACCAACCAAAGTAAAAGCTATTTTTGGCTCTGTGTAACATTTGGTCTTATCACCCTTAGTTTACCTGCTCCAGGTAAATTCAGCTGCAGCACTTTCAAATCACTTGTCCCTTGTGAAATCCTTGCAGGGCCAGCAATGGAAAAGCTCCAGGCAATTTTGGATAAAAAAAACCCACAATTTTTGACACACAAAAGCTATTCAGCAAACATCCTTTGAACTAATAGGACAAAGAGACAGGTAGAATAAGCCTGAGAAACAAATTCCTCAGACCAAGAGATGGCTCTTACCCCTGTCCAGGTCTGCTGATGAGCTAGGGCAAACCAGACCATTTTATATGGACCTAATCAAGCGCTGAGCTCTCTCACAGCCCACACAATTTCCTATTTGCCAGGGGTGGTATCACTACCCCACCTGCACCGAAAAGCTGAGATATATTATTCCCCAGCTTCCAGTTTCCAGTGAACCCCAATTTTACACAAACACACATGGCCTGGCCCCATACAAGGGGAACACACCACAGAGAGGGGAAGGCAGCAGGACCCCGCAGTAATTCCTGCGCCCAAAGCAGCTGCTCAGCAAAGCCCCAGGAAACACAACCTCTCCGGGAACAGAACTGCAGTGTGTGCCTAGCCGAGCAAACTACGTCAGTCAGAAATTTAGGGTGGGAAATTGAGCACAAAGCAGTATGCAGCTCAAAACAAAGAGGAGAATTTAGGTCAGCAGAAATTACCATAGCAGCTTGATCATCGTGCGGCCGCGAGCCTGAGGACGCTCTTGCAAAGAGCGGCACCAGCGATGCGAGGCTTCCAGCTCAGATCTCGTTAAAAGCCAGAGCTCTCTACCTAGGCCCCAAGTCCAAGACAAACCCAAGGAGAAGAGTCAGCTTCTGCCTTTTTTTTTTCTCCTCCCCTCTTCTGGGGGACCTAAATTACTGGGCCACGTGCTCTAGGTGACCCTGCGTGTGCAGGGAGTTGGACTAGATGACCCCTAGAGGTCCCTTCCAACCTTAAGGATTCTGTGATTCTGCTGCATCCATCTAACCCATTGGAGACACGGGGGTTCTTTCACAGAAACGGATGCTAACAAGCCCTGGTGGAAGAACTGAATTGCCCAGAAACACCCAAGTGGCACTCAGTGGCACAATAAATCTAACAATTTGACCCTGATAGCAACCCTACTTGTCAGATGATTTCCTCTGTCGTGTTCTCTTTACAACCCAAAGGGAAACCACAGACCACACCGACAAGCTACGAATCTGTTCATTAGGGGCCAGACAACAGACAAGGAAACACTGAGTGCAGCACCGGCTGCTCAGAGTTGGGATAGACAAGGGATGCAGGACCAAAATATTTAATATCTTACCAGACCTGAGCGACAACAACACATGAGCAAGTTGTCAGGCCTGAGCGCTACAGCTGTGATAACCCACTGTGCAGCTGGGCAGGACACAGGACTTCAGATTTCCTTAGTCTTGCTGGGTCTGTGATGCAAACCCTCAAGCAGAGCGCTGGGAAAAGCAACCCCCCGAGGCTCACCTGCCATCTACCTGGTACCGATAGGGACACGAAACAGGAGCAGCCTCCCCTCGTTCCTCCCCACACAGAGCTGACCTGAGCACATGTTCTGTGGCTGTACAAGCCCCAGCCAAGGGCAGCTGCCTTCGTGTGGGCCGCGAGGCGGGAAGCCGGGCGCTCACAGCTCTGCGTGCTGGTGACCACCACCAAGCGCCCCGGGCGCTGCCTCCCTGGCTGAACGGCCAGCAGGGCTGCAGCGCCCGGCCAGCTCTTGGCCTCTGAAGGGCAGAGCGGGGCTGCGGAAGGCTGGGAACGAGGCTAAGCGGCTCGTGCGAGCGCGGGGCCGCGCACGCGGCTGCGGGCGCCACGCGCGACTCTGACCGGCGGGGCGAGCAGCGCGGGGAAGGGCCGCGGCGGGGCCGGGGAGGGAGGCCGCTGTCGGGAACACGCGCGCCCGGAACGCCCTTCCCGGGACGGGAACGGCCCGAGGCGGAGGGAACGGCCCGAGGCGGAGGGACCGGCCCGCGCCTCCCGCGGCACGTGCGGGCCTCGCGCCGAGCCGGGCCCGGCGCCAGCCCCGCGGCCGGCCTGGCCACGACAGCCCGGCAGGGGCTGGGGGGCGGCGCGGCGGGTCCCGGCGGTGCGGGGCGGGAGCGGAGCGCGGGCCGGGGCCCTCCTCTCACCTGCGGGCGGGCGCGGGCCGGTAGCGGCCGCAGCGCGCAGAACCGCCGCGAGGCGCCGCCCCCGCCTCAGCGCCGCCGCCATGCCGCGCGCTGCCGCCTCGGCCGCACGGCGCCTGCAAATGGCGTCACGGGGCGGGCCGCGGCCGCCCCGCCCCTGCTGCTGCGCCTCCTCTTGGCGCCCGGCCTGGTGCGCGCCTGGCCCGGCCCGGCGCGGTCCCGGGAAGCCCCGGCCTCGCCGCGCCCCTCCTCGTGATTCTCCCGCAGGGAATCTCCGCCTCAGGCGCCTCGAGTCCCCTTTGGGTCAGCGAGTCCCCCTCACCAGCGAAGCGGGGCAGGCCCTGGCTGAGAGGGGCCAAAATGGCCGCCCCGGCGGGCCCCGCCGCCCGCAGAGCGGCTGGAGCCAAGCGCCGCGCTCAGCCCGGCCCAGCGGCACCGGGGGCGGTGACACGGCGGGGGGGCACCAGGGGGCCGGGCCTGGCCTTGGGCCATCCTGCGCAAAAGGGGAGATCCTGCGGTGCGTCCAGGATCCGCACGCCCGGGCTCCCGTTGATCCCCCGCCTTCTGTGTCGTCTCCCTGGCCCCTCAAAGCCGGTCCTCTCCTCTCCCACAGCATCACAGCCAGAATGGGGCCTCAGCTCATGGCCTCCTGGCTAAGGCGCATCCCAAATCCCCCCCACCTTCCTGCAGGTGCTTTCCCTCCATGGGGTGCAGGACGAAACCCTCTTCCAGAGCAACTCCAGAAAAAACCCTGCAGCTCCAGCACCGGCTTGCAGCTCCTGCACCGCTCCCCAGCTTGCCTGCTGAGCTGGTGCTGCCCTGAGCCATGCTCAGGAACTGCGCTGTTTTCAGGGGTCTCCTCTGGCCTGCAATACAGGTGGTAACGGTTTCCTCCTCCCCCCAAAATTATTCTTAACCCAGATCAAAACCTTTCTGATGATACACTACTATCAAACCTTACCTATTTTCATGTTATAATCGTTTCCATGTTGCCTCTAATAGCTTGTTAACCCCAGGGACTAGCCACAGCTTAGAAAACCTTCAAGTTTAGGTCACAGTGAGTCCCGCTTCCCCGATACCTGCAGAGGTGCCTTGAGCTGCACAGGCCGTGGTTGCTGCCGGGCACCTGCTTCAGAAACCGCATTGTGGATGAGCCGGCCTGAGGAAACGGGCAGAGTTCAGTGCTCCTGGTCTCTACTGGCTTCCCCAAGGATGGCGGTGAGGATGTGGATGAGAAGGTGCCGGGCTTGGGACAGGCCTTAGAAAACACTTCATCCAGGTTCCCTGGCCTGATGCAGGGCACGTTGCTTAATATCTACGTTCCCCATTCCTCTGAAATTCCTCATTTCCCAGGGCTGCCGTGAACCTGCAGAGTTAACACTCATCAAGGGCTATTGGAAAGAGGCTTTGGCCCGTGCGGGGGCGAGAGGAAATAACAGGCACTGCGAGAACAGCGTTTGGAACGTGTGCGAGAGCAGAGCCTGGCTGGAGTGAGCGCCGCAGCTAAAAATAAGATCGAGCAGGTCTCGTTTCATCGAGCTCTAACCGCTTCCAGACGGGGGAGGTGATGGCCATTCAAGGCAGCGCAGCAAGCACCTAACAGACATCTTGGTCATTCCTGTGCCCAGGGGAGCTTGCCACAAAAGCTGCACCAGCAGCACACTTCTACTGGCAGCTGTTTTCTTTGGGACTGTGCTGATTCACACGTTTCTTTGGTTTTCATCTAAGAAATGCTTGCATGCAGTGGATTTTGTGCTATGCTGGATGGTAGGTGCAGCAAACCCAGCACGAGCCTTTGCAACACTACCTTGGCCTCCTTAGCTCTAAGAAGAAATGGAGCTGGGCTGTGGCCAGAAACAAAATTACTTTTGAACCTGTTCAAACACTTCCCTTCCACTCCTGCATTTGTTTCCTCCTCCAGCTAAGCCCAGAGCAGCCCAGGGCTCTGCCCGGCGCCTCTGCTGCGGCGCTTGTGCCTGCTTAAACACTCCAAATGCCCCGCGGCTGCCGAGCCCGCGGAGAGCCTTGAGCGCTGCGGAGCTGCTGCAGATCCTCTGCTCTCATCGGGCTCATTCTGGCTCTGCTGGCTGGCACTGCGTCTCTTGCACCGCTGTCCCCGGTGGCTTGTGGGGGTCAGCAGAGCTACTTCCATTTTCCACTTAAACTTGGCCTTCTACAGAGAGGAAATACGGGGCCGGGCAGACAGCCGTGGACAGGAGCCGCAGACTGTACAGCTTTCCCCAGATAACAGCTTTGTACAAAGGCTGCGGCATCTTCAGAGTGCTGGGAAGGCCACCAGGCATAACCTGCTGTGGAAGAAGCACCATGGAAGAAGCACGTCCACAGCTGAGCCTAAATAACCTGGTAAGCTACAAAATGCTTTCAGTTGTTGCTGTGTATTGACACCATCTCCTAAGGATGAGCATGTTGCTGTGGCTGCGACACGTACTCACTTTGAGCTTCAAATCTAGTGACCCATGGGGTTACTGTCCCCAGTCGGCATCTCCTGCAGGAAGGCAGTTCCTGCTCAGACCCACCGTTGCCATCAGACCCTAAGCCCTGCAGCCTAAAACACCAGGTGGACAAGAGGAGGAGCAGTTGCAGCAGCGCTGAGGACAAATCTGCTTGGTGGGATGGAGATGAGCGACCAGCATTAGCCACAGCTGGAGCATCTGCAGCAGGAAGGGCACTCGGAGCCGGCTGGTGCATCAGCCCTTACCAGGGCAGCAGAGGCAGGAGCAGAAAGCAGAGCACAGCAGAGAGCTGAAGACAGGGAAAAGCACAGAACCACCTTGCTGCAGCGCAACAGTCAGATTTAAGCACCTTCCTTGCCTGCACAATTCAGCAATTTCCTTGTAATAGGGACAAAAGGTCTTCACCACCTCCAGTGATAAAGATCCTGCACTGATCTCCAGTGCAGTCATATGGCAAATTCAATACTGCAAATTTTCAGGTTTCTAGGATGCTGTTGCTCGTCACCACAGCTAAATATTTACAGGCAAAAATCTGCAAAATGAGAAGCCAATCCACCCTTTCAACACGCTGAATTTTCTAACACTTTAAGAAAGATTGGACTGAAACCTTGGCTGGGACTGTATGGGCTGTGTTCCCAGGTCTGGCCCTATTCACTTCTGCACTTCACTT
Source organism: Tinamus guttatus (assembly GCF_059628265.1). NCBI lineage: Eukaryota > Metazoa > Chordata > Aves > Tinamiformes > Tinamidae > Tinamus > Tinamus guttatus. Next base: position 4,547,466 of record NW_028288706.1, on the reverse strand, counting down.
CTCTCCCTGGTAAAACACCTGCCCTGAAGTAGAACAACTGCTCCAGCAAACGGCCTCTCCCTTGCTCCGTGCTCCCAGCGCCTTTCAGAACCAAGCTGAGCGTGCGGGAGAAGCAACACGGGGCTTCCCCCGGGCCTTTCCTCCCCTTCCCCAAGGGGTGGGATGTGAGCACGGTGCACACGAGAGCTGCACCACCTCCCTACGCTCCACACCACACTGTTTATGGAAATTCAGAAGCGGTGCCAACGTTTTACAAAACATTTTACAAAACATTATTTACATGTATTAGAAAGGCTGAGTGGACTTATCTTAACCTTGGTGTCAGGCTTTGCTGATCCTACCAGGCACCAGCCAATTGGAACCATCCTTCAATCCAAGCAGTTTTACCAGCTTTTATTAGAAACACCAGCACATTTCAAGTTTCCTCTTTTTGATCACAAATATAGTATTTTTCTTCTTTTAAGTACACAGCATGAGACACAGCATCAGGGCTTTCCATCTTTTTCTTTTTTTAAAAACAGCAATTTCTTTTGGACAAGCTTTGGGTTAGTGTTCACTGACCTCACCCCAGGCCCCAATTTTGACATCTTGAATTGCTGAAGACAGTTGCGTGGGCAGATGAATCCAATGGTGGTGGAAAAGGTACAATAGTTAAGATTTGCAAGAAAGGTTTAAGCAGAGGCCTTCAGCAGTTAAAGAGGCTGCAGTAACGCCACAGCGCACTGCGCTTTTCACAGCATGGGGCTAAAATGTCTCCTTTGCAAAGGCTGAGCAGTTGCTCTTCTCCCCCGTCCTCCCCCAGCGCTGCCCAGGACAACCAAGGCTGGAGGAAGCTCTACCTTAATGCCAAGAGTGCCAGGTCTTCTCGAGCAGCAAGGGCAGGCTGCGAGCTGGGCTAGTGGCTGCATTTGTGGCAAATCCCATCCGAGCTGCAGGTAATCGGGAAGCCTCAACGCCTGGAGCGATGGAATGTGAGGCTAGTTGGGGTTTTAATTCATACCTACATGGGGAAAGGTTCCTTGGATTTTAACTCCAAGCGAGTAATTCATGGGGAGGAGGGGGCAAGTATCCCAGGAACATGAGGGCATGGGGACAGGATATTAAAGGGAACATGTACATGATTTGTTATTTTTTATTCCACAGAAAACCCTCAAATCTAGACTCAGAGTTAACAGCAGAAAAATAGTGTTAAAGTCAATAGGTTCATATTTTACTGTAGACTAAATAAATTAGCCTAAAATTAACTCAGTACTTTCTATTTTTCCTTTCATTGGTGATCCTTCTCTAAATTAATGCAGTTTTTAAAAGCAACGGCTATTAATAATTTATTCCAGTTAACCCTTATGGATGAACACCTGTAAGTATTAAATCTATGGGAACCATTCCCCTCTCCTCTCCCTCCCCGAAAAGGAAACAATCACTAAAGGGTGTTGTAAAACAGACATGCTACCTACAATACTCCACGGATCGTGCCACTGCTATCGATGCCTCTGGCTGCTCTGGGTAATGGGTGAATATCCATAGCCATGTCTTACAAAGAACATGATCAAAAAATATATAAATAAATAAAAACCTTAAACATTCTTACATGGATTTTTAAAGAACAGAATACATGTTAAAAACTTCAGTAATTTATATCAATTTTAAGCAATACTTTATATACAATGGAAAAAAGACATGCATAGTCCAAATACAATGTTGAAAACAGCATTTTCATAACAAAAAACCCAAACACTAAGTGTTAATACCATGTACATGAATTCAAGAAGGACCACCCTTTTGTCTGTTGCACACAGTTTATTTAACAATATGATATTATAAGTAAGAAATGAGTTTTTTTCTTTACCATTCTATACAGTGATTGAATCTTCTTGGATTTTCTTATTTATAGTAATTATAGCGCTTGCATGATTTACACTAGAATTGCTTTTCCTCATTTCAAGTTTCACATAGAAGAAAGAAAGAAAAGAATGCTTCTTCTCTATTCAAATCAGCACGGTCTAAGAGTGATCATCCCTATTTTCATCTAAAACCAGTTTTATCAGAGAAACAAAGCAACAATTTCTACATCTGCAAGACAAGGATTTTGGCGTTGGCCAATGTGTGTTTTTGTGTGCAAGAGTCAATTCCTATCTTTCCAGGGGTAATACTTCAAACGCCTGCAGAGTTCACTATAGAAAAAAAAAATCTTCCCGCAACATGTCAAAGTTATCGGGATACATTATAATGTTGTATTATTTCAGGAAACAGTTTCTGAATATTATTTCTTCTTTTAAACGCAAATGTTTAAAGTCTTGAAAATACAAATAAAAAATATGAATATAATGAACTTGTTTTCCCCATTAAAAAAAAGGTATGAGTCAACAGCAACAAAAAAAATAAAAACCAAAAAAACCCACAAAAGAGACCAGATATTTTAACCGCCTGGCTTTAACAAAAAAATATATTCTTTGTATTGTTTTCTTTTCTTTAAACAGCAATTCATTCTTCCACGGGTAGGAAGCAGCAGTTCCATCCAGGATTCAAAACAACCCAGATGTCTGAATTTTCAGTACAAAATGTCCAAGAACACGAAAGGAAAAAAAGTGATGCTCCCATAATGCTACAAACCCTCCACAAATTTTTCTAGCGTGTCTCCGGTGGTATCACCGACCAGAGACAATTCATTAGACAACGCACTCCTGTTCGGGGTGTTTAGTTGTGGAAGCATTGCACTCTGTTCTGGGTTGCCCAAGTGTCCCTGATCCATGGAGCTGGCCATAGTGACCGCGAGTCCCGGGTGGGGGGAACCAGTCTGGGGAGAGACATGATGAGGTGACGGTTGGGGCTGTATCCTTGGTGACGGGCTGGAATGTGGTGGCTGGGACTGGGGACGGGGAGACTGAACGGGTGCTGGCGAGCGCACCTGGTTGCTGAGGGAGGTGGCGATCTGCTGGCCAGGGAGATGAGACGCCTGCGCTTGTCCTGAGAGCATGTGCTGCTGCGGGCTCATGGGGTTAGGCTGCCCCGGGGACCCTATCTGCTGTTTCATCTGCTGCTGTTGCAGGATCCTCTGCTGCAGCGCCTGCTGGATGTTGGGAGTGCCATCCGCCCCCATGCTGGGTTGGCCCATCTGGTTCAGCTGTCCCATCTGAGCCATCTGCCCCATGGACCCGCCCTGTATCGATATATGCTGTTGCATGCGTTGCTGTTGCATGGCTTGAGGGTAACCTCCTGGTCCTTGAGGCTGCTGGAACTGGTTATGTGCCGCCATCCCTCCTGCCATGCCAGCCCCTCCTTGCTGCTGCTGCTGTTGCTGCTGCTGCTGCAGTAATTGCCTCCTCAGTATTTCGCGATACTGCGGACTCATGTTTGCCATGCTCGGGTTGTGGCCAGGGTTCATGATGTTTATCGCTTGTCCCTGGGGATTCATACCCCCTATCCCTTGCTGCTGGGGAGGAACACTCGGTCTCTGCACTCCCGCTTGCATTGCATTCATGTTCTGCAGTCCTGGTTGGGTGTGCATGCCCGGCTGTTGCATGCCAGTCTGCTGCTGCTGCATCCCAGGCTGGGGCTGTATGCCTGCTTGCGCCTGCATCCCAGGCTGGTTAGCCACGTATTTGGCTGTTCTCTGCTTTATAAAAGCTGCCATAAGCTGAGGGTTGGATTTAAGGATATTAAGAACCTGCTGTTGCTGCTGCGGAGAACTTGGTGATTTCAAGGTCCTCAGTAAGTCCTGAAGTGCATTTGGGGGGATGCTCCGTGGCGGCTGTTGCACGCCCGGCATCCTCGGCCCAGCCACTGCTTGCGGTGTTGCCATCGGCATAACTGGTCTTGCCATTCCGGGCTGCATTGGTTGCTGCTGCGGCATTGGAGGCGACTGCCACTGTCCAGGCTGCATGTTGGACATCACTGGCCCGCTGACGGGGTTAGACCGGGGTACATTCATGCTGACTTGCTGCATCTGGTTCACTGAACCCACCGTGGGGTTTACGAGTCCTGGGCGCCCAGGAGGCAAACCATTGTTAATGTTGTTGACCCTGTAGAGCTGCTGCTGTTGCTGGGCAGCTTCTCTCTCAATCTGCCGAGCCGCTTCCACTGCGGCCGGCGGAGGCTGGGCTGGAGGTGGGGGTGCTGAGACAGGGTTTGCAGGTTTTCCTGTTGAAACAGTAGTAGGGGGCTGAGTTCTTGACACACTGGGAAAGCCAGCTGGTGACATACTTACAGGGGAAGGCTGGGGCTGGGGAGGAGGCTGCGGTGTTTGCGGTGTACTTGGCTGCTGTGTAGGGGTACCAGGCGTTGCTGAGGTAGGAGAAGGCAAACTTTGCTGAGGCACGTTGCGGGTGTTCATGGTAGCCATCCTTCTGCGCATGAGCTGCGCCTGCTGCAGGCGGTGCTGGATCTGCTGCTGTCGGAGCTTGTGTTTAATATTGAGACAGAATGGCACAGGGCATTTGTTCTCTTGGCAGTGTTTGGCATGGTAGCAGCAAAGAGCTATGAGCTGTTTGCACACTGGACAGCCACCATTGGTCTTGCGCTTGCAGCCCTTGGTGTGCTGGACAACCCGTTTCATCTTCTGGCATGATGGCAATGAGCAGTTTGCATTGCGGCACTGGCAGGCATGGACAAGGGACTGAATGCAGCGCTGGATGCTCAGTCGACGCGACTCCTGCGGGCTCTTTGACTGTTGCTCTCCTTGGCTGTTGCTCTCATCATCCAGACCCAGGCCCCACTTAACCATCTTGTGGTCATGGCTCTTAGTGTTGTAGCAGTTAATGCAGAGGTCGTAATCCTGAAAGTAAAGAAAGTCGAGAGCTCAGTGATCTAGAGCATTAACTCTATCAGTAAAAGATCTCACGAGAAAGTGGTGCTGCGCGTGCAACAAGGTGGAAGCTCGCTTTGGGTTTCAGCAGCTATAAACACACAGCAAAACAAAAGCAGGACAACAGCCGTGTGTTATGAAGAGCTGCCAGTTTCAGTTTACATCCAACACACTGATGCAGAAAAGTGGCTGCACAGCCACTGTGGCAGCGGGACGAGGACCGCTGGGAAGGGAGTGTTGGGCAGATGAGGGCAGAAACCTCCAAAGCTGCCACAGCAGAGCGGGTCTGCAACGTGACTCGTTCCTGACTGCTGCGGGTAACAGTGGAGGTTAGGGCTGCGACTGAGCCCTCATTTTATTAAGTTAAATTACCCCACAGAATTTGGGATTTTGTTCTTTCTAAGGATGGGAACTATTTACTTCTCTCTCAATTAAGGTACCCTACACAAAGAGGATCAACAACCCCTAGAGACTTAAGTTTAACTCCAGAGACAGCGAATTTGTTGATAGAGAAGGTGAACTTATCACCAAAAGTTATCAATACAAGAGCACTGATGCAAGTGGCAAGAGTTCCAGGCACAGGTGACTTGATGCTCAAATGCTCCTCCTGATTCACACAGGCGACATCTCCTCAAGACTACATTTCCACAGACCTTTTTGTACGTGGTGGTACTTTTACCAAAGCTATTTTTGAACTGGATCAGATTACTGTGTGATGAAACAGTCCCCAAAAATCACTGTGTGGTGTGAGGACAAGTGACAAAAAATTGGGACCTGGAACCACTCCCTTCCCTGCATAGAAGCGGGGCTGACTAAATCCAATACAACATGCGGAGCAGAACAAAGGTTTAAGACCTTTGACTGCAGCTGCACAAAGGGAAGAGACTATAAGGGAGAGATTCCCCCTTAACAAAACCTGGGCTGTGGCTCCCTGCATCTCTGACTTGTACACACAGGGCCCATCAATGAAGCTTTCCTGAAAGCTCCAGTTTGGTGCAGGGCAATAATCTGCTTTTTTCCTTCAGCCTCACACCAAGCAAAGCTCCAAGGCTCTGTTTGTAAAGATGGCCAAGGCCTGGGCTGATATAATTCTCAAACATGTCAGCAATACAATGAACCTGTCCCAAGAACCTGAACCCTTACACTCTTGACAGTGCATACTGTCCTAAAAACCTGCTGGGAGCTTTGAATATGGCAGCACCTTAGAATTTTCTTAAAATCTAACCTCAAAACTTATGCTCCAGGAGAGATTACTGAGGAGCACATGTAGCCACCAAAGTTCTTCAGAAAGTCAAGCATGTGTCACTGAAGGCTTAGGTGCAAGTGACCCTAAGGGCAGAGGGACAGAGCGGAAAGCTCCGTGAAACCCCTCCAAGCCCTATCTGGCTCTAACTATGCTAACCACGCTCATACTAGTGAGCTAAACCTAGCTCAGAGATTATAGTAAGACAAATCTAGCCTATGTGCTTATAAATTTGGGTTTTGCTCTTCACTTGACAATTCTTAATGTAATTACTGATTACCAACTGCCGTTTTTTTTTTCTTTTCTTTTTTCTCCCTCCTCTAAAATGACCCTTAAATAGAGTTCAAGTTTCAACCTAAGACAGGCTGAACAGCCCGTCAGCTGAAATGTCCATATTTTCACTGCCTTATGCTTTCTTGCTAGAGAAACTCCTAGATCACTTGCTAGATCACTCCTTTACACAGGAATACTCAGAAAAAACCTGAGGCCATACTTCATTCCACTGCTTAAGTCTCCTAGTGTGTACATCTGTTTCTTGAAGTCTTGCCTCAAAAGGCACCACTCAGTGCTTTCCTCAGGGGAATTAAGTAAAGCTCTTCCCGACACAGACCTTGCACTGCTCTCCACTGTGGACACTAGGCTGCACTCATTCAACCATTTTTCTGCTTCAGCTACAGCCAGAGGTCATCACAAGCCCATCAGGGGCTAGACCCCTTCAAACTCACCTGCACAACCTCTAGCACTGGGCAGAGGAAGGTGTGAAGAGCTGCACTGGGGCCAGGACATGTGTGTGGCCACACTCATTAGAACACAAAGTGCCACCTACAAGGTGGAGTGAAAGCTGCCCTGCACAGAGCTAAGTCCTCTCACGGACACACATTTAATCGGGGTGCCCAGGAATTCATTCTACTTCCTACAGTTACTTTGTGGCACAGTCATGCCCTACCATTCACTCCTAAAATTCTCTACTACGAAGCTAAAAGCGTTGTCTGTGCAGAGAGGCTGCCTGACACAGCTACAGCAGAACAAATGATGCAGCAGGAGCCATCCCAGAGTACAGCAGCTTTCCATGGATATTAACCAAAAGCACTTATTCCAGAAAAGGTCCTCCACTGCAGCAGACCCACTCCTATGCTTAGCAGCCCTTGTATCAGAAAGGGTGTAATTTGGAGGGCTTTAGACAATACCCAGGAAAACAAGCTTTGTCTGGAGGGCAAGAGCATAGCTACTGTGAAGAAAAACACCTGGGATGATATATGCAACGTACCTCACAGACAGTGCAATGCCACCTTGTTTCCACGTGGTGTTTGCACTCATTGCACGTATAGACAAAGCGGTCCTGCCCTTGCGTGTGCAGTTCTACGAGCATGCACAGCGTGGACCACTTGGATCGGCGGAGCGAGGAGAACTCCCAGTGCTTGTCTCTGGCTAAGGTGAGAAAGGCATCTCGCCCATCCATCAAATCACAGCTAAGTAATGGATCTGGGTCCACGATGGGAGGAAGGGTGTTTATTACAGGTCCAGCGTGTAAATGAATCACAAAAAAGACCTGCAGATAAAAGGGGAAAGAATCATCAAGGTCAGATAAAAATTCAAGTTCTATTGCAGAAATGGTATACCATAAATGTTACCCAACTAAGGTACCATAAATGTTACCCAACTAAGGTAGTTCAGGGTAATCTCTGTCCATATGTTGTTACACAACAGAAAAAAAAATCTAGAGCAATCAAAAGCTTTACTCCTGCTTTTTCAGTTCTGACTACCATCATGCCTTATTTTACATGAATAAAGTATTCTCTTTATGCAGCATATTCTAACAGTACCTCTTTATGCTTCTCCATAGTGGCATAGAGCTTCTGAGACAGATCATTGGACACATTTGGCATGCTGGGTTTCTTCTTGTTAGCTCTGCTGATGCTGCTCTTATTCTTGTTGGTTTTCTTGTTGTTCTTTTTCTTGGCATTTTTGCTGTCGCCCTGGCTTCCCTGCAATAAATGCATAGGAAAAATGTTCAGTTATGTGGAGCTCTCCCATTCACTCTAACTGAAAGTGAAATGCTTTTGCTGTCAGTCGCAGGACTTTGTTCCAACGCTTGCAAGTCTGCCACATTGTGTTAAATATATCCCATCTCCCAGGGAAAATCAAAAGCCAAACTGGGAGGCAAGCAATTTCAAATGCTGTTTAAAAGTGATCTACATTATGCATATACATTAAGTGATTTATGTCTTTTTTTTCTTCCTTCTGAAACACTGTACTTCAGCTTCTGCTGCTTGCTTTACAAAATTTTATTGATATCTGATGAGAAATAGTTAAAATTAAAATAGACTTTTAGCAGGATTTTAAACTAACCAAACACGTTAGTCCCTATTCTGAAGACTGGCCGCTGCACATGTGACACATACATATCGTACTTTTATTTTCTTCCCCCCTTCTCATAAGCTACAACAGCAACAGAGGTGACAGCGACCATATACTGAATGCTAAATGTAGATACTGAATGCTAAGTAAGTAGAGTTTAAAATTTGCTCGAAAGTCCATCAATTAGGATTTATATGCCTGACTTTTAAAGGAGATGTTACAGTGATGAACAAGAAAAATAAAATTAGAAGGCATGTCTTTCAGGTCAGATGATGCTATGTAGAATAATGCTATCTAGCTATGGAAATAAAAACAGGTTTCAAACTTCAAAAGCCCTTGAATTTTTTTTTTTTAAAAAAACACCTCCCACCCCAAAGCAGGGATATCTCTATTCACCACAAATCCCCTCGCTGACTGCTAAAATGCTGATTTTCACAATGTAAAAATAAGATACTGAAATGCTCCTGATTTATATGAGGAAGTTTCACAAGCACTGTGCATGGGCAGAAACCAGGTTTTATTTGTAAGTCTATTTATTCAAACATAAATCAAAAATATTCCAACTACAGAAAGCAATCCCACAAGCAGACCAGATGCCTCACTGCCATCCCTCCATCGCACCCATTAGGTTTAGAATTAAGTTCTCTTTCCAACTTTGCTTTTTCAGCAACTAGTTTTATCAATGTTTTGACCTAACCTGCTTAGAAATAAAATTATGCTATTTTATGGGAAGCTAAATGGAGCTCCCAAGTCATTTAAATGCATTCAGAATGGAGTTAACAAACTGACAGAATTGTGTTTGACAAAGTCAAACAAATGACTTTCTCTCCCTAATTTTCTATTGTGCTGATGGAATTATGACATGGTCTCCTTTGTCTTTGCATGCTGAGTATCAACAGAGATTAAAAGTTGAATGTCAACCAAGAAAGAATACAATTATCCTGTCAAGTTTCTGCTCCATCTTTAACTGGTTTATATGTGGTCACCATACAAAGCTATTCTAAAACATCCTAAGAAGTTGCAAAATTTTTTTTTTCCAAATTGTTTCAATTCTTGGCTACTCATCTGATGCAGCCAGCTTTGCTAGATATGTAAAGAGCAGGGTTCCCACACATCTTATCCCTTCACAACTTTTCTCCAAAGTATTTGAATATCATCCAGCATTTCTTTACAGTTTCTTCTAACCAGTTATTGCAGCACATCCGATTCTCCACCTTTCCAGGAGAAGGTTCAGCAAGGATCAACGTGAACTAATTTCACCTGAATTCATGCGCAGGTCAGTACAATTTACAGTTAAGGGAAAGGTGCTTGTTGCTGTTTTGCCACCATAGTGACACACAGGGAAACCCAGAAGCTTCTTCCCATTCCTCCTCACTAAAATCCACAAGCCCTACCCCTCAAGTCTTCCTCAATTCATAGTACACACCATCATCTCTAGCCTGATGCTTATGTCATTTGAATTTGTAGCAAACTTCCTTGGGAAGACTGCAGATGCAGCAAAGAAAAGTGTGCCATGTGGTGACCTGCTGTAGGCGGCTGCCATCACCCTTCTCCTCCCTAATTTTGCTTTGCTGGTGCAGTTCCTTCCAAGGATATAACTTCAGAGGTGACAACCAAACTGTGATTCTTCACCATTTTGTCCAGATACCTACAGCCCTGGGCGCCACTGTTCAGCTACATCCGGCTTTTAAAAAGGTCTCTTCAATGTGCAAACTTTAGCACTAAGAACTTCAAGAAAAAGACACGGATATTCACAGTCATGGCTGCATCGTCTCCCTTTGCACACACAACTTGTATGAAACTAACAGCTGTTTGGGCTTTTTAAGAACCCACTTTCCCCCACTCTGCACTTTACATTGGCACGTTCTCTGGAAGGGCATGCTTTGATTCAATGCAACTGATACAGTTTAACTTCAAAGTTTTCCCTTCCTGATATTTTCATAGTGTTAAATCTGTTGAAATATTTCAAAATTGAAACTATAACCAGAGGTGAAAAAGGTGAAAGCTATTAACATTATGGTTAAGAAAAACAGCAATAAACTGTAACAGCTTTAGAGAAGCTGCTGAGGGTTGATAAGACACTTCCTGACATAATGAAATCGCTGCATGAAGGTCTATTGCTCTGCTCAGTCACGTGCAATATATACTGTACACAAACTGCCAGGACACCCAGGCTGAGCGCAGCTCCTCCCCAGGTGAAGCTTTCGGTTCCACCTCATTCTGCCAGACTTCAGATTTTCATTCTAAATTAATTCCCAAAATATCCTCCTGCAAATCACGAATAAAAGGGACAGTACAAAAGCAATAAAACCATTTGTTTTCTGATACACTTGCTGACAAAATGCATAAATCTAAACAACTAATGAAATTCTGGCCGGGAGCCTGAGAAATTTTTTTTTTTCTATTTATAGACCGTAGAGAGTGCTTCTGAAGGAATACCACCATCAAGAGCAATGATTCACACTGATGGAAAGTTTGCAATTGATCCAAATACCTTTGCCAAATGGTGCCAAAATTTAATCCAGCTTTGAAAAACACAGCACCTTTTCAAGCACAACTACAGAAGGTGATTTGCAAAGGTGTGAACCAGAAGTTCAGCCAAACGACTTCAAGCCAATGCAGCGGTCATGATGCAATCCAACAGCAGCTTAACACATTTCTCTGAGAATAGGGATGCTGAAATGACAACTGACTCTTCCTGTTTTGTAAACAACCCCCCAAAGCAAAGCACAAAAGAGCCCCATCTCCAAAAAACAAGCCATCCGTATGCTTGTTATCCGAGAAGAAAATCATAAATGCTGTTAAAGGAAACCTGGATTTGCTTCTGATCCAGAAGCAAGTCTAGCAAGTGAATTTAACTCACCTCTGTTGTTTCACTAGCTGCAGTACTTTCTTCCTTTTTCCTTTCCTCCTCTTCCTGTTCCAACTCTTTAATGCTTTCTTCCAGCACATTGGGCCAGAAATCACCCTCAAAGTAAGGCAGCTCCTTGGCACTTGTCAGCCTGTCCTCAGTCGCTTGCTTGAAGATGTCCTGTTAAGTGAATCACACAATGCCAAAAATAAATGAAAACCACTTAGAGGAGAACCAGACAACAACACAAACTCAGTCCTGTCCTAAGCAGCCATGCTCACAGCTCACATCCCACCCGCAGCAGTCTTTTTCCTGGGCGAGCCAACCTGCCAATGTGGGCAATAGCCCATTCCCAGGCCCATCACTGACATACAGCTGCTGAGGCTCCCTTGAACCAGTTGATCAGGCAACTGGTTCATGCTCCTGACCTAATGGGAGAGACTGAGGAGCCCCTGGAAAAGGCAACAAATCTTCCCCCAGTTATTACGTGAACTGATCAAGCCCACACTGCTTAAACTTTCCTTGTAATGCTCCTGGTCAAGAGAGGAATCTGTTCTGGTGACAGCAGGTATCTGTCACCTGCTCCTTGCTCTTCCAAATCTGGGAGCGTGCAAGGACGTCATCCGCACGCCAGGGCTGGGCACTGTGTGTAACAAGCTCTGGAAACCCAGGGAGCATTAGCTGTCTGCACAGGCCAGCTCTCACGTGCAGGGGCACCAAGTCCTGTTGTGGCTGCAGGGCCGTATGCAGCCTCTGGCCTTCCCTGACTGCCAGATAAAGCTCTGTGCACTGCCTATCCAGAAAGGCTGGGAATCATGGAGCAGATCCTGACCTCTGAAAGGAACAGACGTTTTATGCAGCTGTTTTGGGTGCATTTTAAAGCACCTTAAATCCAGCTACAGGTTTAACAGGTACAAGGTTAGCCAGCTCTTCTCTTCAAGTTCCTTTTAAGACTATTAGGACAGAAATAAGACTTTCTAGTTGGATCCTATCTTTGCAACTCTGCATCAGAGGACAAAGCTTGATACTGACTGTTCTGATTCTACACTCTTGGTAGCTGTCACTTACAATCAAAACACTTTTTTTTTTTTCCAGCACCGTCACTAAGAAATTCTTGTAAATGTTAATACATAAGGAGTGGCAAATGCTATCTTTGCCATTTTAAGCTTACTTCCTTGGAAACATGAGTGATATTCTCAATTTTTATATTTGTTTATATATGTATACACACACACACACACACATATATACTTTAAATATATGTATATGTACATATATACATATATATATAAGTTAAGAATTGGGCTACAATTAAGCAATTTACTTGCTCTTCTCTTTCTTTTCTCCCTCAAGGACCCCAGCAGGAATGTGTACCGTCACTTTGGGAACTCCACCATGTGGGGTGAGACAGTGTTTCAAATAAAAAGTCATGGAAAAAAAAAAATCAATTCATCAAGTGAATAGTAGCAAACCTTGTAATCATGAATGATTCTCTCAGCAAATGCCTTGTCCAGCATCTTTTTATACCATTCTTGTAAGCGTTTGGGTTTGGGTATCTTCTGATCAGGTGGGTGGCAATGAAAAATATAGTCATCTCCTTCACTTGGGGGACAGGCCCAGATATGTCCTGTCACATACCTGCAGGTCACAAACAGGGAAAGAAAAAAATCTCAACTACAATTTCGTCTGCTATCTTAAAAACTATCTCATCAGAAAACTACCTTCACCAACATTCAGACCTCTGGCCTTTTTTTTAATTATTTTTCTTTTTTAATAGATATGTTGAGGCAATAACCTCCATTTATACAACAGATGAGAAACAGTCCAGGATCTTATCATGAAGCTTAAGTTTACACTGGATCGCTGAAAACCCTAGTGATAAAATCCACTCTCCCCACCGAAGAGACATGTGTCCTACATGTCTCAAAGACAGGGCAAAAAGGAGACCATCTTAAGTGAAGCAAAATTTTAAGAAAAAAAGTTCTTTCTTTACAAAGATCACTCACCCAAGTTTCTTCACATATTCCAAATATCCAATGAGGATTTCATGATAAACTGCAGTTCGGAGACAACGTGGGCGGAAGAAATGAATACTATCTAGATATGATATGTACACACGCCTATGGCAATGAGAGAAGAATGATAGAAAAATCATTCTTTCTTGTCTGCTGAGAACTGACTTTCATAGCACAGACATATACATTCATACTGAACACAGAAAAATTAATGAATGCAGATTATTTTAATAAATATTCAAGCATCTTAACATGGTATAAACAGTTCTTAAGAGCAAAAGATAGAGCTGCTTTTTAGACAGCAAGAGTATACATTAAGAGGCCAGGTTAAGCATCAAATGCAAGAAAATGATTTTTAGAAATTTTAACATTTTTGTTGGGAAATTCGTTTTTCCCAAAGTCATCTGCAGTCATTCAATAAGATTAATTTGTGCCACAGAATTGAAATGTATCTCCCAATTTTCTGTTTTTAACAGTGAACATAGCTATTAGCAGTGAATATAGTAAGATTTTCTCTCTGTGTGAGCTACCATAACAGAAATAAAGAGTACCTTGTGTTTGGAGGTGGGCAATCTGAGCCATACTCCTGCACATGCATGCCAAAGAAGCACACGTCTACTCCATCTATCTCCTCAAATGCAAAGAGAGCTTTGGTACGGTATGGGAAAGACTCTGACATCTCACCCGAATCCACAAACCTGAAGGTTTGAAGGGAAGGAATAGACAAGGTCATGGGAAGGAATAGACAAACAAACAAAAAGTTTTTTTTCCTTTTTTTTTTTTTTTTTAGTCTTTTGGTTGTTATGTTCTTTATGGATTAAAAACAAACTACTTCCAAGAATAAATCTTTCAAACGTTTCATTTTTCATTAAGTAATTAGAAAATGACAATGACGGAACAGTAAGGAACAGAATTGCAGCAACTGCGCAAAAACTAAACTATGAATTCTGTAATGCTGGCCAAAAAGCACTCAGACCCTCTCTGAAGATTTAGTAATAGAGAGTCACAGCATCACAACCAAAACCAATGTGCTCAAACCAATGTGCTCCTTCCAGTTAAAATACAACTGGAATCACCTTCAAGCTCACTTGTTGCATATCGCTTTTCTAATCTTTCACAACCTGCTTACTCATGCTTAAGTTTCAAAAAATTTGCAATAGGGTTAAGGTGCAAATTGGCACAGTATTTCTCTATTTACGTAGAAGACAGTGTAAGAACAATTTAACAATTAAATTTTGTTATAATAAATAGACAAACCTGGATTTCATTCCTGGTTTCACTTCTACTGTCTTATCTGAACTTGCTACCACTCTGACAAAGACCTCTCCAGCTTCAGGATGATTCTGTCGTCGCAAGAACTTGTTTACTCTGTCTTCCAAATGGTTTCCTAAACGAGTAGTCTGCAGCCCTGGAAATGAAGGGGGAATAGGGGAGAAATTACTCAAGTTCAAGGTCAGTTACAACATGCACCAGATCCTTCAGCTTGCTACTGAGAACGTGAACATGTTTTTTTTTGTTTTACTTCCACATAAAAAATAATGTTTTCTGAAATGAAATAGCCAACATTAAAACACAAAGAAAAAGAAAGAAGCTTGCCCAAAGCTTGGACACCTCTATAAGCAAACCAAAACCACCACAGTGGAAAAAATACTTACCGAGTGAACTAACAAAGAGGGCTTTACATAGCATTTTTAGATGTACAGGCTTATTTTATGAACACTGCAAATGTTTTCTCCTAACAAAAACACTATTTGGCTGTTTGACAGAGATTACATCACTTCATAGCTCTGGCTCTGGGCCACACCTTTTCAAGCAAAGCAAAGCAAATCAACAGAAATGAAAAGCCTTTTGACTGCAATGACAATTTCATTGCTTTTTCGTTTCTTTTCTTTTCTAACAGAGATTTAATATTGAACAGTTACAGCAATCCGCACGTAAAGCTTAAACAGTTCTTGCAAGCATAAGGGGTCTTTAGAAGTGCAGTCCACATATCCACAATCATTCTTCAAGTCTCTACATTTACAGTTAATTTTTGTGGGAATAGCTGCTTTTGTACTGCTATGAGATGTGATAGTTTTCAAATAAATTCACAACAAAGTTCAGAAATTAAGATTTCAGCTAAACTGAGAAAACAGAAGTACACTGTTTTCATTTGAAGATTTATGAATTCTTATCCTATTTTTTGTGTTTATTTTACCAATTCATATTTCCACTTTGTTTTTATGGCCTATCTACTATTTTTTGCCAAAGTGATGCCGCAATCTTCAGATACTCATTTTACTAAAATACATTTAATTTTCAGCTCTTCAGTGCTTCATTTTTCAGTTATCTAGCTACTGACATAAAGCTATAGTTCTTCTCTTTGAATGTTGAGGTTGCATACAGAATGCTGCAGAGAAATATCGATGCTTAAAATTATTTTAGGCACCAATATAGGGAAAAGAGTCACATATCCACAAAGAAAGATTTTTCTTCCTAATGGATTTATATACTCAAATTTTTCCTTTGCTGCCTGTTTATAAAAAAGCTCGCATACAACTCTCTTGGTTTATACCTTCCAGGTTGTCCCCTTGCCTCGTGAGGCTGAGAGGTTATGACATCAGGAGCACAAAATGCTCTAAATATCATTTACTTGGAAGCCAGCAACACTGTTTAAAGGCCAGAGTAAAAATCTACCATTCCCTCTAACAATTCTAACAGTCAGATTCAATAAATTGGTCTCTCCAAGTATAACAGAGAGGGCTTGAATTTAAAGGGAATCCATGAATAAGCTCCCAAGAAACTACTGTTTTGTTAATTTCTGTCCTGACAAACAGTAAAGATGAAATGGCTCCATTGCAGCTAATGAGTTGGTACATATTTAGAAAGCCAATTTAGGTAACTCTACAATCTTGTTTTCATTTTATTATCTTGCCAATGCTAAGCAACAAAAGGTTATCTGCCTCCTTCCTTGTACTGTTCACAGTAAAACTTGAAAAATGAGGGAAAAGGCCAAACACATACATACATACTTACATCTCTCTATACCTATATGTAACTAAAAATACAGAAGAAAGTAGCACTAATACCACATGCACCTCAAACAATGGATTCAAAAGCCATGTACTCTGATGCATTAGATTGTGCCAATTCGTTTAGCAAGCAACTGAATTTTGCTTCTTGGACGTATCCAATACCCATTTCCCACAAAAGCTCAGTTCTCAAAGAAAACCATAGTGTGAGTTTGAAAAAAAAATACATTATTATGAGCTTGGATGCAACTGGTCATTCAGGCAGCAAGAGTACAGAAGCTTTGTTGTTTTGCTGTGGTCAAGATATTTGTTGTGGTCACGCATTTGTTGCTGGATGAGTAATCAGACAGATAGGAAGGAAGTCAGGGAAGGCAGCGTTCTTGCCTACTGTGACTTTTTTGTCCGTCTCTTTTTTGGAGATGATGTCAGTGTACCTTTAGCCTTTGAAAGGCTCTCTGCTTTAGCTACTAGCTAAGTAACATTTGTACATCATCTTAGGAAAATATTTTGAAAGCTACTGACTTCACAGCATAACACAGCTGTGCACTGAGCTACAGGTTCTACCTGGCACAGTCTCAGTCAACATTACTTCTAATGCAAGTTACTCACTATGTGTTTAAATTAAACCATTTTACCTCACGTACATTAGAAGCATGAATGTTACTGCAGCAGCTGAGCCATAGCTCGTAGCGAGGGCTGCGCTAACCTGCGTGTCAGCAGCCATGGCACCATGCTGCAGCGTGTAGAAATTGTGACGATAACTCAGCAAGTAAAGGTTTTGTGTGGGGAGAGAGAAGCAGCGAAAGGAAATGTGATAATGGTTCAAGCTTTCATCACTTCAGTTTGGTTTTAGGCCAAAAGTTGTAAGACCAAGATTTTGATACCAAGAGCAGGTTTTCTTTCTGTCTTGTATTATTGTTAGCACTGTTAAGCGAAACACATATTGAGTTGAGCCCATCCATGGGTTAGTGGAATTGAAATCGTCATCATGGGAAAAAGAAAAACAAAGAGCCAAACAGCAGAGAAAGGGAAGGCAATGGAGGGAAAGAGAAGGAAAAGGGGGTAAAAGAAAAGGAAAAACACCATTATTTCCCTTTTCATAACCCCAAAGAACAGAATGGTCACCTTACACAACATGAGAGTTACTCAAATACTCTTTTTAAGCAATGCCACAGAAAGGCTGCACACTGCCAAGGCATCACACAGTTGGTATTTAGGACAATAAAAGTCAATATATTCCATAAAGTCAGCATACATAGGAGACACATCTATTTAAAATGTTATCTAAAACTACATTTTTATGTTGTCATTTTATTAATGTTCTCTTGCAACCTTAATCTGTTTTTA
Source organism: Tinamus guttatus (assembly GCF_059628265.1). Taxonomy (NCBI): domain Eukaryota; kingdom Metazoa; phylum Chordata; class Aves; order Tinamiformes; family Tinamidae; genus Tinamus; species Tinamus guttatus. Next base: position 4,529,840 of record NW_028288706.1, on the reverse strand, counting down.
ATGAGGCTAATTTTAATCTATTTAATAATACTATCTTGCATGTGTCAGGTTACTCTGGAGACTATTCTGATTACTGTAACTTGATAATGCAGTATGAGATATATTATCTACAAACTACCCTTCCTTATTATGCTGAAACTGCAATCAATCACACATGGCTATACCAAAAAAAATTACATGTAATTCAAAACAATTGCTTTAGTATAATTTGAAAGATTTATACCTGCTAACTCATAGTATTGAATATGACAACTTAAAGCCCAGAATTTCAGAGGAACAAAGAACAAGAGAAGAATCAAGTCCACCTGCAGGTGTTAAGCTATATAGCTGTTGGGCTTTCCTTTATTTGAATTTCTTCACAGTGTGTCTGAATCACACTGTTTGTTTCTACATCCACTTTATTCTTCTACTTCCTTCCATGGAGACTGCATTTCAAATGCTGGTCTCTACTCTCTTATTGGCTTCCACTGTGTACGAGTAGAAGTTATCAACTAATGTTCTCTAAACATAGAGAGAACTGCACAGGGATTGCTAAAGAAATGAAGCAACCTAGCCTAGTAGCTATTGCTACTCTTTTTGGTGTACATTTCACCAACATTATGATAGTGCTTACTTTCAAAAAGATTGAGACATATCATTCCATTGGCTACTTATTCTGCTTGACAGCTCCAATACCACAGTCCGCTCCAAGGGAAAAAAAGAATTATTCAAATATATTATCCTTTGGCACCATTACAGTACACCTGAGATGCTGCACAACTTCTTACTACATGTTACTTGAAGGGTAGAGACAGTAATTTACTAGTTTCAAGGCTATATGGAAACCTGTTTAAATTTAGCCAGCCCAGTGCATGCAGCTTTATGCTGTCGCCTTTTTTTTTCTTTTATTATCTTTTGAAAAATAGGGGCATAGATGCTGAAAATCTCAGACAGCTGAAACACTGACTGAAAATCTGCAAAGAATAAGTCTAAAATGTTGATTAAAATATGACAAAAACTTGGGGTTACTGTATCACACATTTTGCGAATGTTCCTGTACTGCCTGTCATGACACAGCAGAGATTCTCAATCAAAAGGCAAATTCAACAGAAACATTTGCAAAGGAAGGAATTAGGGATGGCACAAAAAAGATGAAAGGTGAAGAAATAAATACAAGAATCAAACTCACTTTTAGCACTGAATTTGTTTTCTTTACGTGTTCTACCAGTTTTCTTCAGACAATTATCACAGACAAACCTGTTAAGAAAAAAATAAAAATCACCCAAACTTAACACAAACCAATTATCAGCTACATTAATTCAGTATTTGAACCTCTGATTTTTATTGTCAGAGAGCAATACATTTTTCTCTGTATATAAACAGCTTTCATCTTTACATTTTTAAAGGACTTAAAGCTGATCAGAGATGGTTTAATTCTGCAAGCCACTGCACATGCATTTGTGTTCTTCACTGTACACAAACTTATCTCCTGCCACCTACCACAAACAATCCTCTCTTGCACATTTTAATCAGAATATACTTCAATGAAACCACTAAGACCCCTCCCCAAATGTATTTTATTTTGAGATGCTTTGCCCTTTAGTACACTGTTCTAAGACAGTGACTGCATATTAAAAAGTAAAGGCAGAACACTGTAATTATATGAGAAACATGGGTCTTATTGCACAAGCATTAAAGAACTAATCAGCATCTCCTTACCCTGAAGGCCAAATAATATCATAATGTAATACACAAATCTGGTGCATCTTCCGACCACACTCTTTGCAGTCAACAAACCTGAGAAGAAAGAAAGTAAAACAAATCACTTTTGTTATTAGGCACGTAAACTCCCAGATTTCAACGAGGAATACTTTCCAACCCTCTACTAAGAACTCAACCAACTTTAGCAGGCCCAATTTACACACCAATCAAAAACAGTCACCGTAATAGCTTCAAGTATGTATCTATGAATTTCATGGGTAAATGAGATCAAAATGTATATAACACCAAATAACATGCAAATTGTAAAATCTAGGAATTAGAAAGAAAAATGGATTTTTGCACCTAACTCTATCCTTTCCTAAACAGGATTCTGCTTCACAGTACCTTCACAGATTTTATTTTCAACTGCTACAACCACAAGTTCATAAAATTGTTGCTCAACTTATTGTAAATGTAAAAATTAGTCATTCATGAATGACTGTGCCAGCAAAACATGTTTTAGCTTGTCTTCACCTATATGGGTTTGCAGGCTATTTTTAAAATATATTAAAAAGCATCCAAACTTTTGGATGAGAAAACTATTGGAAGGATTTACAGTCAAGACTGCAACATATTATGGAATCCATTGTATTGATTTATCTGAGCAGTTCACTTTTGAAGGGATGAGAACTTCATTGCTTGCAAAGATGAGAAAATGAATTCAAAAGGATTATATATCAACCATCAGAGAAGAAAGTATCAGTAAGATAAAGTCTGTTTTCAGTAAGGTAAGGACAGTAGGAACAGTATCACAAAGCAATTACAGAAATACTAATCTCAGTTCTTACTGAAGTGGAGGGAGGTGAACACAAGCAAGGAGGACTCCTCTTTCAGTAAGCTAAGTACTCAGTTGAACAGTAGAACATATCTGAGGTGCAGCTTAACCAGAAGAGAAAACCTGTGATTCTTGCGTGTCCACACAGGGACACAGGGCTTAATATCAAAGATTATACATGACAAAGGGCCATTTTTAACCACAGTTTGTGAAGCGTCTCACAGAACATACCTTAGCAGTTACATACAAAGCCAACCATGGCATAAAAGAATTACTTAAAACATCTGCTGACTTTTCCAATTAGAAAAATCTAAAATTCTTTCAAGGTTTCTGCTGATTTCTTTCAGTAAGGCTGTGCAATTATCAGCTTCTTGTAGCCTACCTACAACACGAGCTGAAAATTGAGGAACATGAGTGTCACTCAAGTCACATCAAAGGGTTATGCCAATCCGGTAGCTCGTCACCAAGACTGCCAGGAGATGCTGCTCCTCCAGCTCTCCCATACAGATACAGTTCTGCTGCTTGGTGGATCTTTACCGAGCCAATTCAACTCAATCCACCAGGGCAGATTTTCTGACTTTGCAACCCGCTGTATGAAGCAGGGATCCAACAGCTCCAATCAGTTCATTCAAGGATATGATGAGCACAACTAGTAAAACGGAGCAAGAGCAGGACCTCTCTCTTTCAGCAGTGGTGACCACCTTCACTGGTAAAGCTACAACTTTGCCGTGCGTTTCCAGGATTCTAAACCCGGACCTGGGGAACTGAACGCCTAAAGAAAGGCTTTCTTACTCACTACCTAATCTCTGAAATGCTGGACAAGTGAAAGTCACAAGATTATCTTAACATAAAAACATGGGCCAGATACTTACGGCTCTGGATCTAGTGTATCATTTTTCTTCTTTTCAAACTGATCTTTAGAGATGGTTCTAAAGACAAAGATTTAATATGAAATCTCAGTAGTACCTTTGTAACAGAAAGCTGAGACAATATCATTCTGCAGCAATGAGCAAACCTCAAGTCTGAAGTAAGCATATCGGTATAAAGGGTATCTTTCTGTTCAGAGAAAGCAATTTAGCTTGCTTTTATTTTAAGCTTTTACTTTTCCAGGGTAAATTATAGGCAATATATAAATAGGCAAGCATATGCATAAATTTTAAATCACAAGGAACAAGGGAAGCTATGGTGAGTACAGCAGCTACCTTCCCAAGCTGCTAGTGTTCCCCATAAATCTTTAGGCATCTTATTTTCTGGCCAGGTTAAAGATAAGCCATTGGCTTCATAAACCAAAGCTGTGCTTCAAAAGGTGATAAATCAGGATTAGCAAAAGTCTTTAATTTGAAAAAGGACAGGATTAGTAATGTTAGTAACATTTATTGACACAGCTTCAAGTTTCCCCCTCCCCAGCCACGTCATTTAATGTCCGCCACCTCCGAGGTTAGTTTATGGACAGCTCTTGAGCAACCTAACAGCAGGAGAGATGGGTAAACTGATAGACATGACACAGTAACAGCAGTTAATCATTTGTTACTGTAAAAATTAAGGAGAAAGGAGGTAAACACCCAAACCAGCAACAGCTCTAATGCGGGGCAAATACAGTTTCTTATTTTTAAAGAGCGCAATGTGAAGGAGAACGGAAGCAACTTACGTTTGAGGCTGGGAAGGGTCATCACCCAGGGTGACATTCTCCCCCTGGATTTCAGTGAAACACTTCTCACAGAAGTGATACCTGTCAGCAAGAAGGCCATATTTGGGTGAACTGGTCCAGCACAACATACAGCCACCCAAGCACGGAGCCACCAACCAGAGCAGGGCAGATCACCACGACGAAAGGGGGGGCGTTGTTGGTTGATTCATGGGTCAGTGTGGACAATGAGAAGGAACAGAGGGGAGGGAAGGGCAGGATTAGAGAACAGGGGAGGGAACAAACAGCACAGACGTAAGAGGTAAGACGCAAACACCAAGACAACACAGAGCAGAAAGCCAAGGCAAAGCACAGATTAGCATTCGGTCTCATTTTAGACATTACGGCCATCAACACTAACAAAACAGGAGAGCGTCAAATTCAAAATTTGGGGGAGGATTAATGAGGTAGCTACCAAGCGCTACATTTGCACATACTTCAAATTTAAGAATTTGGATTTAATTTTCATTACTTAAGCAGGGGATGATTTAAAAAAAAAAAAAAAAAAAAAGCAAGCGCTTTGATTCGAGGCTTCAGAGCAAGTTTCCTTTGGTTAAAAAGGCAGCCTGTCAAAAAGCTTAAGGACACGTTTGCACAGATTTAAATAATTTAGAAGTATGCTGAAAGCATTTATTGATTATCATTAAAAACTGTAAAAGCAGAAACAATTGGCACGGAAAAAAGCTAGAAAAATGTTAAATTGAAAAGCCATTAGACTATAGGATTAAATTTGACCAACTGCTCAGCTAATACCATTTAACATAAATGAAACCAAATCCATACTCTAGACAAACATTTAACAGAAATGCAATTATGGGTCAGAGTTTCCAGCCATTTATCTATAACAATCCAATATATGTATATATGTGAACAATGTTAAATATTGTACATACATACAATATATTTAGGGGTACATCAGAGATCTGGAACAAAGCTTTACAAATTGAATTATGAAGCTATGTGCAATTTTGGGTCTCTGAACCAGGAGCCAATTCAAGTTATACTCAGCAAAAAAAACAAAACAAAACAAACAAACAAACAAAAACACTGCAGCTTAAATAACCAAGCTGAGTAAATCAGGAACTCAACACTACAAAAATACAATCTGCATTTGAAAATAATATTTAAAAAATCTCCTTTTTTTGGTTGATTTCTTTCATTTGAACTGGAACCAGAGTTGTTAGGGTCATAAAAAAAATTAAAAAAAGGCTAAATATTTGGGAAGGATATGAATTCACACATGAACAAAGGTAACAGAGAGAGGCCACAGCTGTAAAATGCAGGAAGGCCAACACAGGGGCGCCAAAATAAAGGAGCTTTATGGAGGATTGAGAGTGAGAGAGTATAAGCAGCGATGGCAGCACAGTAAAACGCAGTTTTAGTACTCAAATGCTACAACTGTGAGAACAGCAAGTATAAAAGGCATCCAAACAAGACGCAGCGTCACATGAACCAACAGCTTGAAAGATGGAGACAACGTGGCAGTTTGCCCCTGGAAACACGCGCACACACTTCGAGCTACTGTAACGCGGGCGCCCCATCTCCACGGCTGGACGTCCGGGAGGCCACGGAAGCCAGACACGGGCTCCCGCTGAAGCAGCGGAGCAGAAGCTCCTCCTGCACGCGCCGCCTCTCGCACCCTGACACGGGGTATTTACACGCTCATGAAAGCCAGCACAAGCAAGCGTGGGCCTTGGCCCAACGCCCGCCGGGGCAAAGGCCGCCCCAAGAAGGGCCCGCAGCCATCCCGAGCCGCGGCCAGGCCCCGCCACCGGGGTGCAGGGTCCGAGAGGCCCTGGGCACGGCAGGCCTGGGCAGCCAACTCTGCTCACAGGAGGAGCCACGCGAGGCCGTCGGGCCTGGGCATGTGGCGCCGCTGAGACCCACGGCTGCTGCTGCTGCAACTGCCCGCGCCGACGCAGCCGGGAGGGCCAGCTGAGCCCTGCGAGCAGCCGCGGGTCACGGCGCTCACGGCCCCCGGGGCGGCCGCACCGCGCTCCTCTCCTCCGGGCTCAGCTCGGAAACCACCAAGCTGCTCACTGCGCCTTGGCGAGTGAACGCCAGGCTTTCACAGCTGCTAATGCAGCAGGACAAAGCCGGGAGGTGAAAAATAACAAATAAATAAAACTATTTCATTAGCTTGTGATCGTCAGGAGTGATAAATATTTCAGGATTATGACGGAGCAATATTGTGGAAGAGCACTTGGAGAGTGGGGAGCGAGGCTGCACATCTCATTTACACTGGCTTCGCTTGCCTCTTGCCCCATGCTCCTAAAATATGATTTAGCATCTGGTATATAATATTGATTTCCTTCCAACCTTAACAGGTTTAGAATTTATATCCTTTTATGCATCGTCTATTAGGCTTTATTATTTTTTAATCCTATGCATCTTAAAAAAGAAAAAAAGGAGAAAAAAAAAAAAAAAAAAAAGAGCGCTAATTCCTCATCCTCCCAGCCAAACCGGGAAGGCACAAAACAAAGCAGGGCCCAGGACAGGAACATGCAACTAAGAATAAAACATGAACATGGCCAAAGCACCTATTAACACTTCATTTCATCCCAGAAATGGTTAATTCTGATGCCTTTTCAGAATTCATGGGTTTCAACACATTTGTAACACGGAGCATCACTAAGCAAGGCCAGCACCCCCAGCACATGCCTTCAGTACTAGTTTTAAGTTATACTGCAGCTGATTAACTTTAAACAGTCCTGACTATTCGACTCCTGTTAACGCAGGGACCGTGGCAGGTCAGTCTTGCAGCTGACCACGGTGCGGCGAGTGCAAGCTCTTGTGCGTGACCGCTTGCAGTAGAGCACAGGACTGGACACGCTGCAGACCTGAACTAAAGCCTAACGCTAGCAAGAGTCAAGCCTTAGCATGGGATTAAAATGAGGAAAAAAACTGAAGTACAGTGAAAATGAACCACCTAAGAGTCACGAATATTAGTCCATAGAATAACCATGGTGGAACAATAGTTAGAACTTATTATGAGTATGGACCCTCAGAAATGAGACTTATGTGCAATTTAATTCTTGTGTGCTAATATGATTATTCAGCAAGAACTAGAGAAAGCACACAGTATGCTAGCTGTGACAGTCATAAAAAAAATCCAGAGAGAGTTACTACAACATATTGAAAACAAAAATCTTTTCAAATGCAGACTGTTCAGGTGACTGCTTCCCTTTCATCAGAAAAGGGTAACATTGTACTCCAGTACCAAAAATCAAGAGGAGGCTCAATTTCTGCATTAATAGGCGATGTTCCAGCTGTAGTTGAATTGTATCCAAAGGAAAACCTGAATACTTGAATGCCAGTACCAATACCGAACACTAATCGCTTGTTTCAGATGCACATCTATTGCTGAAGTGTATTTTCCAGAACACTAACTTCTGTCTTGCTTGACGGAAGCCAAAGAATTCTATACTGAGTAATTAATTGCTAACCACTGAATTGAAGTGCCAGAGATCATTAATTCAATGATATCCAAATATTCCTATTTGTAATTTAGTTATGAGACATGCTGGACTTCAGATGATCCCAATTACGTCTTTTCCATAAATGGAGAAAAACACAGTGTTTGGCCAATTAAAGATCTACTGGAACCATACAATTTGTTTTTCGCTCATTTACTATGTGGTTAAGAAAAATCTAAGATTAGAGGAAGATGACCATAATAGGAAATAGTTGACTGTTTTAGAGCAGTAGAGCCAGTTGGCAAGGGCATTCTAGGATCTGATTGGCGATGTACACACCTAAAAGATGTGGTGACAGATCTTCAAGTGTTTTGTCAAAAACCTCTACGAATCACTCTTAACTGGCCTAAAATAGAAGACCTCAAAAGAAAAGAACCACCCAGTCCTCAAAACCCCATCCTTTTTGCAGCTATTTGGATGAACAGGGAGCTACACGTACTTCAGTGCTGTTACTGGCCAACTGATACTTGGATAAATCAGCTCCCCTTCCCACCGACTTGATCTTCTTCTGTTTCAGCAACCTTTTAAACTAACTTCCCAATAGACTGGCGTATTTCAGTAGGAAACTGAAGATTGTACCATGGAGCTCAGAGGAAAACGCAGCCCCATTAGCTCTATACCTCATGCTAGCACTCAACTTTGCCTTCCACTCAGCAATCCAAAATAATTTAAATAAGGAAAGGTATAACTGAATGAAAAATGACCCTTTCGGTTGTGTTTAAAGTTACTATTTCTTTTCAAACACTCTATTCTCTGGCTGCACAATATGAAAGTATATGAAATTCTAATACACTAAGAATTGATATTTAACATTTTTCTCCTCTTAAAAGAGAATTCTAGAGCAGTCATTTTAAATGTATTTCATAGTATATATTTTTCTTCAGACTGACTTTTTGGGGGAATTCAAAATGCCCAAATAAAACCTGGCAAGCCAGCTCGCGATTTTACATTCCTTCCTAACAACAGCCAAACAAGACCCAATATATAACCTAACACAGTGTTTTATCTCTGGTCATTTTATCTTAAATGTTTTAATTTCCCTTTATCATCCTTACAAATTCTAACGCAATCCAAAACATATCAGTATATTTTTATTTGTAACTCTCACAAAATAAGGCATGCTGTTTTCCCTCAGTGCCTTTTGGCGATTCTCCACTTCTCCCTACACTAAACTCTGCTACTGATTTTGTGGAAAATATGGAGAACTTCCATTTCAGTTGTGCATGGTGCAGCCTAGCTAATAGGAAGCAATTAAACACCGTTGATATCAAGCTGCAGAATACAAAATGGGAGGTCACCTGCAAAAGGCTAGCAAGACAGATACTTGGTTCCTGACTTAGCTGATGAATACAGGAAAGAAAAGGTTAATAATAATTCCCCTATTTATTGGCAGAGAGCTGATAGGATCTCATTTCCTGAAGAAAAACAAAAAAACACACTCAGGAACTTACCTATTCTGATAACTGTAGTAGGCAGCATCACGAGGAATAGTACACAACTGCTTACCATAGCAACACAAGGTCTGCGGAGAGAACTCATACTGGAAAACAAAGACAAGAAAAAAATAATCTTTACAACGTGACTATGTTGAGCAAGTATTTGATAGGCAAACCCAACATTTAAGGATATTATATAATCTTTCTCAAGGTATTAGGTCAGCATAGCTCACTGAGCTAACAATTAACAAGTTAAAGATACAAGCCTCTACCTGCCTAATTTATTGCAAAAAAAAATAAGAGAAAAAAATCATATTACTTATGACTGAAAAAGCTGTTACTTAGAACAAGAAGGATGCTGTTTACTCTTTTTTAGTTCTAGCTTGTAGACGCAAATCTGAATTTTTACCACCCCTTTCATTAAGTATTTCAATTACAAAAAACAAAACAAAACAAAACAAAAAAACCCTACACAAATGCTACGTTTCAGCTGCTTAACCAAGCTAAGGTATTTGGGAGAACAGAACTCAGCCCAACTCCCTGGGATACACATACCTTGCGCCCACAACAGTAGCCAAGCGATTGCATAACAGGGTCGATCTCTTGTTCAAAAACCTCTGCGAGTTTAGTGCAAAACTTATAGACCCTGGATGTCTTGCGATTGTAAAGCCAGGCATTGTTAAACATCAGCCACACGTCGTCCACATACTGCCAGGGTTCTTGGTACTGCCCAGTATCCAATTTACGTTTAATGGTTGAAAGGTCCATGGGATTCTTCACAATGTCAAAGTAATCCTTCAAATACACACATAAAAGCCTTCATTTTTAAGCTGTCTGTGTTTCACACTATTCACACAAATGATGAAATGTTCACATGAATAAAGATGAAAAATCCTACATAAACATTTTACATTTTGCTATTGCCAACTCACCGGAATCCCTAAAAGCTGGGGATCCACAGGCTGTCTGAAAGGCAGAGACTCTGGGTCCTGCCGGTACAGAGCTTCGAGGGTAGGCATGAGCGCTTGGCGCAGCTCCTCAGGCTTGAAAACTGTTAATTGAAGTTAGAAAAGTTAGCAAATTTCATCTAATAATCTTACCTTCTTAGTTCCACTAAAAAGAAAAAAGGCAAAAAAAGCCCAACATATTAACACAAAAGTCTTGGAGAGGTTTTCTGAGCTGCACAACTATCACAAGGAAAACTCACAATCAAGAGGACACTACATAGTTTTTTTCATTACTGAAATTACATTAGATGATGTACCTAAAATCTGCAGATACCAACTGTAGATGGTAAAGATAATTTTTCTAGAGCATAAAAAATAATTTTCTAAGAGCCAAACTAACCAACTGCTTCAACGTGGATGAAGTCTAGCTCTTCAAAGCAGAGACTGAGAACATATCTTTCTCTTCCTAACACTGTTCACTGTTTCATTTCTAGTATTTTTCTAGCAAAAAAAACACTTAATGGACAGGGTCAAAGAGTGACAAAGAGCTCTACAGAAAGCAACGAGATGTCTTGGTAACTGGCACAGGAATTTTCTGGGTGCAGCATACAGACAGTCCCAGTCTGAAGGACTGTTAATCGACTTTGAAAGCGTTAATACTTGTAGACATATATGCATCATTACAAACACTTGGCAACAGTGGCATGGCAACAGCCACGTTTCTTTCAATACGGGATGACGATGACAAGAAAGCCAACATTTTCTGAAAAATAATGATAATTTTGAGAGCTCTTTCAGCACCTCAGTAGTGTAATTACATTTATTTTCTTAGAAAAAAGGTCTTGAAATAGGGAAGAATGTCTATCATTTAAAAAAAAAAAGAATAGTAGATGGCATCCAGTATTTATCTACTTGGTTGCAATGAGGATGAAACCAATAAATGGGACCAATTAGGAGTTCTGCTGAGGCAGCACCTTGCAGTGACCCTCAAATGGTATTTTGTGAAGATATGAATAGCTATCATTGCTTTGGGGCCTCTAGTTGATCTATGATTTTTAAGAAGTTTTTTGTATTGTTTTTAATTCAGTTCACATTTCTGAGAACAAAACCCCCTTCATCTCAATTGTGCCTACTGAAATTACATGCCAAAATAAAGCAAAGCAAAAAGTTGAGTTGATGCTACTCAAAAACATCTGAAGCATTAAAATTTCAATTTTACTTTAGCATTTCTGCTCATGGCAGATCCTGGAAATTGTCAGCTGGAGTAAAAACAGTCCTTGCAGAGGAAGGGGAAGCTTCAGGCAGGTTGAGTGCAGTGCCAGTGACTGGAGGCTGGACTGTTGCTTACAAACCCACTTAAGCTGAATTATGGCAAAGGACTAAGCAAGTCGCTAGAAGGATTTCAGCATGGGTCTGCCTTACAGGTACAGCAAGATCTCATGCTGTTGCTACTGAACTCAAACTAGCCAATTTTGAGCCCTGGTAAAACGACAAAGCTCTTTCTGGATCTAGTGATAACCTATTTCCAGACACTACGAATGGAAAGGAAGCCTATCGTGCATTCTCAGAACTTCATAAACATTTGCAAAATTAAGTGATGGAATTACCAAGAGCAGAATGAGACAGAGAGCTCATGTGTAGAGCATGAGGAAAGGTGCTTCCTATTGTTTGTGGAAATGTCATACTTTGACTCAGGTGCTTTACAACTTGACACTCTAAATTAATTTGCTCAGTAAAATCTAAAGGTCAAAGAGTCCCTTTTAATGACCTAATCTGGCCACCTGCTTGTCATCTCTTACAGAATTCTCCCTGCATTGACCCCTGTATCAATACACCACTGGGCTAGAATCCCTTTCAAAACAAACCTAGCATTGATTGAAAACCCCCAAAAAACAGACATTTAGCATAACTTTTGCCAAGTTCTTTAAAGATTAATCATCTTGCCTAAGAAAGTTTGCACTCTCATTCTGAAGTGAAGTTTGAAAAAAATAAAACCCCAAATCCATTTGCTCTGATTTCCGACCTCCCCCCAAAATATATAAAAAAAAGTTGCCTTATTCTTTAGCAGTAAAACAACAACAACAAAAACCCTTTGTGTTTCATCTTCAGAACTCTGTACCTCTAATGAACATGACTAATAGCAAAAAGCATCATCACGGATATCCCCATGCTCGGATTCTGCGAGAACTTTTCTGCTCTTCCCTCTCTTATTTTTTCAATTCACCTTCCTCTGTTCTCCTCCTTAAGCAAGAAGCTCTCCATAAGGAGCTTGCAGCCAGTTACCCCATTTTCCCATTTTGTCTTGGATGCGTGGGTGGTAGAGAGCAAATGGGATCTTTGCCTGAGTCATGATGATGTATTATCTGCCTGACAAGAGTATAATGTTTTTTTCTTTTCTTTCTTTTTTTTTTTTTTTAAATAGAGGAAATCCTGCTTGTGACTACTAAGGAGAAAATTCTTGAGGAAGATGAGGACACATCTGATATGCTTAAAGGAAAGTAGTCCTTGTAGACTTTGTCTTAGGGAAGAAGCCACTAAAACTAATCTTGGAGGTCATCAAGCTATAAAGCAGCCATCTCTTACAAGAGCAGCACTTCTTTAGAGAGTAAATAAAAACAAAACAAATAAATAAAAATAAATATAAATAAAAATAATAAAGCAAAATAAAAAATAAAATAACATTAAAATAAAATAACATAAAAATAATAAAATCAAATAAAATAAGAACAAAAAGCCCTGTGGGGGTATCAAGCCCCACTTACGAAGGTAGAACTATGAGTAGGGAGAGAAGAAAAGCCTGTTAACAAGGTGCCCACAATTGTCCAAGATAACCAAACTATAAGGATTCACATACGGGTGAGCTGAGCAAAATCCTATCTCAGCACTCTCTTCCCTGGGTGGAGGCGGGGGGCACAATTGCAGGGATACAACATGGAAAGGAAGGAAAGGAGTTTCAAATACTTCCACAACCTATTAAAACACCAAGATGGTTACCATAAGCTCTTGAACGCCTATCAGTTTATGTAACATTTTAATACAAGCTCTCTGTTGAAGTTGGACATGCTACTTGGTGAGAAAATCCCACCATTTAAAGCTGTTGATGCAGTTGTACCTACCCAATGTGGAAACGTATTATGTTATAGTTACAACATGCCAGTATTTCTAAGGTGAGAAATTTGTTACTACATAAGATACTGGAAATACGTAGCAAATCAAGTCTAATAATCAGAACACTACAGAATTAGTCTGTCAAAGAGCTGTACTGTAAAAATCTTACTATTTCAACCACTTGGCTCCATTTACACCCAAGTGATTTCTTCTAACCAGCAGCAGCAATGACTCCACTGGGAACCTATCTGGTCTACAAATGCCAATAAACTTTCCAGTCTCTGCGCTACGTTTTGTTTGAATCGGACTCTGCCAACTCAGTGTATTCTCTTTGGCTGGCCCGCTATACAACAAACCAAAAATACCATCTGCAGGAAAATGTGTTTATTGTCAAAAGATTATATTTAGTAATTAAGTACAACCCAAGGCATATACAAAGATTCATGATTCATGTTGCATAAACTTTAAAACCTTGCAACTTCTTCATCACAGCCTGAATATCATATACAGCTGCAACCTTTTCTTTTTACTACAACTGTATGTATTTTTCTTCTTAAGAAATAAATGTCATGAAAAAGAGTATCACTTTCTCTCCTTTGATGCTGGTTGCATGCTGAAAGGTTACCTTTTCTCAAAAACTGACAACAGAAAGTATCAGTCTAAAGAAGCACTAACTAAGAGGCCCTGAAAATAGCTAAGGATTTTGAGGCTGAGAAACTCATCTTGCAGACTCCCATAAGGCCTGCATTAAAAAGTGGAACAATTTTCTTTTTCATCCATTTTCTTTAAGCATCTTGTTAATTTATTTCTTAATGACCCAAGGCACGCAATAATTTATGTAAGTCCATTCAAGATCTGTATACATTACAGATTCAGTCATACCTACGTCCAAACAAATTTAAATATGACACTGTAAATCGGCTTAACAGAGCTAACTTACCTGTTCTGAGGAAAACACTTTCAAGTGAACACTACAAAAAAAACTACACAGGTGGTCTTTTAAAAAGTTTGAGGCTAGTGAAGCAGCCTAGTCTCAGAGAAACACAAATTCAGAAAATCAGTTCAAGCACACATCAGGCCAGTGAAGACTAGAACTCATCAGGACAGCTGAGAATGCAGCACAGAAAACTCCTCTCAAAAATAACCTAGAGTCTTAATCCCCCAAATTGATGTGCCAAAGCACACACGCTACCTTCCAGCAGGAATAGGCACCACTGCAAGCAGACTAGTAAAAACAACTAAACAAGAGAATTTCAGTTTTCATATACATACTTTTTTTGCGGGGTTGAGATGGTGATGTGGACTGTGAAGTGGTTCCATTAGTGCCACTTTCCTCTTCCTCTTTAGTATCTACTTTTATTTCAGGTTTCTTCTCTTCTATTTCCATCGGCTCCTGTTTCATTTCTGTTCCATCCGCTTCTTCTTTTGTTTGTGAAGATCCTTGTAAATCCTCCTCAACCTTAAGAAAAGATGCAAGAAGACATACCATTACATCTATGTCTCAAACTTCACTCATTCAAAATATAAGTTTATGAGGCTGTCAAGCCATGGCTTTCCTCAGGACAGTTACTTTCCAGTAACTACCCTCTTCTCGCCACCTTAACTCACCATTTCAGACACATCATTAAGTGCTTTTATATCTATCACTGCTTTCAGTTAAACTGTATAGAATCTCATTTACCTCAGTCTTAGCTTCCACTTGTGTCTCACTAGTCTCTGGCTCAGTTTCTTCATTTTTAACTTCTGATTTGCTTTCTAGCATTGGTGCATCTGGTCCTAGTTGCTGGGAATTCGTATCAGCACTAGCAACTGAGGCAGGGGTGGGGACCCTGTTATCAATACTAGCTGCTGCCTGGGATAGCTGTTGTAAAAACAGTACAAAAGAAAGACACTGCATATATAGAAATATTTTCCTTTACTAAAAATGAACAGCACAAAAAAAAAAGACATGAGATGATATTCTAAAACAGTGCAGAACATGGATATAGGAGCTCACTGTAGCCAAGTTTCCATATACCACATTTTGGAACACTCTGCTTTACAGAGGATAAGCCAAGGAAGAATTCTATCCCAAAGAAGCTGCTTTTACAGAGAAAACACCTGCCCAGTAAAAGAATGTACATTCAACAATTCAACATGTGCATTGCTTTTGACAATTAAAATAAAAAAAAATAAAATAAAAAGGCAAGAAAGCATTCCAGTTTCATATTCGGAAGGGACTGATTCTCATCAAGGCCAAATATATGTATATGGGCCAAAAATACATAAAACTATCTTGAATAATCTTTCCACACATTATCACCCTTTTTACTTTTTGAGCAGTGCAAAGGCATTCAACAAGCCCCCCTCCTTCAAACAGTGCTGAGAACATGTGGTTGGACCCATTTTTACAGAGGTGCACATGACTTTTTTGTTTAAGCCCTTTGTTCTGAAGCAGGAGCTAGGATTTACAGCCATAAAAAGCACGGGCTCTATAAATCCACAGCTGTGTGCTGTACCAAGGAAGGATCCCATGGAATTTTTATTCCACCACACAAGGAAAGAAAAATGCGACTAGCTAGTACTTACTGGAGTGCCAGGTGGCTGTGCCTGCACAGACGTCGGCTGCTGCTGGGATGGCTGTGGGGTGGGCACAGACTGCGGCTGCACGGGGGTCTGAGGCTGCGGCGTCACTTGGGCCTGCGCAGCAGTCTGCCCCGTCGGCGTGCTCTGCGTCTGTGCGGCGTTGGGGACAGAGCCTGGCGTGGGCGTGGGGGTCTGCCCTGAAGATGACACGGGTGTGGATGGCTGCGTGGGCGCTGCGGGCTGCGGAGGCGTCATGCCAGGGGGTGCCTGGTGCTGCAGGGGCGGCATGCCCGCCGCCGTGGACACCGCGGGCGCGGGCTGGTGGAGCGGCGGCTGCGTCACCGGCGGACACGACAACTGCCCACTCTGCGGTCCCAGCATGTTGATGGAGTTGGGAAGAGCAGCACTGGGAACCTGCCCCTGCTGCATGGAGAGAGAAAGAGAGAGAGTCTCTTTCATATACATCAACCCCAAACTCTGGGAATCACACCTGTCCTCTAAATGACAGCACTGGTCTTTTAAAAAATGCTATGGAGAAAGTCTAAATATATGTAAAAACATGTATAAGAGTGCTGCTACTATAAATTCCAATTTCTCTAAACATCTTCATGAGCTCTTAGCCAAAGGCTTGCTCCTAAACTTGTATGTGCCCTCATGCATCATTTTAAATTATTTTTACTGTCATAGGAGAGAGGGAATCCTTAGGATCTCCTCAGTAACATGAACCTGCAGGCAGGCAGGCAAAGTTTGGACTTTGCACAGAAAATGGGTTCAAGCTATATCACATTTTAGGATGAGATACTGGGGCAGTCCCAGTCCATTAATATATGCCCCACTGAAAGGCACAGCAGATTTTTTTTTTTTTTTCTAAATTCTGATTGGACTACTGCAGACATTTAAGAAAATTGTGGATCTATCCCTTCAAACCAGCAATAGCAGAAGTATTCTGGAGGTGCACAGACTTTAAATGATATAGTTTACTAAAAACTGAATTGCATAACTAGTGATAAAAACAGAAAAATACTCTACCTCTTCCTGTTCAGAAGTTGACAGATTAAAAGGAAATTGTTTTCCTCATCCACTTTATTACAGTTCTTGATTTTAAGTTTTCTACTAAAATCCACACAAATACACTCAAAAGGACATATGCTCAGGATCCTATGAACTCATTTGATATTATCCCCTAAAAAATTCTATCAGGAATTACAAGTGAGCACAGTCCTCTGGTTAGTACATGTACATGTGTCGTAGAAGAGCTCATGGAGAAGGCAGATACAAACCAAGAGCCAGGAATGGACAGTAGACAATGGATATACAAGTACACAGAAATAATAACTAAAAAGAACAGACCAATGTAATCCAGAGTAAATAACACAGGTATTAGAAAATGCATCTTACCTGTGTTACCCCTGCCTGGGCTGTTGTCTGACCCATGCCCACGTTGTTCACATTCATAGTCCCACTGGATGCTGGAAACTGATTCTGAGACAGGAATTGGTTCTGGGTAGGAGCCTGCCCCATCATATTATTGGAATGGGCTCCCATCATGTTCTGCGGCTGAGGCATTCGGGAAGGAGACATTGCCATCTAAAAAGCAATATCCAAATTAAAGATATTAATATTTTTTATTCTTGGGCAGCCACTCAAAGGAAAATACTCTCAAAATAACTAACTATAAGACATACCCAAGATTAAGAGAAAGACTTACTTCAGTAAATTAAATAGAAGCTGGCACGTACACAGGATATTAATATTCATTCCATGGCATTTGTGGCAGAAGTTATTTTTAACAAGGTAATAGTATTAGAGCTGTACTAAGAATGCTAAATTCTGTTTTGCTCTCAGAGGTAACAGAGATAATCCAGTGAAAGCAAAGATATTTTCATTTTTCTAAAGAATAAAACCAAGTTTTCACAGATGAATAAAGTTTATATAGGAAAGATGGAGTTCCTGAAAGAATTATGCTCTTTACTGGACAATATTTCATCTGACATCTACCTCTAAGGATGGTCTGTTTTTTTTTTGACACATATAAAGAGCAAAAATAACCATCCCAATAAGAGTCTGGCAGAGTCAGTGCATTTCCATGAAGTTATCCTGCAATTCACAGAACTATTTTATGACATGGCCTTTTCAGAAGAGTGTTAACCCTGCTAAATGTAATGCACCTGTTTAGAGAAGAACCCGGTACCAAGAGATACGAACCGCAGGAACGGCGCCCATGTTGTTCATCTGTACAGGGTGGTTCATTGGAGAAGCTGCACGGGGTCCCATGGGTGCCTGCGGCATCTGTACATTCCCTATGGACATGGGGTTAAACTGATTCATTCCTGCAAATGCACCCCCAAAACAGCTCATTAGGAACAAGTCACCAGAATTTATGTATGTATAATCTACAATAAAATTCATATCTATTATGAGTAAAACTCAGCTCTCCTAACGCTTCATTTTTTTCCCTTTAACATGGTTCAAAGTCAAATAATTTGGTTTAAGAGACAAATCAGGGAGCAAAAACATATTAAGAGGAATGCCAGTTAAGGTAAAATAATTTATAGTGTCTAAAACACCCACAAGATGAACAGTGTAGATGATCTATAACAACAGGACGCTATTTGTATATAACACCTTGGAGTATTTTCTTAGAAACAGGTATTTGCCTTGAAATAGGAACCGTATGCAGGTGTTGAAGATAGATACAAATACATATTGCTAACATGAAAGCAAGTTCAGGACAGAAACAAGCAATATGCTTATAAAGACGTTGGGCCTTTCCTTTAGAAAATTTCTTCTCTGGAAAAAATAATAATTTTTTTCTAGCACGAAGTGTAAAAATTTACGGAGCTATACTCACCAGCAACTTTGTCCTACTTAAATGAACCAAAAAGCTTCAGTATGCAATTGCTAAAGAAATTTCAATGCACTGCTAATATTCTAAAAAGAAGTTAAAAAAAAAAAAACCACTACACACACACGACTGGGCTACTCTTTTTGGGAAAGCTGAAGCATCTAAAAGTCATTGGTTTTCTTTTTTCAGAAAAACACATCCTTGAGACTACAGCAGAATAAACCAGTGATGGCAAACCAGCAGTGCTACAAATAACCCGCAACACCTTTTTTGATGAAATCTGTGGCAAGTTTTCAACTACACGTATATTTTTGGCTAATAAACTGATAAAAACAAATCAGACTCCCACTCAAAAAAGTTAATGGTTTTTAAATGACAGATCATTCACAGCATTCTTATTTGTTTTCTCCTCTTTTTGAGGAGGAACTTCCTCAGTTCCTCCTAATATTTCTTCAATACCTCCTAATTGCTAACAAAGTATTTGATACATATTGCTAGTTCTTAAAGACAGCACCAAGATGAGAACAGCAAAGACGCTGAAAGAGAGAAACCCAGCAGATTCCCCTACTCCTGTTTCTGAAATAAAAGAAATGATCATCAGCTTTTCTCCTAAATATATGTTTTGAGCCCACAAATTGTAATGAGAGAGGAAAACATAGATACCTTGAGAAACCTGCATACGACTCATAGGCACGTTTGGCATGGACATAGGTCCGTCTGCAAAGAAAAGCAGAAGAATGGACAGAGAAAAAAATTAACATGGAAAAATAAACACATCCTTGCACTTTTCACTTCATTTTTCCCCAGTCGCTCTCATCCAGGCAAGGAAGCACTTACTGGGAGGCCTCACGGGCTGTGCCTGGCCCATGGCAGCAGCCACCTGGGGGATGCCAGGGGGCTGAGGTCCGGGGGTCTGTAAGGCTGGCTGGTTCCCCAGGATCCCTTGCTTATGTAGACGAGACCTCCGTTTCTCTTCTAATTCCTTCTGTATCTTATAGATTTTTTCTGCTAATAAATGATAATACTCATCCTAAAAAAAAAAAAAAAGGGAAAACAAAAAAAGCACTCAGTATCAAGTTCAAGAAAAACATCAACAGAAATTACAGAGTCCATCAGAATATTACCTGCCCTCCTTTTACTTAAATAAATGTATGCACCTGCCTAAGGAAGTATTTCTTTTCACAGTTCAGTTAAAATCAGAAAGAATCATCACTGTTTTAATGCAGGTAGGAAAAAAATAAAGCTTCTAGAAAAAAAAAATGCCTTGGCTTTATGACTATTCATCCCATCTATTCTGTATAGATTTGAAGTTGAAGGAGAAAATTGCAGGTTCTCTACTGCTTGGCCAAAACCCAAAAGAAAGCTGCAATTTGGTTTCTAAGCGTTAATGATTTTTAAATTATATTTTCATAATAATAATTTTCACTAATCCAGAAACACAAAGAAGAAAACACCAGCAATACAATAATGCTGAATAAACTTCAGGAGACAGATGTTAAAAGCTGATCAATTTTATGTAAAGAAACCACTCTTTGCCTGTTGAATTTATCTATCAACACAGGACCATTGCGGGAAATCTAAAAACAGACGAAGGGACAAAATTAGTGAAAAATAGTCCACAGGTTCAGACAACTGAACACTACACCTATGCACAACAAAAAGTCCACTTTATTGAGACCAAATTGTCAACAGATCAAACAGCAGGCAGAGTGCATAGCAAGGGAGCCAGTTTTGCTTGTCAGCAATTGCTGGACACGCATCTTCAAGTGCATGAAATTCTCAGTGCCTGCTAAAGGCAAAAAAAGCTCACAAAACCCAAAGGACTATTGGTTTTGCGAGATAATCTTTGATCTTAAAACCACTCAGTGTTACATGGACCAATGGATGAGTGATGTTCATCCCACAATCATTTTCTCCTCAAATTGGCACTCTTGATCTAAAACTTATTATGGCAGGATCCGCTTCATGTTAGAAAACTAGGATGAGAGGGGTATCCCTCAGCAGTCTTGTTAACGAAGTCCAGTGCTGTAATAATAAAACTTTATTTCTGAGAGTTCTTCGATTCCCTCCAACTTCATTTCTCTTCTCTTCCCTTTTTCTGCTTAAGGACTTCACTTACCACCTCCTGCTTGCAGACACAAAGTGACTGCCTTATGCTACTTCCATACTACAAAGACTTCTACACACTTATACAAGCATGTAGCACATAGCACCGTGTCAAACTGCTTTCTATTACCACTCAAGCTCCATTTCTCAGCGTTATGAAGTAGAACTGATATTCCTCAAAAAGATGGATGTAATTTCACAAAACATTGTTTATGATGTCTTAACTACTCCATTCTCCCATGTTGGCTGCTTAGAGCCAAATATGTCAGATGAATTCCCATAAAAACGCAAGCAGCTCAGGCAGCTGCTTGAGCCTTCTTCTGGGTGTTTCTGACCGAGACAGAAGGCATTTAATATTATAGAGAAGTTTACTAGTCTCATCCTTAGTGACAAAGTATACAAGCGAGGAATTCCTAGGTATGCCCGTGAAATACTCATTTGCTCTCTAAAGCTGTCAAGAGGGATCATACACAAGTCTTCCTAGTAAGAGGATAGGATATTGCCACTGAGCAACACTATTGCAAGAGGGACTACAGTATGTGCAGGTAGGAAGAAAAACTACCTCTCCCTAGCTCTTTTGGGAACCTATTTGTGGACTTGGTGAAGCATAACTGTCTTGCTGGTGATTATCACCTGGAATGAGGTTACTCTCAATATCATTATCTTATTTAAGAATTGATCTCACAACTCTGGTCTGTTAAGATCTTCAATAGCTGTTAATACTGCTGCTCAGAACACTGGTTTACCTGATGAAAACACTTTCAAGGAGCAGCTCCTTTGGAGTGGATGTGCCACAGTGACATAATGAAACAATATGCTACCTATGTCAATCAACAGGGATTTGGTACCTCTGAATAACAGAAATTCGAGATGACATCTCATTGCAGGTGGAGAAAAATTAATGAACAAGAACAAGTAACTGTCTCATCTCCCATGCATAAAGACAAGAACAGATAAATTAATTTCTTACACTCTTATCACTTGAAACAGTGATTTGTCTTAGCCAAATCAGTCAATGCAGCTGAGCAGAGGAGAAATTATTCAAACAGAACTAGTAAAAGGTAATCAATATACAGAACTGAGTCCTGGACAAACTTCCAATGGCAGAGACTTTAAGACAATTTAAAAATGGTTATTGACACAAACAGACTTCAAAAAGGAATGAAAGAGAGAAAAATAGCCAGAGGAGCACCAAGGACCATGATTTGTGCTCTGGTTCCCAAACACGTCTACCAGATTTCAGAGGGAGCTCAAGAAGTGCTGGGACTATGTTGCTGTGTTTTCAGAGAGCTGAAGGAGTTGAATTAGCTTCAAGTGACAGTAATCAGATGGTACAACCATAGCAGAAAGCATGATTTTCTTCAGCAACAGAATGGTGATAGGATTCTTTGTGGTTTCCATTACATTCTTCAGATGTGTGATACCACAGCTCTTTAAAGTATGCTGAATATCTGGGCTGATGCAACATACCCTACTGTTAGCAGATTCATACATATCTCCTTCCACCTTCCTGGCATAAGCCACCAAGTTCTCCATGCGGCGATCCTTCAGCGCTGCTGGATCTGGAGTGGGGAAGATGGCTTGGACACTACAATAAAGGAAAAAAGTGGAAAAAAAAAAAGTCTTTAGAAAGAACAAATCAGTTTTATACAGCTTTATAATATTCATTTTATTCATTTCTTTATAGGTTAGGAATAAGTAAAGATACCTAAACTGTTTTTTAAATGATCTACATTAAACTATTCCCCACAAAATTAAAACAAGTGTAATGATGAAAAAAATCAGAAGTTTGACAGGTCAGAGACTAAACATTTCTACTTACTACAAGTTTACTAGCAATACAAACTACCTGTCCCTTAACGTGATACTGTAATGAACTGGGGAGAAAGGTTAAAGATAACTGCACACCCTCACTGGGCCAGTGCCATGGAACTGCTGCTGAAGACTTCTTCATCGACAATATGTCAAATCAGATAAACGTGCATATCAAAATATCTTCTAATGTTTTCCAACTGGTTACAAGAACACCCACTGCTTAGTTAAGAACCAACTTTTCATCCACAATAATTTCAATACTGTATTACTACTGCTCTAGATATTCAGGAAAACATCTGGCCCTGGTCAATACTTACAGTTTATGCACTAGATGATTGCGCAGGTCCTGAGTGACATGTTCATGCCATGCCTTCCTCACCCCAGTACTAGAAGGAGGTGCAGCTGTTGGCATTGAGCTGAGGTTTCCAACATTGCCAGAATTTGTGCCATCATTCATTAGTGGGCTGTAATAAGAATAGGGACCATTAGAATATAATATAATAGTGCAGAACTTCATTGTATGTTCATGCCTCAGGTTCCTTTAAGTATTTCATCATTTCTAGCACTATATCAAACATTTTGTAAGTAAAGCCGAGATTACTAAACTGGGAAGCATATAGCAACAAAGTTCCAGGAGTTTACGAGACATGATACATGAGTGATAAGAATCATAACTGTTAAGCTATTTGTTTTATACACTTAAAAATATACAGAATAATCTTTCTTTGAGAATTCATTTAAAAGTACTAACTATTTTTGTGCTCTTCAGCAAAAAAGTGGTAGGTTTAGAACTGAAATAGGAAAAGACCACAGCCATAGGCATGACTGATCACTTCAAGCAATAATAATGTATTTAAGGGAAGTTCTTCATTTACTTTCATAAAGCATGTAAACGAATGATTAATTGAGCAAGAATGAAAATATATGCATTACTTATTTGTCCCAAGGGATGTTGGAAGAGCTGTTTCAGAAATTAGACTAGCTTGCTGGTCTGTTGTTATTCCTCCTGTGGGAAGGTTCATCTGGTTGGCTCCTTTGGGGATAAAAAAACATCATGAGTACCTAGTCATAATTTTTATTTAAAAAAAAATAGAAAAAAAGGTACTTTATGTATCCAAGTGACTAGCCAAAGAAATAGTGCATCAGAAAAATACTTACATATTAACACCTACTATGATGCGTATCCTTAACTACTATGGAATGAAAAACTAATGCCAGGCTGAATAATTCTTATATAAAAAAAATAAATTTGTTAGATTTAAGATCAATAAGCCAGAAAGAAAGTAACATTAACAGTTAATTATCAGGAAGAAGCTAGGATCTGAGATAGAAATACCTGCTAGACGGCTGAACCACTTTGGTTAAACCAACCAAAAGAGCTAAGGAATTACAGCTAAATATGTTGAATAAGAATAAGCTACTGGCACATTTTAGAAGAAACTAGAATTATTGCCATGTGGCAAAAGCCATACATAAAAAGCTTTCTAATATTCAAGACTAACATACTGAAATTTGTTACTAAGCAGCATTAACAGAAAGTCACTACTCTGAATAAGTGACCCACTAAACTGTTTGTCCTATGTATTCTACAGTTCGAGTTACTTTTTTCAACTTATTTTCCTCTTGTCCCACCACCCCCACTCCGCCCTTTTTTTTCTACCTACCCAGTGCATTAATGGTCCTCATTTGCTGGTGAGCCTGAGGCTGTGCTGGTTGTTGGCCTTGTACCTGGGGCTGCAACTGTGTTTGCGGCTGGTTGCCATATGGCAGTCCGAGGGCAGCGTAGGCTCGTTGCATGGAGCTGGGGTCAATCGGATTAGGATTACTTAGTGATGGAGTATTCTGCTGGCCTGTTCCAACAGAACCAATGGAATTTTGAATTCCACCAGCTGGAGACCCTAAAAGGGCTATTAAAAAAAAAAAAAAAAAACAGTGCTGTAGTAACTTCAATCAGATCAATGAGGGAAAAATAAAAAAACAAATCAGAAATCATTCCAAGAATTTACATAATGTGCATATCATTATACAATAAACACTTTGCTGCCAAAGGACAGAATGACACCTGAGATGCCAAGTAGAGAAATTTGACCTCTGATTCTACAGGATACTCTAGAAATAATGCTTCTACAGAAGCCACCTAACATTATCACGGGCAGTCTAAAGAGAAGTGCTGCACACAGGCAAATAAGCCTATAATTGCTAGAACGTACATAATACAAAGCATAGCTTCCAATACAAGCTTAAATAGTACATTCATGCTTGGCAGAGTAGACAAGGAAAAAAAGCAATTCTGTTGTTTCCCTCCTCCTCACCATTTCAGCGGGTAAATATTCAAAAATCTTAGGCTCCAAAAGATCCTGAGTTGAGCCAAAATATCATGTCTTTGGACATGAAGGTAATATTGAAAATCTGTTGGTAGAAATTCATCACTAGATGAATCCTCTGAAGCCCAGAGTAGTTACCCTATAACCCAAGGTATTTGTATGTACTGATGGGTTTCAGAATGTGCATGCAAAATTTAAACAATTTTAAGAGTGTCAGGGAAGGAGGGGGCCAGCTCCAGCTTTTGGTAAATGATTTAGAGGATGGCTATTTAGGTACTCATTAACCTATGCGACCACTAAAATCAACCCATGTTTGTCACCGTGAAGACGCCATCTCTATTTCCATTTCACACAGGAAACGGAAATAACAGAAAATTAGTTTTACTAAAACAGAACTGCATTAAAAAAATTTACTTTCCAGTCCTTGTTTTAGCTGCCATCCCCCCTTGGGAATGACATATGGAGTATATCCTTCACTGTGGAGACACCACATTCTGACCACAGAGACTCTGGTGGAAGTACTACGTACTTCATTTTCCGCTCAAGTAATTAAAGATAAAATGTGCGCTACAAATCTTTGATCTAAGTACAGCAACAACAGCTTTCGATATTGCACTAACAGTAAAAACAAACAAACAAACAAACAAAAAAAAAAAACAAAGAAACAAACCCACAGAAACAAACAAAAAAGACAAAACTACATTGCCATATCCAAACTTCTCCCGCTCCAGAGGGAAATGCAAAAATTCATTTGCATTTGTCAAATAACTCAAACATACCCAATATACTTACAATGATTTCAATGCTTATAATAATACCCTCTCCATGTTTTTGAAAAACTATCCACTGTGTTGTCCATGTTGGACTTCCCAAAAAATAAGGCTTTTATATCTCTATACTATTGAGGACACATTTTTAGTAACTTTTGAAGCAATCATTTTCAATCTGTTTTATCACAAAACCAAAAGCCTTTAAGTTGTTTGACTTCCTATCAGTTTCGTAAGACAAACAAACACCCAAAATACCAAGCTCAACCTTTGGACTTCAGACAACCCAGCCAGCCCAGACACCGCTCTATGAGAAGGGCTCCTGGATTCTATCTGTTCCTCTCTCCAGCAGGTTTCTCAATGGCAAAGAAGATCCTAATTTTTTCCTGAACAGCCACAGAACAACTATTGTTTTCTTACTGGCCCAACTTCTTGAAACTCAGAGTGGGTAGGGAGAGTGCTCAGTTTCTTCTGATGAATCTTCTGAAGAAGGAACAGTTTAAAGCCTCTATAGGGCCTTCCAACAAAAAGTACTAATTTCATCTCTGGAATTCTCAAAATTTTCTTGTCAGACTTATGTAGTCTAAGAGAAAGATGTCTTTACACTAGTATAAACCAAGAAAGAGGAAAGAAAGAGGAAATCTCTAAAAAGGCTTTGTGGTACAAAACCTGCGGCACCTTGGAACTTAAGCTGCTTCAGAGGCTGTCACAGCAGCAAAGAATCAATCCAGGAGCTACTAGCTCCTTCCAACTCGTTGGAGAAAAGCTGAGGAAAGAGGATGACACTTCTCTGCTTCCCAAAGAAAAGCCATAGGGAAAAGAAAACTTCCACCTTCAGCACCGGTTGTAAGAGAAGAGGCAAGTGTCTGGAAATGGTCAAATGATCACACATGGTGCTGGAGACTGAGCAGATTAGGAAGACTTCTAGTCACCATACTGAGGATGCCCAAGAGTTTCACCAAGTACTCTCACTCTCCAAGGGAACAGAACTTGACATCAGTTTTCTGAGGACTCTAAGCTTTGCTTGAGGCTTGCAGGGAAATCAAGGAAGTGCTTGGAGAAGGCTCTTGCCTGTGGTTTTGTGCCGAGCTTTGGCAGTGGTATCAGCTGCTAAAGTTTGAGCTCAGACCTTCTGTTAGAGCTGCTGTAACAACCACTATCCAGCCTAGACTAGAAGAGCTTGTTATGCAAAATCAGTTTTTCCATTTTTTATTTCTGCCCCAGACCAAAGAATGTTTTCAAAAAAATTAAGGCATCTGTCAGGCTGATGACAGGTTGAATGATAAAAGCTTTAAAAGTTTGCACCACGGACAGTGAACCTCTTCTAAACAGAAGAGGTAACCGTTATCTTAATTAATTAAGCCCTTTTGGATACATACATCAGCGTGTAATCTAAATGATCGCACACTCTCCATTCTACAGAGTTCCTGACCATGACTGTCATACAGGCATACCCAAGGTTAAGTGTATGTATGCGATTGTTTCATTAAAGGCTGCATTATGCATAAAATCAAAGGGTAAACAAAGACTGCAAGCAACTTACGAGAAAATCTCAATATTAAGCTTAATACAGATACATACACATACATATGTATGTATATAAACATCAAATGAAACCCCAAGCTGTCACAGTACAGCAATGAACAGAACTTTAATTTGTGGGCGAAACATCTACCATGCGACCCAACAGAGTTAACTGCGAGCTGGCAGGTGATCAGTGTGTGATCTCTAACGGGTGCACACACATGCACTCACCCACAAAACGCTCAGGGGTTTTGAGAGGAAGCCTTCTGGTGACTGGGTTTCTGCTTACCCCTCCTAAACAGCTACGTCTCCTAAAGCACCCGCTCTGCTTCCTCTAGTTATTGCTGCTGCAGTATTCATCTGCCCAGGTCAGGAACAGGAGGGTATGAGGCTCAAATATGCTCAGGAGAAACAAATTTTCCGAAAAATATTTGTTATAGTGGAAGTGTAATGCTATGGAATAGGCAAACTACCATCTGCAAAAGTTTATAATTTGGTCAAAATTAGACTGGCTCAAGCAGGGAGCAAAACCAAATTGCTTCCTGGCAAAACCTGCCCTCCAAGCACAAAAACTCATAAAAAATTACTTCAAAACATAGGAGCAGTTGGCCTAGTCAAAGAAAACATTAAAAATTTAGATATTTAAAATATTTCATTTCTTGGCAGAATCTCCTCCCCCCTCCAGCTCCCCAAAATCAGACCTACCCTATCACATCCACAAGGAACTGACATTTCAAATCTGTCCTTTAGACTTGTCTCAACACATCCTGTTGACAAGTCATGTTACTACCAACAGTTACAATAAAAGAGAGGTCAAGGTGTTGAATCTTCCCTGGAAGCACCTCTGCATCATTTCAGATGGGAAAGGTGGAAACAAGCCACCACACTGCAATATTTCAGGAACACCGAGCTGCTGATCTTCCCAGAAGACTGGCATGCCTGGAAGGAGCCACGTGGAAGCCCAGCAGAGATAAACGACCCTCAAAACACATTGTAGAGACAGGAACAGCACTGAGGAACCTAGACACAGTCTCCAATGAGCACCATGTGGCCACTCCTGCTCTAAAGAGGACAGTCTGACAGCAGGGATGAGTATCACTGTACATTTCTTCTTCTCTCTCTAAATTTTCTCATAACTATCTGCCATATGTACACTTTTAACAAAATTAATAGCTGCTCTAGTGATTTATTCGTGAGCGGACTACAACTTTCTCTGGGAGATCTTAAACTAACCTATTTTTTTTTACCTGCTCAGGCATGGTATTTTCAAACGCAGACAGTAATGTAAATTATTTTGCAAACTTGTTGAGTGCCTAGAAAGTAACATTCTTTATCTTGTATCTAAAGAACTTATTTTGGTGTTCCTTTTTTACCTTTAAACAGTAACATGTTGTCCTACACCTGACTTGGGTATACTTCAGAAGAGAGAAGTGTGCACCTCAGCACACTAAGCCATAAATCCAGCACTAGTCACCATAAAAGTCATCATATAATTGAATAAAATGGTGGAAGGGAGATTTCACATTTATTTCCCCTACTTTCAACAAGATAACCACATTCTTTATTTATCTACTATTGTTCTGTTGTACTAAAGACAAGTCACACCCTATCAATCCCATAACAAAGTCATCTTTTTAAGGATTGCTTTTGCTTACTTTTGATAAACCACACAAACGATGTAAAAACGAATACTGCAAAAACTACTGTTCTGTAGCAGCTTGTATAAAAATACATAATTCTATTATGCTAGAAAATGTTACCACTTCAAGGACAACTGCATAGTAAGGATGTTATGCACAAATGAACCACATTTCATTAAAAAGCAAAGCTATCAACAGATTTTTTTCAAAGACTAAACATAATTAATCACTTGAAACAAATTATTTCTTTTAACACACAAGAAGCGTCTCAATTACCATGAAGGAATTTGGTAGAAGATAGACAAAATCATTTCTTCCAACTAGCTTGCTGGTTTTATTTTATTTATTTATTGCTTTGGAGGGAAAAGAAGTAGCCTGAACCTGAACCGTAACAAAAGGATACTCGTCGACTATTTTGGGGGTTGTCTTGCATGTTTTTCTCCCCTTTGTCTCAAACTCATCTAACTCAAGAGCTCTTTCCTATCCTCCAAGCTTTCCTCACTGCACTGCCAGCCTACAAGCCAGTTAGCAGAATGCTTCCAAAACAATTAAAATTTACAGGACCGGAGTCCTTCGTCTGCCTTTACTTCTTAACTCCCAAGTACTGTAGATGTTACCCAGATTTCCAAAACTGCTGGATCCATCATGTCAAACCTTCTACCTTGGCATGTTTTGAAAGGGTCTTGAATAAAACTCACTAAAAATCAGTATTTTCTGTTTCAGAGTAAGAGAGAAGTAATGGCAGAATTTGCACATTGATCTAATTTATAATTTTTTTCTATTATTCTGAAAATTAATGAAATAGTTTATATCTTCCCCAAAACACTACTGACATCCCAAACTGCGTTACAAGAGAAAACATAATTAGATACAAGTAACTCCTGACATGACTCAACAGAAAATGCCAGCTAGAAATTGCCATGCTCGTGAAAAATGGACGTGTGCCTGATCTGAGCACTTTCTCTTTTTCTATACTGTATATTTAAGTAATAAATTGCATTAAACGATCAAAAAGGAGAATTCACTTTTAATACATTCATTCTTATATAAATGATCGCTTATATAAATTGCATTAAATGATCAAAAAGGAGAATTCACTTGTAATACATTCATTCTTATATAAATGATCGCTACAGCGATAGCTACAGCTATTAAGTTTGTCAAGACACTGTCAAAGTTTATTCCTACGCTGCACGTTTGATTAACTCCATTTTATCACATCATTACAATATGACAGCAGTAAAACAACTACTTACGCTGTTGGTTTCTTTTATCACTGGCGTTTTTCAAAGGAAGGCACACGGGACAATCGTGCCGAGTACAGTTCTTCCAGTGGGAGATGATTTGTCGTGAAGACGCACAATGAGCCACTATAACAACACAACGTGATAGAATTAAACTTATTACTTGGTTTACTGGTTTTGAATAAACTTTTTTTTTTATTTTATTTTTAACAGAGCACTAATTTTTCTCCTCTGCAAGAAATACTGTAAATATAACTAAAAACAGCTAAATGCAACTGCAAACTTTGGCACTAACAATGCCATAACAAAATAGAGGACATTAGTGAATTCTATGCGAGCGATTTAGATGCAAACACATGATGGATATTACACCCTCTTTCTGTAACAGCAGAGGTGCAAAAGAGTCTTTCGAAACTACTTCTAGCACTATTCCATGTCAGAGAGGCAAATATTGCTTTCTGTTTCCTGAGGTGGAAATTGCAAAGAGACCAGAAATGGATATTGGGGGGAAAAATAATTTAAAAATACCAGCAGTTCAGCTAAAGAACTAGGTAGTATCCATTTGTGCCAGATATGGTCACCTTCTTGACTACCATGGGCAAGAAACCTTACACAGGTTGTTTGTAAGAGTAGCTGTAGCAACACGCTCTCACCTTGGCAGGCTTTCCCAGCCTGACAGTGTGTCATATGGTTGAGGACGTTTTTCATGGTCCGGCAGTGCGGCAGGGCGCAGGCTCGCACCTCTCCGTTCGCTTGCTCGCGCCGCTGGCATTTGTGGGCATGAAGGAGCAAAACCAATTGCTGCTGGATCAGTTTGCGCTTCTCCGGATCTGCTGTTGGTCCAGTTGCCATTGCCTGCGCTGGTACAATCCCCACTTGCTGCACTTGGGTTTGCATCTGGGACTAAGGAAACAGTCAGTTAAGCATCATGTTTGCAAGTCTAAATTCTGAGCTTCATCTTCTGCAATAATCTGAACATCACGAGCCTATTCACCAAGCTTTTCGATATGACTGGCTACCAGCACTATTAACCTGGTCTCTGTAGTTTTCTTGAACTTCTTGTTCTACTTTTGGAACAACAAAAATATTTTGAGAAATTCTTTTTGTAAAGACACAACCAGTACTTCAACTTGCAAGCCATGCAAAAAATCCTCCGTTTATCAGGTAGAACGTAATTCTAACAGGAAAAACAAACTCTTGCCATGCTGGTTTTAGAATTCAAGTATGTTTCATATTACATTTTAGTGATATTTCAAGTATTATACCTTTCAATCCCAGTTTCTTGTTCCTCGTAGAAGGAAAAGCTCAATGGGTAAAGACAGTAAAATTTATCTGACTAGCTTTATATAGTGCTAATACATAGTTTTTGAAAACTGTACTATATTTTTTTTCTTCCAAAAAGGGGCCACCTATATCTGGAATGCAATATGTACTTCTAAAGTATACTAGAGTTAAATGCAGGGTCATATTAGGCTGTGTCTGCTTTTAAAGTTCCTTCCAATATTTTATTTGGTAAGTATTTTACTGCCACTACACTAAGTGTATTCACTAAGCAGTAACTTCACCAGAAGAGGCAAGTATGGGACCACAAAAGGGCTTAAATCCTTATGATTATTTTGCCTGAATTAATCCCACAGACAAAGGATAAACTGTCTCAAGAATCAGTTTGATTATGCACTGCAAATACAGGCTCCCAGGGAAAAGCTTAGCAACTTCCAAGCTGCCCAAGGAAAACCAGCCATTAAAAACACTTTTTTACAGAAAATAAGACAAGGACTATGCTGGAGAGGTAACATGGGAAGCAGCTCAGTGCTTTCTACAGAACCACTGACCAAAGCAACTTTAAGTGAAGGGATATGCCATTATAAACCAACTCACTTTACTCCTGACCTTTAAAAAAGGTTTTCTAATTGAACTCGCTAGAAAGCTCCACAAACTGCAGGACAGCACAACACTCATCTTCTGAGCTGAGGAGGGCCTCCCTGACAGAACTTATCTTTACTTGAGTAGAAAATTGTCCTCCTCAGTTCTGCCACTTGCACCTCAAGTACCTTTTCTTTTGGAGAAGGAAGCACACAGGTCCCCGAGAAAACAAGAAGGTGGTATCTGATGGAGGAACAGGGGGCTCTACTGTTATTAAGAGTGATTTGGCCAACAAATGAAACAACGAACCAGTGCTGCATCCCTTTGTCCAATGCTTGCAATAAAACCAGCAGTAAAAGCTGGAGAGGGAAACGCATCCCCTGAGGCTCACAGGGCGTACAGCTGAAATCAAGCTACTCCCTTCTTCTGCGAGCAAATCTAGGAGAGCAGACAGGTCTTGCAGAATTGTTAGCTTACAAATAGGAAACAATTAGTTCAGCCAATCTGCACAAAAATACAGAGACCGTGCCAAAGAAAATCTTGTTGAAAGCAATGCTTTCGTCCCAATCAAAGAATTGTTTCCTAAGCCAAAGTCCTTCATATGCTGTTGCCCTACCACAAGTATGACTATAGCTCTATCAGCCCAGAAATAGTGCCCTGACCAGAAGGGGTTACTTAGAGATCAAGGAAGAAAAAAGCAGATTGTAGATTAGCAGTAGTCACAAAACTGATACAAAGGAAGGTGGTGTCAGACTAGCTTCCATGCTGCACTGCATTTTAAAAATACACTTTCTCTTCCATTATTTCTTATTTCCACGTCCTTTCCTCTTCCCTGGTCATCACAAAATTCTGCTTTCTGAAATCACCCTATTAGGCCGAATCCTGCATTACAGAATGTCTGGTGGTTCCTCAAGGCACACTGCTAACTAACAGTGGATCTAAGCGAGACAATGACGAATCCATCGCTACAGGATTAGTATTTTGATGCAGGTGTTTGTTCCATAGACCTTTCAGCATCCTAATCCGAGATAATCTGCACCATCAAGTCAGCACTTTGTACCTGTGGATTTCTCGATCTGCTGACATCTTTGAACAGCAGAGAGGCTATTTACCAGTAAAGGGAGCTTCTTCAAATGTGTCATCCGCATGTTTGTTTACACTGTGGGCACATCCAGTTTATCGACCAAGGTTTTTTTTAAAAAACATTTTCAATACCTGAAGAAAACTAGGTTTTATCCTACCTTCACTTCTATATGAGTACATTAAGTAAAACATACCCAAAGCTACTTCAGTTCCTTTTCAATCACAGACTTAAGGTATGATCTTGAGGGTCCCTTTCAGAGAATGGATAGCGGGCATAAAGGAGACATGAACTGTAAATCATGAAGAACACTAACTAGTAAATGATAATTCTACCTGAACTAAGCACTCTGTGTGATCAACTCCAATCTGTACCCCACACATGTCAACACTAGAGCTTAAAGAAGTTCTTCCAGCAAACAGCAATTGCAGGTATGCTCTAATGAGCATTGTATTAGCTTCGACTATCACTGCACCAACCACTAAGTACTACACTACAGCAAAGTCACCACTCCAGCTCAAGCAGCTTCCTAATGACGGCCAGAAAGGAGACATTTCTCTGTGTAGGCACTTAATGAAGCCAGGCATTCTCCAATGACTAGGAAATCTTCACCTGGAGGGGCAAAGAATCATTTTACATTCCTTGCAATTTATTCTGATGTTCCCTGCAATGGATGGTGATTTCCTGGGTTCCATCAATAAAAACGAGCTAGCATGGTCTGAACATGAGCTGGCATGGTCTGACTATGGAAGAGATCCTTTAGATGACATGAATCTGATAGTCTGCCTTGGCCTCACAGGTGGGAGGGTTAGTCATGCCCAAAGAGGCTGACCAAAGTAGAAGTACCTGCATGCACAAGTGCCTGCATTTCCTCTTTCAAGAGCAGAGGGAATCACAGACTGAGTCCTTAGAGTAGGCAGAAAACTATGAGTGGGAAAAAAAGCTCCCTGAATTCAAGGAGATGGAGACGAACTGGACACAGAGTCTCAGAAGTTGCTACTGCTCTTTGGAGAAAGCTCTACTCAAGTGACAAGAAACCATGTGAGCTTGTTAACAGCACCAGCCTGAGAGCCTGCAGTGCAGCTAGCAAACGAACAGAGAGGTAAGGGGCTCAGCTCTTGCATGCAAAGCCAGTAACATGCACAGTTCTAAGGTGAATAATGTGGAGCCCGAGCTTTATTGCACTGCTTCAACAACTTAGGCACCGAAATGGATCCAGAGCTTTCATGTCAAGAGTCAGTAACAAAACTCACATCTATCAAACGTGTTTTAGCACTATGAACTTTTATCTTTGAAGGTGGTACTAAGGAGCTAACCTTACGGCCTTATGGAGAGCCTGCCATAACCGCAGAAAGTCAGGAGGCTCCTATGCTCATGCCACAGAGTGAACTTGAACAGCTGGTTCTAGAGGTCTTCACAGACTGCTCTTAGTGCACTTGGATTTCAATATTTGAAACTGTTTCCTCACCACCATGTGCTTCAATATTATGCAGTTGACTGGGACAATATTTTAGAGCTTTACTGCCCTTGTCTTTATAAGCTTTCTGATTTGAATGACCAGGAAATGGTAAAAATAAATAAATAAATAAATAAATAACAATAAAAAAGCACACCAAAGCAACATTTCTAAGCAATAAAGGAGCAAAGCTTTTTAAAGAAATCTGCCGAGTTCAGTTCTCACAGGATATAATTTGAAGAGTGGCTTTTATACGATTTACCGGATAAAAGAGAATGAGAAGTTTGTAAGTGAAGGAAAGCTAGCCTGACTAAGGAGTGCTTTGCCTCAAGTTGTGGGAGAAGAAACGCAATAGATATTCTCTACCCTATATGTTCATGTACTGGGGGTGGGAGTGTCAATGAGCCACTGCACTGAGTCAAGAGCAGAACCTGTTTGTCAGCTCTCTTCTGTCAGCCTAGTACCATATTTATGAATGCCGTGAGAAATAAAAGCACATTCTCCTATTCAGAGCAATGCACGTACCCAGCATGGACTCCTTCACAAAGGCAGGAGAGAGATGGCTGCTCCAGGCACAATAACCTATTCCTCTGGCATTGGGCAGTAGCTGTTAGATCTGTTTCCAGTTTACTAACCGTGGACAACAGTTTTCCACGCTGTTTGCTAGGCTGCTGCTCTACTTCCTAGCAGACTCTCTTGAGGCAGAGGACGAGTGAGCACGAGAACGTGCACCCCTTCACAGGGCAGCGCAGGCAGAGGGCAGGGCGAGCGCTGCGAAGAGAACCTGCCGCCCAGCAGGGCCGGGGAGACGCTGCGGAGAGCAGCGCGCAGACACCCGGCACGCCCCCGAGCCGCAGAAACGGACCTGTTCTACAGCAGAGGGCTGCTTCAGCTCCTTGCAATGCAAGAAAACCACTGAAACGTAAAGGAGAAAGCCTTCAAGCAAAGTTCCTCACTGTAAAGGCAAAATAGGTAAGGAGTGTGTTATGTGTGTGCACGTGTGTGTGGGGGTTCTCTTTCTTTTTTTTTTTCCATAAACTGTTTTAGAATAAAATATGAATTACTTACTTTAGGTAGTTAAAGCTCTACTTGATCCAATTAAACCTACTTTCTGATTTTACAAGTTGTCTTGGTCTCTAGGAGGCCCACTCCAAGGCACACCACCTCCTGCACTCTTGTCTCTCTGCTCACTTATTACTAAGCAAATCCAAAAGACGCCAGAAAGAAACACAGCGATAAATGAGGAACAGAAGCCTTAGCTCAAGAAAAGCAGTTTAAAACTGAAACAGAGATGAGCTGCTCTAACTGAAAGTAGACAGCACAAAAAACAAGGAGTCAAGTTTTTGTGAGCTTCTAAAAAGTAACATTCTCTCAACTCCATCTGCTGGTCAGAAGGATAACTGTGAAACCAAAGCCGTGGCTGGGACCAGCTGAACTTCACACACCCTGCTCATACCCACATAGAAATAATAGACTTAATTGTGATGCCCATAAAGAAAACATCCATTTTCCATTGTCACCGTTGAGCCTACAGCACCATGCGAACTGCAACTCTTCAGCAAAGCTGATGAAAAAATATCTGACAGGG
Source organism: Tinamus guttatus (assembly GCF_059628265.1). Lineage (NCBI taxonomy): Eukaryota > Metazoa > Chordata > Aves > Tinamiformes > Tinamidae > Tinamus > Tinamus guttatus. The sequence goes on along the minus strand of NW_028288706.1, from coordinate 4,493,856 downwards.
CTCCTATGTGCCCACAGCCCACCCCAAGGTCTGCAGGTCCAAATTTAAGCATGTTGCTCTTGATTCCCATTCCCGTTGCACAGTGCTCTGAATGCCCAAGGGGAGCATCACCACTCGCTTCCACAGCCCAAACATTTTGGATGATCTCGGCTCAGCTGTGCATTGCCAATCCTGTCTCAAACAAGTTATACTGAATCGTAGTAAAGCATCTCCAAAATGGAGACCTTCACCCATTTTGTAAGGAAAACTGACTATACTCTGTGCTCATCATGAAGCAGTAACCACATCTGTCCATTTTGAGAGCCTTCCACTGGCAGATGTCAAAATGTGCTGTGAAAACTGCAAGTTTTAAATAAGATTTTTTAAACTTTTGCGTAAGAAGCTACTCTAAAAATGGATTTTTTTTTAATCCCTTATCTGGTAAGATAAGAGATTTTTGAAGATGGGCCATCAATTCATTACGAAACTCAGCCAATCAGGTGTTTAAACAAGCTGGTAAAACTCCAGGATCCGCTCATATGTTGCTTGGCTCCTCAGAGTTGGGGAAAAAAATAACTCATCGTGCTGAACTTGAACACTAATACCTTAAAGCTGACCTTTTAATCGTTTTAATACCATAAGGTTTGTTACTCCTTTCCTAATTAAAGAGATTAAACCAAACGCAGCCAGCAGCAGCTTCCTGCCCGCTGGGCTTCCCAAGGCCTGCTGTAAGGTCATCCTGGGGAGAAAGGCTGGAAGATGCCAGAAGCTTTTGATAACCACTTCCATTTTTGGCGAGGGAGAGAGGGTGGCTGTAGTCAAGGGTTCCTCTACCTGTCAGTGGGATGATGAATGACCCTGGCAGCAAGAAAACTTCGGATTATGGGTTGGGGTGTCACACAAATACCACAATAGTGCTTAGAAAATTATGGGTTAAGAAACATCCTTGGTTTTATTTACTTCTGCAGCATAAGCTTACAACGGAAGGCACAAGGTTATTAAAAAGCTCCTTTTCAGTGCCTTGTTTTTCAGGACAAAGAGATCCTCATAGTCATTCTGACCCTATTCTCCTCCAGGTATTTTCTAGGTGTCTCTAAGTATTTATATATTCTTAGTGGCAGCCAAAGCAAGTATTTAGTGTCCATATGGAAACTGATTTCCTGTCTCAGATGGGCCATACATTAGCCATGGTTTCACTCAAATGGGTTTGCCTCTCGCATGGAGCAGCACCTTTGGTGACCTCTAAGATAAGGGGAGTATCGAGGGCTCTCCAAGATAGGTGGTTCCAATTAACTCACAAAAAGCTGAAGGTCACTCTAAAAGAAATGTAATATTGCCTTGTAATAGATGCAGGCTGAATTTCTGATCCTCCATAGTTTGATTTCTGGCAGACTCCTGCAGTGTAATGCTACATAGCATTTCTGTTGAAAACCCCTCCCTCCTTCAGAAAAGAGAGGAGACCATTCTCCAGCAAGCCAAGCACGTGAAATCAAACATCCATCCGGGATTCAAACACAGAGCAGGCCAAAGCGACACGAAGAATGAAGGAAGAAAGAAGAAAGCCTGGCCTAAAGACCAAAGCACTTGACCTATGCTGTATGGAACTGTCTCCCTCAAACACGTCACTTTTCAAAAGCACCATCTGGGTCACATTCTAGCTGCCTAGGCCAAGGTGGAGGCACCACTTCCGCAAGAGCCACAGACCCAACTGAAATGCAAGTTACTTTACCTAAGACAGCTCACCTGAAGAACATTTTAAAGTCAACAGATTCTTCTCATCCAAACTTAAAGCACATATATGCTTCAGTGATAAATTCCATCAAAAAGATCACTTGGAAAAGACTGGTTGAGTGAAAGTTACTATTACCTACAATAAACAAGGCCCATAGCTAAACACTGAGCAGCAAAAATGGAACAAAACTTCGACTATCTGCTCTGTCGGAGGACACCATTCATCCCGCGTACTGAATAAAGCAAAGTCCCCATAGAAGAAATAGCACCTGGTCATGTACCATCAACTAACTATATCGCCTTACTCGCTTTGGCCAAGGAGAAGACACAATATAACAACTCTGACATCTCCTTTAAACTTCTTAACTTTGCAAGAAAAATGTTTAGTTGGAAATTTCAGTTTTTAGAGATGAATTTAGATGATTCCCGTCTAGCCCCACCATCAGGAAATGCAAACAACTCACTATCTACCATGCAAGCCATAAGCAGAGTTGGGGTCTTCTGGCTCTACAATACAGATGCCAATCTCCCAGAATAGTCATTACCCTCTGTATTGGCTTGAGGGAGAAAAAAGATGTAGAGGACATTTGAGAATTTTGGCACCTGAGAAACAAAGAAAGATGGTTTTGATTCTCCGCCTCCCAGAAGACAGCTCACGTTTTTGACATTTTAAAGTAATTGCAACTTACAGTACTAGAAAAGTAGGGTTTTTTTTTTTTTTTTGGTCTTTTGGATGAACTTGGATAGAAGAAATTGCAAGTTGTTTCCTTTACCTCCTGCCTCATCACTACACATTTTCAAGTCTTTCCCCACAGTTCTGCATGGGTACAAGGGGCAGTTTGAACATAACATGGTCTTAACTCCAGCTACCAGCTCCTTCCAAAAAATCACACAAAGTGAAATATAACATCATATAAAGATCGTATAAAATAAACATGTGTCAGTAAAGGAAAATTAAGAAATGTTCTTCACAAATTACAGAAAAAAAAGAGGAAACTTGGGTTAATCATCTCTCATTCTCTCTCAAAAATTGCCCAATTAGCTTTAGGCAGGTAACAAAATCTACTGGTAGGAGGACATGGATAGCTTGTGCCAAAAAAATAGCTCGTTTTCTAGTTAAATTAAAAAATAAGCCATTTGCATCTTATGGAAGGTTTGACAAGTTTCTATAGTAACTGCTATCATGTATAAGAGTATAAAACGCAACAAGCTGCAGTTTCCATAGCAACAACACAAGCAGTTTGATTAATACGCAGGCAAACTGAGACAAATGGGAATATTTAATTTCATTTTATGAGGAAAACTCTAGTAAACAGAATATTACAAACTTGGGCAAGATACACTAATGAGAACTATTCTTGTAGGTTTGAGAATTGCAAGCATGGTTTGCGCAATATAAACTGAAGAACATGTGATGTGCTTACTATAGTAGATTTAGGAGATATGGGAGGTACTCCTGAGCTTTTCAGGGAAGTTTGCAGTGTATACAAAACAGATTCTAATCAATTCAGGAATTCAACGCTACGAATAGCACTCAGAGAGAAAACATTTTAATCTGGTTTGCAACTAAATGTACGAGGACAAAACGAAAGGACGTAATGGAATCCATGTGATATACCACAGTGGTAACTGCAATTGCTGCCCAAATGCAGAACACAGATTGTCTACGTGCTCCCTCAAGTGGCAGGGAAGCACCATGGGGCAACTCTGATGTTTAAATGACCATGCAGAGGAGGCCAGAAGTTCAGCAAAGTTGTAAGACATGTCACCCACAGATTTAAAACATACTATGAAGACATAACAAGCAAAAGAAATAGAATGAGACAACTCACCATATTTGGCACACTGGTGACTGGAGTATTCTTGATGTCAGTAGGAAAGGGAGACAAACTATTTGCCATGCCTGGCTTGGTTGGTAACTGAGGATTCACTCCTGTAGTTCCCATCTGCTGCCCTCCAGTTTGACTGAAAGGCTGCCCAAAGGGACTAGTGTTACCTGTCATTCCCATCTGGAAGAGAATGAATGAAATTATTATAATTTTCTTGATCCAGAAGGAACATTAAAAAAGAAAAAAGAAAACATATGTCACGCACCCATCATTGTATTCATAGAGCCAAAATTCCACTTAATGTTGCTAAATATTCAACTCTCAATTTTGTAACTTTAATCAAATTTAAAATCATTTAAAAAATATTTGGCTTTTTGCATCTCCTTTTTATCTCAAGCCTTGCAACTTAACGACATTTCATGCAAATGAAAGAGAGAGCATAAGATTACCCTTCTCAATCTGTACTGACAGAAGGCTACTTTTTTCCAATGCTTAAAAAAATCTGGAAAATACAACAAACCTTCAATACTATATTTTGTTTACTATGTGCACAAAATCAGATGTGGAATCAGAGGGGAATATATGCAAGCATCCAATAAATGTTAATCTATGTAGTTTTTCCCTGCACATACCAAAACATACGAACAAACAAAAGAATCTCTAAAGCTGACATCTGTGACAAATGACAACCCCAAAACTTCCTAAGAATTGCATGTAAAAACAAGGCTCCCACTGAATTAGTAAAAATTATAGTGCCTATCCAGAAAAGCTGTTTAGCATCAACAGTTTCCCAAGAGAAGCAGTGAAATCTCTATTACTTTACTTTAGCCAGTTAATATCACACTGCACACTGGCCCTGGAGAGGGACACTATCAGGAATTCGCTTCTGAAGAGGATGACTATGACTCACAAAAATAAAACCACCATGAAAAGTCAAGAGGACAGATTATGTTATTGCTTTTCCCCCTCTTCAACTGGAAAAAAATTAGAAGACTTCATGTCTGTCCTGGGTATAAAATCCAAACACCAAGGAAGTCTTTATTTGATATATTAAATCCAGGTTTTCCCGGCTCCAGCAGTCTAAGCTTTCCAGCATCCAGGCTTTTCACTTCCATTAATGGCAGGAATTCGTGAGGACCATATCCATGACTGAAGAGAAGAACTACGCTCATCAGCGCCCGCATTCCCAATCCCTCTGTTCCCGAGTATGGATGGAAGCGGAGCCCAAGCGGCGCTCGAGCGCGCGCCGTCCTCTCCAGCAGCGCTCTCTGTGCGCCCGGCTCGCGCGGAGCTGGCCCAGGAGCGCAGGCTCTCGCTTTATGGTAGGAGCCACCTCCTCAAAACTGCATCCTTCAGTGAGCAGCGACGCCAGATTCAGGCCTTCTAACACTGCACAAGATGTTCTGTCCCTATACACCAAATTGACTTAATGCATTCATACACTTGGTTACTGATTTTATTAAAAATATTGTTACTATTAAAAAAAAACACACCCATTAAAAAAAGGCAAGTTTTTTAATTGGGACAGATGTGTTGATTGATGAAAATCTGGAATATAACTGTAAATGACTTTTTTTTTTTCCATAATAGCTCCTCCCCAAAACTTTAGGGACAGAGTTTTTCCACCCCACTATCACCAGGGTGAAATAAGGTAGTAGGGAGCAGTTTTTAATAAAATGTTCCAACTCCCACAGAGATCTGAGGTCCTACAAATTGAACAGCTCATCCTGCTTCTGAAGTGGTTACAATTTGGATGGAGCATCTGCATACACGAGAGGCTTACAATACAGTTTTAATGTTGAAATAGTAAAAATAACACATTCAAAAATAAGGTAGAGCTAGTAATAAAAACACTGCCTAGAACGGATTCCTAAAAATGTGTCACCATAAAAACCATCAAAATGTTACAATGTTCCAGAACAACTGCAATTTAACTTAAAACAGGCAAGGATCCACCTGTCCTTGAAGAGTTGGTTTAAAAAAAGTAGCTTTATACAAGAAGCCTACACACTGTTGTCTGCTATTTTCTCTATCAATGGTTTTCTTTTCAGTACTTGTAAGCTAGAGGCAAGATAGGTGCAATCAAGAGTTTTAATCCACATGACTTGAAACAACCACAGGTCTCTGTGCTCAGAGGAATCAGCCTCCCCCTGCTACACACACACACACACACACAGAGGCAGTTTTGCTCCACAGAATTACCCACTATTTCACATGTGTTTCAATGTATAGGAAAGAAAGACTCATCTATAATCATCCAACCAACACCAAAACAATCTATCAGATTCCATTTTGAAGAGCGAAGAAAATTCTGCAACAATAAAGTGAAATTCTGAGAAAGCAGCTAATGACTATTTTTACACCCTTAAGACAACAGAAATGGGAACATTAGCTATATGGCTATTACTCAGATTCTCCATATCTCTAAATCCACAAATACAAATTTTTATCACAGAGACTCAGTTCTGTTTTTATCCATATTTGCTTGCAGATTTGGGATTTTTAATTGAATAATGTACTGATTATTCTGGCTAACACTGCTAGGTCACTACTTACTGGTGGTGCAGCCACCATCACCACCGTGAGAGCACAGCAGCAAGCTGGAATGGGAAGAGAAAGTTTCTCAAATGTAACACATTTATTTTTTTATTATTTCCACTGCTCCACTTGGGCCAAACCCACATGGAGGAAATGGTGCAGGCAAAATCCCACCTGGAGCTTGCAGCCAAGGCTGAAGCCTGCTCGTCTGCTCATGCAGGAGCCGCGAGGCAGCGGGAAGGACTCCGTGCAGACCGTTCAGATGCCAAACTAGGGCAGCTGCGCTGAGCATGTACAACTTGGAGTGTCCCAAAAAGCACTAAGGAACTGCAATCCCACCAGCTGCTTGCTTTATCATTTTACTTTAGTATTTCTTTCTCAACAGATCCCATAACACATCAGAGCTCAGTACAACAGCAAAAAGAAAGCAAAGCAAAAACACAACCTTTGGTGTTTTTTTTGTTTTTGTTTTGTTTTGTTTTTTACAAGCTATTAGGAGGAGGATAATTAGGAGGAGGTTAAATTAATAGATACTTGACCAAAACTTTAAGAAATGCCTTGTGACCCTTTCAAATCAAATAGAAACTTGTCACCTTATCATTTGAAAACTTGTATAAAACTTGTATTTTTTTAAAGGCTGCTTTTGGTTCACAGTATTTTTATGTATACAGCTACACTCATGTAAGTAAATGGATCCCACAGCTAAGTTGTACTATTTCTTTTTAAAGCTGTGGCCTAGTACATATTGTGACAACATTGGAAACGTTAGGCGTGCTCTTTAACCTTCACTTCACTTTTGAAAATCAGGGCCACTGAAACAGACTGCTGAAGTTCTCTTTTTGTTTTGTGGTAAAGATGGGCTTCAAGCAACTACAAACCCACAATCTGCAAAGATAGAAAGATTGATCTTTCTTATGTGGCAGTGCTTGAAGTAAATATGCAGGCAAAAGTCAGGAGGAACAATACACAAGATCAATTACTGCTCACAGTAGCAGTAAAAAAATAAAAACAAAAATTTGTTTTGTCTCCTAAGAATTAAATTCAACATGACTCAGTTTTCCAGACACTAAAAGGACATGAAACAATTCAAGAGCAACTAGTGAACTGTTATCTAGTAAAGATTTTGCACCGCACATTCATTCTGCAAAATGAAACCACCAGTCTTGAAGCTTCTGAAACCCACAAATTTCAAATTCAGCATCAAGAGCCCTTCAACTTGCCCCCTGCCGGGGTTTTCCTGTGTGAAATGAGGGGGCAGGTAGGGGCAAAAAAGACACTCAGAAGACTCTGGTTTTCATATTTTTCAGCAAAACTTCGATCTCCAAATTGGCTAATTTGCAGAAACATTACTAGATAATTCCAAGACATCAAAAAACACCTACAACACAAGAACACAGTAGTTAGCAGCCTGATAAGCATGGTCATCTAGAGATGAGATGACCATGTGGAGAAGAGCCAGCACAAAGACTTATATTTTGCCTAAAGTTTGTTAAATTAACCTTCCTGAAAGCAGAGAAAGAACAAGGCTCTCTGGCAGAGCTCCTTCTTTTACCATCAGCAATGAAGGGGCACAGGCCTGTACCACAGGGCTACTCAAGCTTCAACGTATCCGTGCATTAGCACCGTAACAAAAGCCTAAAACTTCTCTTCCATCTCCTTCTATTTCCAAATTTCAGTTATGTTCCAGCTCACTTCCATTTAATTCTAAGGTTCTTAGGGATGCTCTTTTTCCTGTTGCCTCCTCTGCCTCTCTCCCAGATCATTTAGTCACCAGTTCGCCTCCTCTTCCTAGGGGCTCAGTTGTCACTCCAGCATCACCCTCCTCCAGCGGAAGGGCTGTGTTCTGCGAGGCAAGTTCCCCACTGCTCCCTACCAGCAACCATGTCCTCCGAGCCCCGCATCATCCTCCTGCAGCTCCCCTTTGGTATTTACGCTTCCATCTTTTGTGCAAGCTCTTGCTTCTTCCCAAGATGTTTGTGGTCACAACTGCAACAAATGCTGATGGAAGGAAGTTAGCTTAAAAAAAAAAAAAAAAAAAAAAAAAAAGGAAGCTAGCAAGGTTTCCTCCTAGCTCCTTAGTTTGTGCTCCTTCCACCAGGATGTTTCCTACCTGACTGTTCCAACAGCCGCAGCAAGGCAGACTGAGAGGGGATGGAAGCTACATTAGTACAAAAACTGCAAGTCAAGGGCAGAAATTAGTAAGAGTTAACAAGCATGATTTTAATCACGCATTTCTACTGTAAAACAGTTCCCAGAAAAGCAACCATGCTACTGTTCTGTAAGGGAAAGAGGCATTTTATCTGGTAATTCTGCTATCCCAGAAAGATAACCAGACTTTGTGTCCCTTTTCTTATTGCTATGGCAACTCCCTAAGATACCAGTATCTGTTACTGAGTATGGATAGAAACAGAATTTCATTCAACCCTCACAAGCCAAGCAGGGGACAAACTTAAAAGTCGAAAACAACTCAACTCGTAACCTTTGTTTAGCAGACAGGGACAGCACAAGACACCTCACACTGCTGTGCTCTGGGAAGCAGGCGTGGGAGGTGTTCAGTTCTGCTTTTTAGTTATTTTTCAGAGCAGAATGGTTCTGATAGCAGTTATTTAGAGCACAGAATTCAGTTTCCTCCACTTCCTGTAGATTCACAGATATTACAGACCAAATCTGTGACCAAATAGAGATCAAATCTCAGCATCTTTTATGATGGTGAAACTTGTAGTTGATCGGACAGAAATGATAACTTCAGTAATCTAAAGACAGCTTAGTACCAGACTAGATCTTAGTATCATCGCATTTCTTTTCTTCTATAACTTCCTCTCCTTTATCGCTGCTCTCATACCAAAGCACTTCCTCGAGCTTAGCACCAAGGAGCTGCTCCCTGTTTGCACACTCTGTTTCAGACCACTAATAAATCCTGCCCCGTTCTGCTCTACTCTTAAGTTTTTATTAACTATCCTTTCAGCTCTGCCACTACAACCAGTTCTCTCAGCCAAGTATTTCAGCTTACTTCATTGCCACATATCCTGTCTTCCAAGACACGCAACCAGTACAATTTGCTGCAAAAATCACTCACTGCTGCAAGGTGTCTCTCACAATCCCTTTTTTAGCTTCCTCTCTAATGTGCTGCCACAAACTTTTCTCTCTCTATATATATTTCTTCTCCTTGCTACCTGTTTTCCTTTAGGAAATTCTGATCTCCTCTTCTGCTCCTTCCCACCAGTTTCCAAACTTAATAGAATAAGTGCCCAGAGAGCCCGAGGTTGCGATCAGTTTTCCTGCAAGACAGAAAGCCACCCTCACTTAGAAGCACTAAAACACGCCCAGGAGCAGCATCTGGCAACAACACCACTGCTGCTTTTAGGTCTTGAATCACTGCTGCCTTCATAAAATAAATGAATCTTAATGCTGCACATTTTCTTATGATCAGTTGGTCCAGACCAGTCAAAAAGAGTTGATTTTCCTCAAGTCTTGGAGCACTGACTGTTCTGCAGAAAACTACAAGGTTATTCTAGCCAAGTAATAAAAACAGAAAAATAAAAATACCCCTCTACACACGCACACACACACAACCACCCACAGACGTGACCTAACCTGACAGCAGCAAAATACTACAAGGTTGACACGGCAATCAAAGAACTCAAAGCAGCATGGCTTCAGTGCAGAATAAGATTGGTATAAAGTAATCTGATCATCCAATCCCATAAACTAAAAATAAAGCTACCATTAATATTCAATTCAGTACCAAGTAGTTTTGCTCAACTAGGAAAACAGTCCTAGAGAAAGGAAGCAAGCTAGACTAGCTTGACTAGACTGTCGTTGGAAGTGCTCAAACAACGAACCCGAGCCCTGCAGACGACAGCGGGAGGCAGAAAGGGAGCACTGGGCAAGTGTAAAGCCTAAAAGCATCTTTTGACTTTTAGCTTGAGGCAGATGCTATTGTAACGATGACAATCATGTGGCATTAATTCTTAGCGAAAGGTATGTAAAAATGACAGATTTAGAGAGGAAGAGAGAAAAAATTACAGGACTAAAATGCTTGCCCTGCAATGAGATTAACGAAGCTCAATTTGTCTTAATAAAGAGCTAAATTATTCCAAAGTATCAGTTCTGGGAATGGAAAGGTAGCAAGTGAAGATTGTCCATTTAGCAAAGATAGATCAACACGTAAGATCTGAAGCTAAATAACTTTCTCCACACACACCTCCCAAACAACAACAAAACAAAATAAAAAAAAAAGGATTTAAATGAGCAAGTCCCTCTGAACTTAAAGTTGTATTCATTTAAAAAAAAAAAAAAAGGCACTAAATAGTTATGTGCTTCTACTTAGAAATTAACTACAGCCAGTGATTCTACGTTAGGGAGCCCATGATAAGTAATGACAGTTCTCTTTCCAAAGGAAACTAATGACAGAAAGTGAATTAAAAGCTCCCATTTGTCTACAGAGAACACACAATAAAAGTGACAAGAATGTTCATCTCAACAAGCAAAGTGATACTAGACCTAGATCAGCCTGCTAAGTCATTAATCAAAGCCAGAGAGAATATCAAAACCCAAGAAAGCAGAAGTGTAGAACAGAATCCTAAACCTGTATGAGACATCGCAGCCTGCTCTGCCCTGCCCTTCGTCCCTTTGGAACTCACTGGCCAATCCGACCCCTTTTGGATAAAGGTCACCCAGATAATTAAGTTCCTGAGATTCCCCAGTAGATAGATGGACATGTAGATAATGACACTCAAATTAACGTTGCCTGAAAGCAAAGGCCGGAGGGCTCAGCCATCACCCGGCGCAGGTCGCAGCGGCACTCGGCACATCCGGGGCTCTGTGCTGGCCACCGTCACTGCTCATTTGGTCCTGTCAGCACATCACAAAGATCACACGAGGACACGGCGAGGGCAGGAAGGCACTGCAGGAAATGGTTTAGAAAACCCCTGGGAAGCAATACAGTAAAGTACCACAGCTGCTACAGGGCCAGCACAAGGAATGCACAAACCCTGCACAGCCAACGTGTCACTGCTGTTTTGCCGCCGTTTTGGGCAATTGCAGAAAGAGCGAGAGCAGCACTCTCTTGCTCTTTTCCTATACCTCTGAAGATGGCAAAATAGATATAGTAGGAAGACAAAAAGATGGCCTTTTAGTCAGCCACTGCCACACTTACATTATTCTGGATTTAGTCTATGATACAAAAGCTAAAACCAAACTTAACACTAAGCCCCAGATTAATCATTAGACTTGTTCCAGAGAACATAACAAGAGTATCAGGATCAGGGAAAGGGGGGGATGGAAGAGGGGCATCCTGGATAGGACCTGTTTGGATAAAAGGCTAGGTCATCACAGGCTCTCCCTGCAGCGTTGAAGAGTTGCACGTGTAAGAGCCTGTATGTTCAACAGCAGCAATTGCTCTCATAAAATGTCTGTCATTCAGAACTGCTTTCCTCAATTCTTCATAAGGAGGAAAAAAATAAATAAATAAAGTTCTGCTTTCTCTTATTCTGTCAGTGCAAGAAGCCACTACGAAATAACACAGCAACCGTTCAACTAGTTTCACCTTTCGAAAGCTACCTTTAAACTACAATTCAGTTTTCTCAAAGCTTGAGCTGTGACTTCAAGGTTACACCATAATCATCAGCACACAGAGTGTGCCTTACACACAAGGCTCTTCAAAGACAATAACCTGGCAATTCTGCAATTACTGCAACTCTGCATCTCACTTGCTTCATCAAAGTACAGCACCAGTAAGTTACAAACCCCCTTTTTAAAAATTATAAACTAACAGCTGAACTGACATGAAATAGCAATTTTCTACTTCTCATCATCAGCTGTAGATCCAGGAAATCTCCCTAGGGTTTGGCATAAGCACACAGGATTGATAGAAACAAATGGCACGCTTGGCTGATGCCTACGAGCTATCGCTGACCTAAGCCCCCTCGGGAGGGAGTCCTCCAGGCTCCCTTGGCTTTCCTCTTCTGCTGGTCGCACCAAATCCAGTCACTTCTTACTCTGCTACTAGACTAGGCTTCCAAATCCCTAGTGACCAAACTACAGTTTCACATCTGGGCTTCCAGCCTGCAGCTAGGTGACAAAGTTTGATACCGTGTTTCAAGCTTCATTTTTCCCATTCATTGAGACAGTTTTGCTATCAAAAGAGGCGTCACCTTGCTTGGTTTCCATCATTTCAGCTTAACACTTTCTCGTAAGAAAATGAAGCATTTGGGCACCTCAGAGGCCCACGATTCATCAATTAAACTATAGGAAACACTGAATGCAAACATAGATCTGACCTAAGTAACAGAGAAATATCAGGCACTTAAAACTCAGCTTTATCAGCTACTTTGAATACTGCTAGTAAGGAACAATAAGAGGACAGAACTACTTTCACACAGCTCGTTTGCTTTCTTCCAGAGCAGTAACTTGGTAAGGAGAGATGGAGACAGAGACATATGCTTGGCTATCTGCACTGCTTTGCTGGAGATTCCCAGATGAGTTTAACACCTGTAAGTTGCACAGTTACCAAGATCCGGCATCAACCACCCGGAGTGAATCCCTCCCAAGTTCATGGGTGTTATTGCCCCAACTCTGATCAACTGCCCTGCTTGACCGCGCAGGGGGCCTTTCCAGCCAGGCGCGAGGTGAGGACTTTGCACTTCGGACTCTTATCTCCCTCTGGTATGAACCACAAATCAGTAACACGAAGCAAGGTCCACCCTAACTGATTAAGGCTCTTGGAGAAGTGGAAAAGACAGGTCCAGGTGTAAGTTGTGTTGATTTGTGAAGGGGGAAAAAATAGGGTTTCCGCACAACATTGGTATCATCTTGTATCTATAAGTTAGCCTCTGCTTACTGCTATTTCAACCTATAGTAACACGTTCTGGAAGAAAGGCACGATGGTGCTTGGGATATATATGCTAAAAGGACAGATGGAAAAGCAAGGGAAAGATTAATCACTGCATGCCAGAAAGTCAATGGCATTAGCAAAAATAAATAAATAAATAAAAGGAGGTGAATCCAGTTTAAGCGCCAAGACAGCAGCTCTCCTATTTATTACCTGAGTTTAGGTGAAAGGTCCTGATCAATAGGGCAGATCTGGCAGTGTGACAAAAATACCACTTAAATTCAGTTTTAAAGTCAGTGGACAACAAGGCTGCCTTTAAAGCAAATAAATAAATAAATCAGTTTTCAGGAATTAATTTTGGAGAATTAAACAATTAAATCATGACTTGGCTTGCATGTCCAGATGAGAACATCTTGTGTTGACGGCCTCTCCATCCCCTACCTCTTGGGCTAACTGCTATAAAAAAGCCTAGATAAAGATTTTGAAGCTCTTAGTGTCTTGTTGGTCAGTAGTAAACTAATGCAAAATAAAAATAGAGTATAAGGAATAACTGTCATTCATTTCATCCTTGCAAAACAAAAGATTTACTAAAGCTAGAAATAAAATTTTAAAATTCCATTAAGAGAAAGCCAGGTATTTTAATACTGCTTTCAATAAAATTTGAAAACCCCTTCGAAGCATTTCAGAGGTCAAAGGACAAATTTAAGTATTCCAAGGCAACAAGTTTATTTTTTTATTACTAAAATCCAAGACACAAGTTTGGAAATTTATTTATTTATTTATTTTTACAAATTATTGGCTCTATAAAAAGCAATTGCTTTCAATAAATTTAACTAGAAAGGTAAGTTAACTAGAAAGCTTCCTCTTCCCAGGAAAACCGCCTGCTTGCAGTGTGTATATGAATGAAGAAAGAAAATGTCTCCAAACTTTTTTTTTTTCTGGTAGGGTGGGAAGAAAGAGAGTCTGCAAAGGCCCAACCCTTGAAAAAATGGAAGAATTAAAGTAATTTCTGCACTATTCATTGCTGTATATCTGCTTATGAATCAAGCATATAGCTCAGGTCTACTCTGTAGGAAGTGTAATTTCTGAAAACTTGAAAGCTTTACTGAAAAATTAGCCACAATTGATTAATGTATTCAAATCACATCAAGAATTTTTGACTGGCAAACTGAAAAGAAGTCTTTGTTCAGATAAATAAGCTTATAGTTGTCTTACTAAATAAATACAGAATACGAAGTTTGTCAGAACCATGCCCAAATTAGCAGTTAAAAGAGAGGTTTCAAAGGTTTGTTTCATCATGAAAAATCTAGTTGCTAGACAAATATTAGGTCAAAGTTCAAACAAACAAGAAAAAACACTAAAACACCCTTTTAACAGTGTTTCTGAATGTTTACAAAGCTTTTCATCACTACAGCAATACCACCACTAGAAATCAAACTTCTGTAATTATTCTCTTCCCAACTGAACTCCAGCCATCCAAGTTAGCTCAGATAGGTAAACTCAAATAGATTTGATTGTGACAGATAAAAATGCTGCAGAGAAGGAAGAGAAGCATAACAAAACTATTACTGTAATATGCAATATGAAATTAAGTCTATCTTGAAGTATTTTGCAAGAAAGCAATAACCAGTTTAACATGGACCCAACTACCTGTGTACTACACAATACATATGGTTAATTTTGACTCATAATTAACATTACTTAATAAAATACAAATCCTAAATTAATGTAAGCACAACAACTTGCATTAACAGAAACACAAACAATACAACACAAGGGAATTCAAATATAATCTGAAATAAATTAATCCAATTCAACAACACTTGAAACCAATTTGAAGGACTTGAAAATTCAATTAAGATGTGCCTCTGCAGACAGTTGGCTGCATGCTCAGACACCAACACCTTTATGAGTTGACTAACAAGAGGCATTAGCAGGTACTAAAGCACCCATTACATCACATCAAAACAGTATTTTATTAAGCCAGAATCCAATTCAAATGTTTTTCCTTCCAAATTATTCCTATAGGTTGTCCTCCATGATCAAGCTGAATACAGGTTTCCAAATCTGTGAATCAACTCAAAACCAACCCTCAAAGCACTGAAAGTGCCTGGGTGTCTTCTTGTGTTTTCTGTATCACAGATTTCAGCCTTTAAATGTGCACTGAAAAGGCAATAAAAATGTTTATAGATATGTCAACTGGCACCTCTCAAATCCTGGGGTTCCTATGGTTGACTGGAGATAGCCCAGTAAGAGGAGTGCAAGCTACACTCCAAAGGTTGATAATTCAAAGGAATAGCCTGTTTTGAAAGAGTGGCATTATTTATTTTCCACATTTATCTCCCACAGGCTGGCTAAACTCACATTAGCAAAAAAGTTTGGGCCATTCTATCCATGTGAGGAAACGGCAGCAGTGCTCTCGAGAGTAACAGCAGCAGGAAAGAAGTCTCAGAAATACCATGAAAAGAGGTATTGAGTTTACTCTCTTTACAGTATGAACATACCTTGGCAGACATGAATCCTAAAGAGTGGATACACTGAAGGGAGAGATTATATTTCTAAAATTATTATTTTATTTCAATCTAGAATTAAAAAATCATTTAGAAAAATAGTTTTAATTAGGAGCGAAATGTGTTTATTTTGAAAAACTACACTGACTTGAAGAAATACCTAGAGATCTTCAGTCTTTCTGCAGAAATGTTCTCTGCCATGAAGAAAGATTTAACAGCTCATGTAAAGCTGTCAAGATAGGGTTTAAACAAGGTAAACACCTTAACATCGAGCAGCGGGGCAAACTAGGCCTGCAAACACAGATCTTGCCGAAAAGCAACACACATTAGCTATGATATTATGCAGAAATTAATTATTAGAATGTATTTTGACTAAAGATCTACAGTATCAAACCAAGGAAGTAGTTGCAACCTACTGCCTTGCTCAGCCAACTTACTGTATGTGCACTGCTTAAACACGGCTCATTCCAAGAGCGCCTTGTCAGGCTCATTATGACTAACTGCTCCTCTCCACTTCCAGAGCCCCAAAGATCCTCCCATTGGAAAGATTATTTTTTTTTATTTGGTCAACTTGACTAATGTTTCAAAGGGCATTGTGGTCTTCTTCCACAGCAGCATTTCTTAGAGAGAGCTAAGTAACCTGTTTACCAGCTGCCTCCAGAGTGCTGTTTCATAAATGGATCCTTTTGACAAGGATGTTTTGCTCCTACATTTAATGTGCTTAATATTAATTACGGTTCATGCTAACATGAAGGCACTACTTAGCTCATCTTTAAGCATTTATGGTGAAAAATAGCCTGCTGACTGCCAAGTAAATTTGAATAGATATGCCGCTGCTTCTTACATCAAAATTCTAATACCCTAGCTAGCTAAGGGAAGAGATGTCAGTATTTCGAAATACTGTTTTCAAAACTCATCTTATTTTTCATCTCAGTGGAGACTATCAATTGCATTTTAATAAAGTGTTTTCACTTGCAGAAACTGTGGAAGGAGAATCTTCTCCTCACTCCTCCACTCCGTAGTCTTAGCTAGGTCAAGGCAATACCATGGTACATATTTTCAAAGATTCTTCAATTGCCCTTTTTCTATGAAAATATACCACCATTCCATTTACATATCTTAATATTGGCTCTTCTGACACATTTCTGTACATACCTCTAAGCACAGGATTCAAATATATTCACAGCTCACAGTCAAGTACAAACACCAAATTTATCTTTAAGCAAGAAGTCTTTAGACCAACCAGAAAATCCTATCAGCAGAAATGTCCCCCTGCAACATGATCTATAGATGTGATTATGCTTTATTAGAGAAATTGCTATGACAAAGACATTTCTAAGTAACCAGGCACTTTGTTCAAACACGCAGACCTTTCTTTTTCTCAACATGAGTCATATGTCAAATGTGTATTAAAAATAAATAAATAAAGGAGGTAGGTATTTGAAAATAACCTGAAAATAAGAAAGAACCATTTCAGTCTTTTCTGTTACTAAAGACTTGGAAATTCTTTCTAAGATTTTCATAAACACCACCAGAAATCTTGCTTTTAGTCTGTGGCTTCTGAAGAACTGGTGCATCTGCTGGTTTTCACTTCCAACAGCTTCTTCCAGATCCACCACTTAGAAATAAACACTATTCCAAGAGCAATATAAACTGAAGAATTATGAGACACTAACCAACGTGTTTTAAAGTTGGTGACAAAGTATTTCAGGTTTGTGATGTATTACTGCAATCAAATATAAAGGCTTAATTCTGTTTTAAGAAGATGCCATAAAAAACTTCATTTTTGTCAACTGGACAACAAGCCAATACAAAAACTCAGTTTACAAGAACGCGTTTTTTAACTGTCCAAGTTGCAAGTAAAATGGAGAGGAAACCAAATGGTGGTTTCCTCCCCCGCCAAAGGCCAACTGCTCTGTTTCATAAACTATTTTAAGTTACAGCATTAGAATCAACTTGAACCTTCACTCCTGCATAAATCGTCTAAAGACAGGAGCCAAGTGACTAGCACTTCAAAGATCTTCAATGACATTGTACAACTCAAATTTAATAAATAACTCTGATGTACTAGAAATAGGAAACATCTCAATTTCAGGTGCCAAGAGCAACAGTTGTGGTGAATAAGCGATTCAATTCACCAAATCTCTTTGATATATCAAAGGAAACTCATCTGTGGAGTAACACTTGACATGGTCAAAAAAACTGCACTCACAGCTATTTTAATTTTACTACAATACAATGAGTTTTGCTGGTAAGTGTTCTTATGTATTTATACCCTACATCTTACTACAAAAGAACAAATGCCTCTGTGCAGCAGGAATGTTTTAGTGATAATGCTGCTGACCAGCAAGCTGAGCAACCATGTTAAAGCCTGCAAGAGTCCACGGAAATTGGAAGTAGCGACGTTTGGGTAAGACTTGAGCTGGCTGGTTGTGATGGCTGGAGGCACGGCCTGCATAGACAGTCAGCTTGGCAGCTGAGCACGGACAACTTAAGAGGATGAGAAGCAAATTAATTGCAAGTCACGTTAAGGCAATTCAAGTGGATCCAGGCAGATTGGAAGTCACTAGAGAAACAAGCAGCACCAGCAGTCTGCTAAAACACACAGAATTGCAATGGAGTGAGAATATCTTCAGCTGACTTAATTCACAATCAGCAAGCCTTCTACAGCTAAGCCTGCTACTTAGCAAGACCAACTGGGAAATCTGTTTAAATAATTTGCTTTATTCTTTCTCATCACAAGCTTTCTTTACTACTGACTCCTCAAAACACAGAGCCAAATGACGTAACTACATACTCGGCTAAAGTCTTGTATCCACAAAGGAGGAAACCAACTCTTGTTCTTTATAGTAGTTTACTCATTATCTTATTAAATTTACTCAAGATTAATATCCAACATCAAAACCTCACTGGACATGGAGCAGAACTGTGCAGATGCCTACCAAAGGCACATGCAACACATACACTCCGCTTAAAGCCAGCAAAATCAGTGCAAACCAGTGGATTTAACTCCTCAACACAAAATGAGACAACTGATTATTTCCTTAGCAGTTACACACACATATATACAGAAAGAGGTTTCAGGGAGCTCTTTGGGAAACTCAAATTTAACTTCCAGGAAGAATTCCTCCTTCTCTTTAGCCTACACCTTCAAAAGCTTCTCCCAGTGCAACACGCACAGCTTTGCAGCTATTTTGATGCAAACACATGTGAAAGGACAGCATGACAAATGAATTAGCCTAACAGTATTAAGAGAAAAGATTACTCTAAATTAATATGCAGAAATCCAGAACACCAGACCTCATTTTGGCATGGTCACTAATTTTTTGCACCTGTCAGATTTTGGTGGCAATTCTACTTGGTACCAACTACCTAGATAAATAATCCATACACACATATGCAATTTCAGAAAACATAGCACTTTTAAATAATACAGAGCTCTTTGTATCTATGCTCATTTCGATTAGATCTTTTTCAGGAAATATTACACTGGAAGACTAACCAACCAAATCAGCTTTTCTATCAGCTTGTCTCTGCCAAGCAAGTTCCAGATCTTAATATAAGCATTTTCTTTCAGGCTTTTCAAAATACTTGCAATAAAGTTATTTGAAAACTATAAAAAAGGCATTTAACTGAAAACTTAGAATGCTGTAATTATCAGAACTAGATTTAAGAAAACAACAAATGTTTTATCGTGATTTATCAACCTTAAAGGCTGGTAAATCTTCGTATATATTTTACAAAAAAAAAAAAAAACTTGAGATAAATGTAGTAGTTTTCTACAGAGAAGCGCATACTGAAAGGAAGCTCCTGACAAGCTACGCTTTCCCCACAGCTTGAAAGCAATGGCTTTTGCCACAACTTTAGAATTTCCTCCCAAGTTCCTGCAGTTCTTCCTGGAGTAAGCCAGCTCTCCAAAGTTATTGAAGGAGAGGTGCTTCGCTTTACAGACCTCTGAATCATCATACCTGAGGAAGGGAGGAAATGCAGACAGTCCCCTGGGAAGCACAAGGACTATCTATTGGTAGGTAACTTTCTGTAAAAGCCCTTCTCCAATGAACAATTTTATAAGCAGCACAAGAAAGTTAATCCACCCACAGACTCTGGAGGGTCAGGCAAGCCTCCTCACCAGTGAGTGATGACACGGGGGACACGTAGGTAGAACAGAGCAGGCAGCAGCTCCTTGGCATCCAAAAGGGCCCCTGTGACAAACCACCTGCATCAAGCCCCTCTGCAAACTACGCTGCTCTACGTATCCGTGGGGTTTAAAAACACTGGGAATTAGAAAGCTTTCACTACAGGAATTTCAAGAGACAACTCGGATATGCAGGAGAACTGGAGCTCTCGTTTCAAAACACTGGTATGTTTAGACGTTTGTCAACAGGCTCAATAAGGTGAAGGAACTACAATTTTACCTAGCTATCAGCGTCTTGGACAATCCTAACAAAGGAGGGAATAGAAAAAGGAATCACTCCAAATTCATTCATTCATTGTAGCAACTCATTTACTTTAAACCAAATCAGAAAGTCTTGGTTTAAAAAATACTTTTATAATTTCTACCTTTACATTTTTATTTCACACCTCCTCCCTTCGGGATATATTGTTACAGCCACCAACAAAAGAATTCGCTTCTAGCCTTGATGCTGTTCCTAGAGCATGATGGCAGCTACATGTTAAACAGTTTAGTCATGATATGCACACTCACCGATCAGGTAGATCACCCCTCTATTTTTAATGATCTTCTTCACAATGTTAAGTTTTTTTTTTTTTTTTTCTTCTTCTTCTTCTTCTGGTCACCAAGGAACAGGAGGTAAAAACCTAAACTCACATTTTCCTTTGGTAAAGATTCCCATTTCAGAACAACAGATGAAGTTAACACTGAAATTAAGTCGGCAACACAAACCAAAATGCTTATTTGCTGCTCTTAAAAGTTTTCCTTTCATCAAAGCCAGAACAGCAATAAGGGAAAAAGCTAATAATCTACAAACTAAGGAATGGGAAGAGCAGGAATGGGATCCTCAAATACCCATTAAAGAAAGCAGCAAAAATGGAACAGAACACTTCTACTAGTTAAAACAAAATCTGGAGGGGAAGTAACTTTTTCCAAAACAGGAACACAAAACATTTTGTTCACTTGCGCTTTCACCAGAAGATGTGAAATAAAATGTAAACACTTTTTTTTTTTTTAAATGCTTTTAAGCTTCATCTCCCTTAGCATGGGACAGAGTCCTGGAAAATACCAATTCTGTATTTGGTTCAAGATTGCCAAGTTTTAAAGTTATTTTCCCTTAAGTGCTAACATCTTCACACAAGCATTATTTTATCACCTATGCTCTGCCATTAAAGAGTTCTAGTCTTTGCAGCCACAAACAACTTTGCTTCTAAGAACTTCTGAAGTGTGCTTCAAAATGCCTTATTTTTATTCCTTTCAGAAAGGCATCACCAGTGCTGAGCAGAGTATTGCACATGAGGACAAACTCTGATGATTAATACACCAGGAGAACTCCCTCTAATCTTGTCCAACCTATTCCTTTTTCAAATTAACATTTTCTTTGCTTCTTGAACATGTGCTAAATGAGCAAGCCCAGGCTGTCCTCCCTGGCTGGGGCATTTTAGAATCCCATTTGCAGCTGGCTTCAGGCTAAGACCAAAGTCACTGAAAATGGAATTTGTGTGCTTGCTTTTTCCTCACTAGGGAATCAGTTTCTTTCAAAGAAGTGCCTAGATATCACAGAACCATCCCTGTCCAGAATTGCACATACTCCTTCAGATGAAGGCCTCAGGCAAGTCCCTTTGCTTTGAGGTAATCCTATTTTATTTGAGCTAGTAGACATAGACAAACCTGTAGTTTTACCATATTACTGTGTAGTAGCTAGAGACAATCTATTCTGAAGAGCTCAGAAATATATAAATTAACGGAAATAAGCCAGATAACTACAATTTGTCTTTCTTCACACATATTTCAAAGAAAAATGGATGAAAGGGAGGCTTATTTCTTTCTGTGAAAAGACAAATCCCTCCGCAGAGCAAATTTGCTTGGATTCGGAAGCTACAAATAGCTACACTCACTTCCATGTTCTATTACCTTTATCCAGATCATAAAACATCTCTTCCTAAACCCTTTCAGACTCTAAGAGAATGCTTTTTATAGTTTTTAGTTTCAAAAATTAAAACGGACTCCACAGTAATGTTCACTTTTCTTAAGAGAACATGACTTACACTTCCTTGTTTTAATGGCTGGCAGTGCAGCTTTCTCAGGGATTGCTAACAATGAATTAACACTTACATATCAGTACATTAACACAATAATAGCTGGAGATGTAAAGATAGATAAACGATCAGAGACTATATTTTTCTAGATAGACAAAACTATCTCTTCCTACATACCAGAAAAGTGTGTTTTTGCCATATTCAAAGGGAACAGGACCAGAGCAGCACAAGACATGAGCATAGGGCTGTCCAGCCAAAAGTCAAAAGGAACAGCACCCAGAACATTTTCCTAACCTCATACCAGGAATGTCAAGACCTGAACAACCATGGCTGTATGAGGCTAGAAGCAGACTGGTGCCCCAACACAGAAATACCTGCTTCCAGATAAATACATTCTCTCTCCTGATCTGCAAGGACCACCCAGGTGGACTCTTGCACAGATACTGCCCTTCCCCTTTCCCAGAATTTGAATTAGTCGAGCAATCAAAATTAAATTTAATATTTTCAGATCAGATCCTCTGTATCTCAAAAACATGCACTGATTGCTTGTTTACAGTGATCCATAACAGAAGAAAAAAAAGGGATTGCTACACCTCCCTATTCAATCTAGACACTTTCCTCTAACAGATTTCGTATTGCTTTAGAAGATGCAGTTGCCAGACTCCTAAAATGAGATCCCACACAGCAGTAATCACTTGCTCCTTTTTTTTTTGTGAAGGATTAGGCTACTCTTCCAACTGACCCCACTAAGATACTATCCAACTTTTATAAAGGATGATTTTTTTTTAAGGAGAGTGCTTTCATTTCTGATTATGTGAGAAATACTGCTTCTATTATCTTGCTTTTATGGTATCCCTGGTGACTAAAACTGGTAACTACAGAATCAGGAAAGCATACGTTTTCATTTTATTCCCCAAAAGTGTCTACACAGTTTACTAAACATCTAAGTGGACAAGAATAGATTAAATTATATGTACATACTTTTGTCATTGCTCCTGTCTGTGCTGTGTTCAGTCCGGTGTGACCAGCCATCTGTGGAGATACTTGGGTTAAAGTCTCTGCCAGCACACTGCCTGCATTCCCCTGCATGGCAGGGGCAGAATATTGCATTCCTGCTCCCCTTCCTCTTCCAGCTGCCCCAAGAGATCCATTCATTACCTGCCCTTGTCCTTGCTGAGGTTGATTCATTAAACTGTGACCAGAATTACTGTTGAGAAGGCTCTGGTGTGTCTGACCGAAATTAGTATTCATACATATCCCAGGTCCAGTCTGTGATGTTGCAGGGCTGCTCGTCACCATCCCCACTTGTTTTTGTGCTTGAGAGTTCAGTGTTTGCGATGCAGGTGTGGTAGGTCCAGAGGTGCTGGCTGCTTGCTTCGCCAGGCCTGAAGCAGAAGAGTCTCCCTGGTTTAAAGGGCTCTTACCCATAGCACCCAGATTGCCGATATTAGCACTGTTCGGCTGCCCTTGAACTTGGTTACCAACTCCCTGCTGGACAGGGCTATTTGAGTTCACATTTCCAATTCCTGGGTTTAAGGAAGAGCCGGTGCCTCCCCTCAGAAGTTCAGAAAGTTGTTTGTGTTTGGAAGCTGCATCTGGAACAAGGCTCCCACTGTTGTTTAAAATGCCCAACTCGCCATTGGGGATCAGCTCATCAGGAAGATCATTTTCCAAGTCAAACAAAGATCCAAAATCTACAAGTTAAAACAGAAACACAGGTAAGAAAAACGTAACAAAAACTAAAACATTTGTCTACAAACTTTGCACTGGTCATAAATAAGAATCCCTGAAGTGTACTGAGGTACATCTTTATCTAAGTGCCAGTATTGCCACCGTGCGAGCACAGCGCCCTGTGATAGGAATTCCAAGATCTTTTAGCAAGTGCAGTAATCGATGCGACATACATATAACGACACAGAGTAAAACACTGACTGATAAATGGTTTTATTGCAAGCCTTTTGGCAAAACATTGTACCAAAGATAAGAAATTGAGGGGCACAAATACCACCGTTTAACTTTACTCCTAATTTTCCTTTTGTTTTGACCAAAAGAAGACAGCAGAAACATCAAGACAGGTTTTCTATTGGTTTATACTCCCAAACAGACTATTATATCTGGTGCTCTAACCTCTCAAATAATCCCAGGCCACCACTGCATTTCAGTTAAACACACCTCAACCCTCTAATTTGCTTGCATATGACCAAAGAATATCTTCCAGCAAGGCTTCCCATCCTGATCTAGAGACAACCACTTTCTTTGCTAGCACAAGCTCAAATGCGCCCACTATCAGTCTCTAGTCACTGACTTGTATCTCGAACTGCTAAAGATCCCAAAAGACACTCAGCATTTTCTCCTGCTTATTGCTCCTCAGCTGAGTCACTTCTCAATCTCTGCACAGGTCAGTTCACCAAATCATTTGCCTTGTTCTCAGGCTGCCCTGCTCTCCTCTAGCCACACAGAGGCAAACCCTACTCTCTCCTGATGAGAGGAAGAAGTAAAAATCAAATCTTCCCTAAGCCAGCAGAAGGGAGCGCTTTGCCTAGCTGAAACACCCAAACGTCAAACCGACAAGTCGGATTTCCTCATGGAGGAGCTGAGGAGCAGCTCAGGGTCGCTAAGATGTTTTATTGCACATCATTAGTACTGTGTGCAAAACAGTATCATTTTAGTCCTAATTAAAAATAAAGTTATTTGCGCTTTGCAGTTGTTAACTGAATATAGGTACTTTCATTAGAAGGCAAATTGGATATAAGGACAAGTGCACACACCAACATCAATAAAGTAAACACATAAAGCAGACTAGCCTCAAGTCATCAGAGCAGCTGTTCAAAATCAACTCTGAAGCAACGGAGCAATTTCCCTGACAAAGATTATGATCTGAAGCAACCACTTTTTACCGAAATAACAACACTGTTTAAGAGCTTGTTCCTCCAAAAACCAGCACTGGAAAGAAAGAAAACAACAACAACAACAAAACACACAAGTCTTTTTTTTCAAAGTTATGGTAAACAAGTTAAAAAAAACACCAAACACTTCACTATTTTAAAGTTTAAATTGTAAGAATTAAACCATTCATGTGAATTAAACCATTCTTGCAAGACAGTGCAAGGCCAGATTGCAAATATCCTTAGTTTTTCTATTTCCTATCTTGTCCTTCAAATGTTTAATTCACCTTGGCAGCTTCCCTTGTACAGAATTTCACGGCGCATCTTTAACGACACTCTTGTCAATGGTCACCTCATCTTTCTTCTTCTTGCCTTCACAACCACTTGACATTTATTATGCTGCAATTTGTACCTCTTTCTATACATTTTTGGTCTATTTTTCTTACCCTGGAATTCAGCATCTTTAATCCAATCTACCCTTCCATCCAGCTCTGCCCCCCTCTGATAAAAACTGTTTCAGTCACTGTAGTTTGTTGGGAAGTTAGAGGTTTATAGTACTTGTTCAAACAGCCTTCCCAAATTTCTGGAAGAGTATTTTCCCAAGCTTCCACACTATAATTATTAATATTTCATGAACAAAAGATTTGTGCGCATGCTGGTGGGTAGGTCTGGGAGAAACAGAAAAGTGAAAAAGAAGGGGAATATACAGCAAAAAGAAAGAGAGAGAGAGTTTTTCCAGTCCTATTTCAATACCAAGAAGAAAAAAAGGTAACTGTCACCATTAGCCGCCACTTTTTCCCCCCTTTTCTTTCTCAGCATAATTGCCTAAAGCAAGGGATCTGCTCAGCTATGCTGACTGTTCACAATGCCCACTAATCTACGGGACTCCATACAACTAATCCATGTGTTCAGCTTCTTTCTTTGTATCTTCGTAATCCAGCTTCCTCACTTGTGAAATGGAGACTCATAATTCTTCGTCAAACTCAATTTCACGAAATGGGATGTTACAGTGCAAGTGCTCAAGTTTTTTGTTGTTTCACCAGCCAAACATTTTTAACTGGGCTGTCAGAGCCAAAGACTGGAAATGTTTTTGCAATTTACAAAAAGAGTGAGGAAAGTGCTCTGGAATATTGCCTCTTAAAACCTAAAATATTCTACCACTCTTAAGTTCCTGTAAGAAGGCTATACAGTAATGCTAACATGGGAAGATCACAAATCTTCCAGCAGAAAAATAAAAGCAAGTGAACAGCTTGGTATAGTGGCTATGTAAAAGTGCACTGTGAATTCAAGTCTTCAGACAGTGATTAAACTTTCTGGTTTTATATTTTAATCAGAGCTGTGCACATTAAAAAAAGGCAACATATAAGGTGCATTTTACAACAGCTATAAAATACAACAGAAAACTGAATTCTGCTTAAGCATGTCTCCAACAAATTCATAAAGATGAGAGATTGCCTTGGCAGCAGTATATTTGTATGTACCTTTATATACATTAAGTTTGTTATAACAACAAGGTGGCCCACTTCTGACAGGGAAGTGAAATGTGACCTCAGTCCCCTCATCCACAGAGGAAAGAGCATAACTGATCACATCCCAACTGCTTCAATCATTTCTCTTTCTCAAAACCAATAGAAGCTATCAAAAGCCTAAAACTCAGGCATGCCTTTGCCTTTCATTATATTTACCTGGGGCAGCGCACATGCTGGTGAGTCCACCTCATCCCCAAAATACCTATCGGGAAGAGACCCACCAGTAACAGCTTAGAGCACATGTACACACACAGAAATTCAGGGATAATCCAGATAAGGACTCAAAAAAAAATCACCGCAGTGTTTTATCTTTCTAATATTCATCTATTAACAGCCTCCGGTTAAAAGCACAAATAGTCAAATTAAATGAAATCTGAATTTAAGTTGAAAGATGGGAGGGAATGGGGGAAGTGGGAGAGAACTGGTAACTATCAGTAAGCATTAGATGTTAATATTTGTCCTACATGTTATTTAGATTGGCTAACAAAAGGAAAGAATAAGGTGAAATAAAAGCCAACCAGCAAGAAGAGAAGGCAAACTACTCTTCAAGACCTACGAGACTATCTGTCCCTCTCCCAAGTGCTGTTTTACTCTTTCTTCATACAAAATAGTAGTATCTTTTCTTCCAAAACTGCAGCCTACAAGCATATATAAAAAACAAGAGGTCTTTATCTTTAAGAAAGTTAGATCTCCTTAACTCAGAACAGGCATTCTCGCTTTAGCCATCAGGAAGCAGTAACGCTGACTAAGCCTGTCGAGATCCACAGAGCTTCCGACTCTAAACCTCACACCTTCCATTATCTCTCAGTTACATAAAACTGCCTCTTAAAAGAGGTAACAAAAAGCGTGGGTAACTTGCCTTTTGAAGAGATTGAGAAGCACTACGCTATTCAAAAAAAATCCTACTTTTTCCTCAAACTGAACCCTTTCAAATTTGAGAGTTGCGCACTGTCTGAAAATTGATCTTCACCCAGAAGGTAAGCACACTTGAGGGAAGCTCCCTCCATTTTAGCCTTAGAGGCCAACGCCTTCTGCCTTCCTGGTTGACACTTTCTGTAACTGGAATAGGATATACTATTACCTTCCTTATATTCTCAGAGGAAAAAAAATAAAAAGTACATTTTTACCTGTTTCACTACTTACAACAGTTATCAGGAGGATGTTATTTTGTTGTTGTTAGCATACCTATTCAATCCGTTTAAGTTTGTGTCAGCGTCATCACTTCCTCTACTCAGCTCCGAGTGGTGATAAACCCTCTAAGCCATTTATTTGCATGATTTATGGGCTTATAGAAGTTATAAAGCAGATGGAACATTATCAAATTTGGTTTCATTTTTGATGGCAAAATCTTCACTTGTGAAGTGCTCAGGAGTTTTCTGTCCACAAACTTAGAAGTTGACACTGCAGCTGCACTGGAAGTCCTAGTATAGAAGTAGTATTTTCACCCTGCCTTTCTCTGGACACCAACACAGCCGTTACATTTCAGTGAGCTCAATCTTGTTTCTTAAGGCTTCTTTCAGTCCTGGCAGACACCAGGACAAAGCCTCAACAGTTCAGCACTCCACCCATTCCCTAAAATTCTATGTCAGGTAACTTGACTCAATAGCCCTACTGTTTGTTCCAGGCAGAAATTATCACATCCATTCCAACCTCCCTTCTAGTTTTGACTAGGTTTTGATTCTGTAATTTATTCTTTCATAAAAGACAATTAGCACATTTAAGGTTTTAGAAAAAATAAACAATGCACTTAAAATGAAGCAATTTCCAGTAAGGAGGTTTTACAATAGTATCTTAAGCTCAGAAGGGCAACAAAAAGGCATGCAAAAAGAGAGCAAATTGACATGCATTTGACCTTGACTTAAAAAAAGAAAAAACAAGTCACTTTTTTCAAAATGTGCTGCTTAACAGTCAGGTTAACAGCAGCAGCAATGGGGGAATCTGAGTGGGCTAAAGGAGACGCTAGAAGCTACAGTGTGTGTAGTTAAAGATACATTAGAAAAGTGGATGAGCCTTAGTAAGTTATGGCTTGACTCGTAAGAGATTTGGGTAATTAACTAAAATTTCTTTCTGTCTCATCTTCTGAAGTACCTGCATTTGGGAAGAAGATACACTTCTAACACACCTCTAAATCAGGGGACTGCCCAAAATACAGATATAGAAATACTCAGAAGCTAGCTTCACGTTTCAGTATAGCTTTCAGATAATGCCACTAGGATGCTCACTAGGATGATTATAACATACTAACAACTGCTCTCTTGCTAGATTTGGGGTCATTCAGGTTGGAAGGAGCATCAGGAGGTCTCCAAGATCAAACTTTTGATTAAACAGAGTCACATAGGGGATCAGGCCAGACTGCTCAAGGCTTTACTCACTTGTCCTGAAAACACCATGAAGGACAAACACCCATCAGAGGCTGTGCGCAAACTTTCTGCACAAGTTCTTGTTTTTATGACCATGGTCTCTTATCCTGTAGAGTCTTGCTCCATCTTCTCAGGAACTTCCTCACAGGTGAGTGCAGGCTGCTGTTTGGCTCCCCTGCCCCGCCAAGCCCTCTCTTCTCTAGGCTGAGGGAATCCACATCCCTCAGCTCTCCTTACAAGGAAAGCCTTCAGCTTCCACAAGTTGGTAGCTCTTTGCTGAATTTGCTCCAAAGTCTTTCTTGTACCCTCAGGAGTGCCACAACTAGACGCAGTATTCTACATACCATCTAAGGAGTGCCAGATAAAGGGGGATAAACCCTCCCCTTCATCAGCTACAGGCTGCGCTCCTGTGAACACAGCCCACGATGCTGCCTACCGAGACCCTCTGGAAACGTCCCTGACTCCAGCCTGAACAACACGCACGTTAGCCAAGATGGAAAAAAACACGTACCAATATCCCCGACATCAGAACTAGCGTGTGTGATACCAGACAACCATTTCCCTATAAGGATCTAGTGCTCTGTCTCCTTTCTAACCTCCCAGGAAGCAGAATGGTGCAAACTGAAACTTCTTCTTGGTTACGCTTAGTTCCTAGTTTTCCCCTCCTCCCCTCAATCTTTCTCTCTCTCTCCACTTACATGTGGATTATGCATCACCACGTCATAACCACATATCTCCCTGCTGTACTTATCCAAATCTCCACTATCTCTCTTTTGCTGTGCTCACAGGGAAAATACACTTGGTGCTGGAGGTCCTAAAAAAGATAAGGAATTAGCTTCTTTCCAGAATAACAACTGTTTTCAGAATTACTTCTTCTATCCTTCCATTCCCTTCCCTACCCTCTCAAAAAAGTCACAGATTAGCTGAATATTCCATTATTAAAAACAGAGTAGCCTATAAGGGCATGCTAACTGCAATATACAAAATACAAAATTACAAAATTTGTAATATACAAAAACAAATATGAAAAATGCATCCAGATGAGAAGCTAGCCTCTCTTCTCCCCGGATGCCAGAAAGAAGGAAAGAAAAAGAGGAGGAAAAAAAAAAAAGTGTGGCAGAAGTCCAACCAGAGTACTCACCCTCGTAATATCAGCTGGAAAAGAATGGATTTGCTTTCCTCTGACCCTACAGAGCGTCTCCACAACTATTCTTCCTCTTAATTGCTTCCCAAGGTGTCTGCACTATTTTGACACCACCACTGAGTTTGCTCTTGTGAGAAACTGTAAATCCTGTCCAGTAGCATCACCACTACTGACATGATTATTGTCGCATTGCATCTGGCAACAAGGCTGCACATAGTTGCAGACCAAAAGGCTTCAGAAATTCTTTTTTGTATGATCAGAAATCCAAATAGGAAAAGGAGGAGCAGTCTGCCTATAGAAGGAAACAACTCTGCACTGGTAATACTAGCTCTTCATTCAAAAGATTATCTGATGAAATGCAGATATTTTAGGGTTCTTAAAGAACATTAATGAGATTGAGGTTCGCACTCTGCCATCCTGTCACAAATGGAAGCATCTTCTCTGGTGCCCTATTTTAACAGCTCACAAAACATTTAAGTCCAGGAGGCTCCTTTAAAGAGGAGTTATCCAAAGACTTCTGTAACTAAAAGCAGGCACTTGCTGGAGGCAGCGTGAAGTGCACAGTCTGCACAGAGTGTCAGTGAGTAAATGCCTCCCATTTAGCTCACATGACTGACCATTGCTTCATGTTAAAGCTGTGCCACCAGCACATCTGGAAAAAAGCAGGCAAAAAAATTCAAAAGCATGAATTGCCTTGACATGTAAATTTTAACTGTAACATTCCCTGCCTGTAGATTCCTTAAATACATGGCTCAACATTATTTTGAATTGCTAAACCCTCCATCCTCCTCAGAACAACTGACCATCAGCGGTAAGAATATCATACTCAATATTGCCTTTTGGTTTGGACTTTTCAAACAGTCCCTTCAGCTACACAGGGCCTTCTCTGCAAGCTCTCATGTTTATACATCCTCGTAACACAAGTACAAAACAGGCCTGCTTGTGTGAAGACTGAAATAGCAGTGATTAATATTCAATTGAAGTAATATTATAAAACAGAAAAAAGAAAATAATTACTGTGTAAGATCATTATAAAACATGCAGGTTTTATGTCTCCTTTATGAGGTGTCAAAATTTGTGTTTCCTTTATTCTTGTTTTAATGTCATTTCCCCACTGCTTTTGATTCCAAATTATCAAATGAAGGATACTTTGCTTGGTAATTCACATTCAGCTGTGCAGGAACACACAACACAAATACTAAATCAAATGTGTGCAAGGAAACAACAACAGCCATGCACTTGAAACTAGTGACTATTGCATACTTCACTCTAGAAAGCTCCCAACTATAGCTGACTGAATAAAAAAACCAATGCTCTGACCAACCTGTTTCACTGTAAAGCATGAATTTCAGTGAACTGAGGGTGCTCTGAATCATTTCTTTTTAATACTTTTCTTAAAGGAATCAATGAAACTTCAGGAAAAATAATAATGAAAAAAAAATGCTTTGCAGCTACTGCAAAACAAATGTACACTCCATACTTAATAATTTCAAGTCTCTTGATAATTTCCATCTTTCTTCTTCACTCCATTAGATGAAACTACACAGGAGAAGACAGAGGCACTATGTTATCAACAACACCCGCTGAAATAGTTACTGAAGTACTGGCAGTGGTGAAGTTTGGGCAGAGTAGTTTGCGCTCTTTAGGCTTGACATGCGCAGAGAGAGGCTGCAGGAAACTCTATTCTACTTTCCTTGTCCAACAGAAAGCTGCTGGTCCCGACTTACTGCCTCAGCGATGTCTAACAGTCACAGGGAAATAATTTCTACCTGTGAGACGAGGAGATGCATCTCAGAAAGAGCAATTCATTTTGACAATGCTGTCGCCAAGGAAGTTCCCACAGCTTTAAAGATGACCTTCACAGAAGTATGAAATTATTTTTACACACACATACACACATTTATACACATCTATGTATAGACATACACACACATAAACACAAAATCAAAGATACTGTATTTATCTGATGTTCCAAATTATAGGAAAAGATCCTTTTATCTTAAAAGTGGAGAATAAGCAAAGGGAAAAGGCAAGATAAAGTGAAGCTTTTAAAGTATGCACGTTAAAGGCAGATTCCGAGTTGCATAAGATTGCAAATTAGCAGTGGGAATGGAAGTTTCAGTTTTCTTTTCATTCACACTATGATTCTGCAAAATATTCAACACTACTTGTTGAAACATCGCTATTAAAGACAGTTTTCCAAATAAATGATTTAGGTTCTCTCAATAACTTAGTCATCTGAAAAGACAGATGGAAAACATAACATATGTTAAAGGGAAAATTTACAAAGCAAAAATTCTGGAAAGTGTAAACCAAATTAAGATGGAAGTGTCAGATTTCTAAATTGTCCCACATGCTTTTTCATTGTGTAAGAACAAACCTTTGAATTTTGCAAACCCCGTTCCTCAAAGCCACCCATTCCTCATCAGATTGCATTATTCTGCTAACAGGGCAAGATTTCTGTTCGTGTTCATCTCTACTAGCAGGCAGCAGCTGAGAAGACGACCTCCAGTAAGAATAAACACCAAAAACAGGCGAGTTGTTTAGTCTGAAGTTGCAGATAGAGTGGCAAAACACCACAGCATGTTGCTGCGGAAGTAATTAATGGCACCGGACTCTGACTCTGAAGAACAGGCAGCCAGAATAGAAAGTGAATAATCGGCAACAGAAAACCGAGAATTATTTCACAAGCTGTCAAGAGATCTCAGGGGTATAGCAAAGCCTGACCCTCTGAGCAGCACCTTGATTCCTGGCTGGTGTTGCCAGGGCTTCTCCAGGAGCTCTACCGCACAGCACAAGACAGCAGTTACCACGTTAATTTTAAAACAAGAAAAAAAAATCATTTTGATAAACTCTGGAGCATAAATACATTAACACTTAAGGTATGGAGTGAGGTCGGGTGGTGGGCAAGAACAACTGGAAAGTGTGAACTAGCCACCCTACAAATTGTCACATAAAATCTGACCCATCTGACCAACTGCTTCATCGCATGCAGATGCCAGTGTCAAACTCTTTGGAAGAATCTAAAAAAAAAAACACCCAGTGAGAAACTATAGGGAAACTATAGAAAACCTTGGCCTCAGCAACACTTTATGAATTGGTTCAGACGAACTACATTACATTTTAAATAACTGCACCATTTTCAAATATTACAGATCTCTTACCCAAACAACAGCTGCAGGCAAAAAGTTACATGAGTCAGTTAGTTAGGGTACAAAAAGGCATCTTTTATCAAACTCAGCACAGCAAACACTTTTGCTTGGCATCAGAATTTCCCATTCTCCCCCTCTCCAGTGCCCCCTCATCACTACACACACACAACAAGTCTTAAGAAAGAGCATATGCAGAGAATACGTCACTGCGTTTTCTCCATCCTGGCTCATTATGGTGGAAATACTGCAAAACAAATGACATTTGCATGAAACAATTAAAACTAGAGGCACTTCAACACCTAGATCTTTCTGGTTAGAAATCCAACTCTGCTCACCTACCAAAATTATCCCTTCCTCCTACAAGGTGGAAAAATTCTTACTGCTACGTTGCACAAATGGCAAGAAGTGTTACACACATCATGTGCAACAGAAGTACACTGACTAAATAGGCTCCCAGGAAACTCAGCAAACACGTGCAGGGACGACCACTTCTAAAGTATGTGTAATAGAGAACATGAACAAAACCTGCTTTTAGATCACCAAAAAGCGAATCCATCTGAACTCTGAGCTAAGTATGTGAATACTAGCTTAGAAATGTTTTGATGGCGATTTCAGCGTAAAGGTGGACCACCTCTTTTAAAGGTAAAAACTTAATCCACTGATACACACCAATGTAGTTTTTTGGTGTACAGTGAAAGAATAAGATCAAATCAAGCCACATATTTACAGATAAATTCACTTCTGTGAAGCTCTGTAGCTTGCTGGGAGTTGATCAGAGTGCTGCTCCATTTACTACATACAGGGAAACGTATGACAATGTGGTGTCTGTATTTTAAAACTGAGGAAAGACTGGCCCATACTTACAAGCTGGACAGTAAAGACAACACAAATTACCAGAGCGCACATTTTGCATCATCTGTGGCAGGCACACTGTTCTGCCTGTTTACGTCCTCAAATTGTGATAAATCATGAGAATGTATGAGGCTGAAAACCCAGCCCTAGCAGACTTTGGCAGCCGCTCACCCCCTTCTCTCCAACTTCACCTACTTTAAGAATATATTAACTTACAACTCAGCTAAGGACAGCCTCTGCTCTGGCCCACATTACGATCTGCCGTTTCTGGAACGCGCACATTCCTAAGGCAGCAGCAGGCTGCGGCGTACGCAGCAAACGGGTAGCGGCGGCGCGCGCCATGCAGCACAGAGGAGCACAGGCGCTCTGCTCTGCAGAACCGCAGCGCAGGAGCGCCCGCGGATGCTGCTGCTTCAATCAAAAGCGCTTTTCACAATCTGCGTTCAGAGTTCAAAACGGGACCAGCTCAAGAGCTGTGCCAAGGTTGCTCCTTGGGCAGGATATACAGTGAACTGTCAGGATATACAAAGTAATCACGACACTCGACGTTACCATAATACTCCGCAATAACCAAGGTCTCTGTAATTCTACTTTTTGTATTAGCCTCTTGTTTATTTCGATGCAATCCAGATGAGAATCTCTCTCAACACTTAAACAACAAACAAATGCTTAGTTATGAAAGCTAGTGGTTATCTAATAAAGCAGTAATTAGACAGAAGTGCTAATCTACCTGGCTGCACATGGGAAAGTCTTTCCCATGAATATTTTTAACATATTAGCTGGCTTGTTAAATACTGAATTGCAACGGTCTGCTGAGTTAGTAGCCAATGCTCTTCCTCAGCGTGCTCCACTAACAGGAACAGCATCAGGGCAAAGCTGAAATCCAACTACTAGGACACCTTGTGATACCCACAGTACACATTTCTGCTCTTCTCTCTAATCCCTTCTCTTAGACCAGATACTTGAATTGGCCATTTAACGGCAAATGTCTTATTTTCAGAGCACAAGCAAACCAGTTTAAATTGCACAAACTTCGCTACAGCAGGCTGAGGAGCTATTTTTACCAGAAAGATTAAAGGGAACTAACATTTACCCTGACAAAAGGAATTGCTTAAGATACCGCATCAAAGCGTCAAGTGAAACATAAACAAGAAGGAGCAGTTGAATTCTGCTGAAACGTCAGGCCTGCCATGAGACCACCAATACTCTCATTTTTAAGCACTGGCAGGATTGGTGCCCTGTTATTCAGCTACAAAACTACAGGACAGTGAGCCTAACACCATGACTTTTAAAGCGTATCCCAAACACGCAAGCTACTGCATCCAACAGCTGGGCTTTATGGCCACAATTACAATTTGGTTATCTAGTACACGCTTATGGCCTGTTAAGGGCACAAGTCTCAAACTGATCCACTCGAATACCTCTGATTAGAAACAAATAAATAAATAAAGCCTTCCATGTTGCAACACAACTTTTTTATTTATGCCTCAATGCAAGAGATCAGCCTGTTATACGTTCAGCACCAGGGATATGGTAAAAATCACTACTCAAACTGTTTGTAAGGCCTACTATAACACACAGAAAAGTTCAGCAATCTTTCAGCAAGCTGCTGGCAACAAATCTAGGAAAATAAAGAGCAACAGAAAAGCACTTTTAAGCACACAGACCTCATCTGCACTCTCAAAGAGATGCTTTATTTATTTTCTGAACACCACCACCGGGATCATGGCAGAACACAACCAGACCAGGAGCATTTGTCCAAAATTGCAACGGGGGGAGGGGACCGGGAGGCTCTGGCCTTGGCCACCAAAGGCCCCCTGAGCTGTGCAAAACTTTATGCAGATTCGCCAGTTTACATATCTGGTGCTCCGCAGAGCTCACCGAGACGCAGAGAACTTGCTGAACAGGACGTAATTATGAGTGAGGCATTCCAGAACAGACCAAGGGAACTTCAAAAAAAAAAAAAAAAAAAAAAAAAAAGCTTCCAACATCTTTTAGTGGCTACCAAGAGAAACTAATGGGTCTGTCTAAGTAACTAAGGAAAAACTGCCTTTTTCGGTGCTTTCACAGCACCTTTCACTCCAGCCTTGAATAGGATATTCAATCACTTCCACAAAAGGGAGTAGCATAGCTCAAGCACAAGACCTCACCTAGGTGTTCGCTGCCAATTCTTAGGCTCAATACTGGCGCTTTTTGGCACGTTTCATTTCTTTGTAGTTTGGGAACGAAAAAAGAAAAGTCCATAAAAAAATGGCCTACAAACAAATCTATAAACGACGGCTAAATACTGGCTCAGCAAACTAAAAAAAAGGAAAAAAAGAAAAAAAAAAAAAAAGAAGAAAAAGCACAAACCCACAGAATTTATCAGCTCAACTACTCTAGTATTTTTTCGGGCTACGAAAGCCTAGCAGGCACAGCGTGATTAACTTATCGCTGCCCCTTGGAAGGGATTCATGAAATGCGCGTCGGGCACATTCGCTCCCGCAGCCCCGGCCGGGGCCGCTCCGCACGTGTGCGGGGCGCAGGGGCTGCGAGCGGCGAGACCCGCGCGCCGGGGCCCAACGCGGCGGCCGCGGCCGGACACGGGGCCCGGCAGCTCCCTCGCCGCGCACCGGGGCAGCCCGGGCCGGGGCGGCTCCGCTCCGCTCCGGCGCGGCGGGCCCGGCCCGGCCCGGCCCAGCGCGGCCCTGCCCCGCTCCGCGGCGCCGCGGCCAGGCGGGCGCTATTTATAGCCGCGCGGCCGGGACGGGAGCTGCCGCGCGGGGCTCGCCCGGTAAGTTCGGCGGCGGCGCGGCGCCAGGCCGCTTCCCAGCGCCGCCGCCCGGGGAGGCCGCGGCCTCCCCAGCACCCCGCGGCCCGCCCGATAGCCGCGCCGGCCCGCCCGGCCTCCCGCCCCCGCGCCGCCGCGCGGCCTCACCTGTGCTGTCGCTGGCGGAGAAGCCCGGCGAGTTGAGCTTGGCTCGCTTGGGGTTGGGCGGCCCGTCCAGTAAGTTCTCCGCCATGGTAGCCGGCTCGGCGGGGGCCGCCGCGCTGCCGGGAGCGGCGGGCCGCGGCCGCCGCCGCGGGAGGCAGGCGAGGCGCGGAGGAGCGAGGCGCCGCTCCGCTCGCGAGCCGCCGCCGAGCAACAGCGCCGCTCAGTGCCCGGCCGGCGGCGGCCCCCGCTCCCCCATGCCCGGGCCGGGCCGCCGCCGCAGCAGGCCGCAGGGAGGCGGGCTCGGGGCGGGGTGGGGAAGAGCCCAGCGCCCCCTCCCTGCCGGCCGCGCTCCTCCCGGCCGCTCCCCCGCCCGGCCGCCGCCGAGGAGGTGCCCGGATGGCGGCTCAGGGAGTCACTCGGGGAGCATAGCGCCCCCCCGGCGCTCCTCCTCGCCCGTCCCCTCCCCTGCGAGCGGGGGGCTCGCCCCGGCCCCGCCGCCGCCCGCCGCCCCCGCCGAGCCGCGCCGAGCGGAGCGAACGGCGGCGCGGAAAAAAAAAATAACAAAAAAAAAGCGCCCCAAAACAATGAGCGCGGCGCGGCGGCGCCCGCCGCGGCTCCCGCTCCCGGCGGCGGCGCCCGCCCGCCGCGGCTCCCGCCCGCCGCCGCCCCGAGCCCCCGTGCCCGTCGGCGGCGCTCCGCGCGGCTGCCCGTGCCCCGGCGGGCGGCCCCGCTGCCCCGGCCCGGCCTGGCCCGGCCCCGCTCCGCTCGCGCCGCGCTCCGGCTCCGCGACAAGATGGCGGCTGTTGATTCCTCAATTAAAAAAAAAAGTTTTTTTTTCTCTTCTCTTTTCCAGAGACCATGGGGGCGGGGACGGGGCGGGGCCTGCGCGCTGCGTCACCGCGCACGCGCCACGCCCCCACGCCCCCGCCCTCGCCGGAAAGGCGCGAGCGGCGCCGGAAAGAGCCGAGCTCGTCCTCAGTTGCTCCGCGCCGCCGGGGACCCCCCCCCCGCGCCCCGGGGTCCCCCCGTGTCAGCGCGGAGCCCTGAGAGGCCTCGGGGTGACACTAGGGCCCCGAGGACACTTGTCCCCGCGCTGGCTCTGCAAGCAGCCCAGCACCCTCTGCCACCCGCTGTCACACGGCACCGCCGCGTCCCCTCGCCACCCCAAAACGCCTTCCCGAGACCCCCGATCCGCGCGCCGCTCCGAGGGGGAGCCGCGGCCGGGCCACAGGGGCGTCGCTGCAGCCCCGTCGGCCCCTCGCCGCTAGCGAGGGCGCCCGTCACCGCGCTGCAGGCCGGTGCCGTCCCGCGGAGACGCCCGCGGCCCGGCCTGGCCGCGCTGAGCCCGGCTCGAGCACCAGGGCCAAACGCGGCCCGTGGCAGCGGGCTCGGGGCACCGGGCGGCCGAGTGACCGCGTGCACCCCCACGGCTCCGGTGTGACTCCACAAACATCCCCGGCCAAAACGGGTTTGTGGGGCTGGAGCTCGGGGAGTTCGGTGCATTTCCATACTGGTTCTTAACCTGAGAAGCAGGTCGTATAAGCCCTGGCGACGTGCCGTAGCAGCAGAACGTCTCATACCCAAACTAGTTGCTCAGGGCTGTTTTCATCACTTATTGCTGCTATATGCTGAGATATCCCTTAAGACCAGTTGTAACTGGGGGACAGGCTGGACTAAGGGGCTGAGGCAAGTGTGTGGCCTGCGGATGAAGCCTATGAGCTGAGATGGATTAAACAGCAATCTTTTATTTTTGTAAAGGAGATCTATAATGATGCCTCCTTTTGCTAAACGAAACTCTGTCTTTTGTTTACTCCTACCTCATATTCATTACATTTACTTCTCCATTTACATGCATTTCATTACATTTACTTGCAAATTCTCTGTTTATTTACATGGTGCCTGTCCTTGTAGACTCCTGGCTGTGCAGGAGGTCTCTCGCAGGTCTCTTTTCTACCAGCGTTTTACTCATTTCTCACACCAGTGCACGTGCTCTCTGGTCACGTCTGCCATTGCAACGTTCCCTTAAAAACAGAGAGTTCTGGTCTTTTTGTTCTCGGGTAGTTCAGTGTGAGGCAGGGCTTTGGGCTCCCACGACGTCTCCGCACCTGAGTCCAGGTTGTTAACAGATCCTGGAGGTATCTGGTCATTTGGGTGGGAAGTCATTGTCGGATGATGAGGCTCTAGATGCTTAAACCCCTTTGATATAGATGTTTGAAAGGCTTCTTTGCACTTGTACCACATGCCATGAACCCCTTGGCTTCAGGTCTCATCTACTACCCGAGTTGTTCCCTCTTATGTGGGTGTAACATCTAAAACACCGAAGTGAAGATCTGTAATAATTTTCCATTGTAATTTAAGGCATTTGCCACAGGAAGATGTGTGTTTGTTGCAGGTAGGGAAATGGAAATCAGGTTAGTTTCTCCATCAGTCGCAATGGAGGATGGCAGTACCCTTTGCTAACTGCTACTTGCATTTTCAAGAAGTTTGGTCAGTGCATTTCAAACTGCAGCTTGGGTAACTTTGTGCTCTCACTTTCCCCATTAGGTCTCTTATTGTCTTGAAAACAAGATAACAAGGGGGCACTGGCAGGAGCTGGAGGAGGGCCTTGACACTTACCCACTGCCCCTGGAAACAGGGCACTACTTGCCCAAAAGGTTTAATAGTATTGCAGTGCTCAAGGTACCAGAGACCTTTATTTGAATCCTGCAAGATTCAGGTGTCCTCACCATAATGCTAAGCACAGTGAGTTACAAATGGAATAGGGTGATTTTTTTGATAAGAAAGAAAAATGCCTGGAAGATATTGCACAGCAAGCAAATGAACCCGCAGTCTTGCAAACTTGTGCTGAGGATTCGCAGTTCTGCCCCCCATAAAATTCATGCGCTCGCATGGATTCCCAAAGACTTCGTGGCACCCAGGAGTCACTGTGAACGTGGGTGCTTAATGGATAACCCCTTTATTCAGGGACTAGTTCCAAGAGAGATTGCATAATAAGACCTGCACTGCTGCGGCCCATTTCCAGACTTTCTGTCTCCAAAATTAAGCTTTTTAAAGACACAGCTCCCAAAATCCTATCTTCCTTTCCCAACTAAAACATGGAAGTATCATTTCTGTAGCGTGCGACCTCGGGTGCTCACAGCCAAACAATTTACAACATTTGAATAACTTCTGAAGACCTCGGTGCTGTAACTTGTAAGTCACTATGGCATGAGCAGAGCACTTCTCGCTGGGAATAAGAAACCATTTTTTTCCTGGCAACATTATGTCCCGTGTTTGGTTGCCTAACCTGTGGCTTTTGCTGGCAAATTAAGCTGTCCGAGCTCAAAGACAAGCCTGATGTCCGTTATCTTCTCTCCTCCTGGTTGCTGGAGATGGTGCTTCCTATTCCTCTTCCAAGTACTCCTGGTCAGACACACCCTGTACTCATGGGATCGTGAAGCAACTTTATGTGACATAACTGTTGTTTCTGGCTTCTGATTTTCAATGTATGTGTGAATTCTTTTAGTGTTCAGGAAGTGGTGGTAACCCCTGGGACCGCAATCATGCTTCTGTTTTGTGTTTAGCTTTGTCTCTGTGCACTTCTGCAAACCCTTCGTTCCTCGGGCTGCAGCGCCTATCATCCCAAGCAGCCTCCTGCTTCATTTTCTGCGGAGCTAAGTATCAGCAAGTGACTGGCTGTGTTTCGTAGCTGCCATCCTCGTGATTTAATGCTGTCAAGTATGGGTCTGGGTCTGCTTTCCTTTTCAGTAAATATTATTTCAAGGCCATTTTTTATGTACTTGTTGAATAAGATCCAGTAGGGACGGGATGCTACGTATGCAGACATGGGCGCTTCCGTGACTTGCCAAACCCCTGCCCACTGCCTGTCATGACCATTCTCTCTACAATGTAATTCTCATGCATAGGAACCATCTTTTTAATAAGTAAGGCTATTTCACAGATGTGAGAATAACACACAGTCCTCTGTTGTCAACATAATCAAACCCATCACTCTAAGAGGTATATTTTTCTTATGCTACAAATGTGAAGCCCTGAAGTTGGCCTGTACTTTGGCTATGCCCCAAAATTATTAAATCTGTATAAAACTACCTTTAAGGTCCCATCTTGAGTAGTTGCTCTGAAAATCAGACTTTGCATTTTGTCTGAATGATACCAGTTCATTTGCTTTTCTTATAAAATCAAACTGAGGGAAAAAGAAAAAAAAAAACAAAGTCCATCTCCAGGCTCAGCTACGCTAAAGTTTTGTCCATCTGCCATCAGCTCTCACCCAGCTTCACAGTCAGTTTGAAAATCATATTTCTGTCTATGAAGTAGTAATCTGTGTAATCTCAGCAAGTCTCATGTCTGCCAGCTTTCTCTTTACAGTTGCAATTAGTGGTTTATGGGTGGTTTCAGCTAACATGGGCCAAAATAAAGACATAGAACTTTTTTTATTTTACTTTTTTGCCTGCAGATTATGGTGGAAGTTCCCTTCGGAGTCCCTAGATATGCTCTAGCCCTTCACACTGGAAAGATTTATGGGTTTCCAACTCCTGGCTCCCTGCCATGTCCCTTTGTCCGAAATTTAGCCCTCCTCGTTCCGCAGGCAGGAGGCGGCAGTATTTGCAAGCTCTTCAGGTGTCGCAGGTCACAGTCTGACAGCTTAATCCTAAATCAACCACAGTCTAAGTTAACACACTGAGTTCTGAGCTGTGGTGGCTAGCACAGCTCATGCTTCCTTCTGCTAAATTCAAAACAGAATTCAGCTACTCAATCCGTACCTCAGTGAAAGACTTCCTCTTTCTTTCTACAGCTAGCTGGTACTTCAGCCCATTTTTCTTTCTGTTCACACCATGAAACTCAGAGCAATGGTGTATTAACATCTCTTTGAACCTCTGTCCCAAAGTGGACATTGGCCCTTGGAAGATGGAGATTCCTTCTCTCCCATGTCTTTTTTTCCTCTATCCTTTCCATGAGGTCACAATAGAGAAGGGATCAAGAGCTCAGCACATTTTATGACATGAAGCATTGCTCCTTTCCCTGATGCAACCCAAACTCTCATTAACCCACTTAGTTTGCATGCTTCTTTTGTGGAAATAAATTGATTATCGTAAATCTGATAGTTCAGCTGTTTTTCTTGCTCTCTACATAACTTTTCTTTTATTGGTAGCAGAGTTCACAGCGACACAGGGACTTTCACATAAGTACCAAGGATGGCATTTGGAAATACCTTCCTTGCATTCTAGCTGACAGTCCTTGTTTTCTGCTGCAGCAACGTTTGATTTCCCCATGAAAACTCTGCCTGAGCTTATAGTCTCATTATCATTCTGCTAGTCACCGCTTGGACAGAAGTCCTGCTAAGCCTTTGCAAAAGCAGTCCCTGGGTAAACTGACTGCGTTTCCCATGCCCTGGGCATTGGTCTGGTTGATAGGGGTAGCCGCAATAGCAGGGTCTGCTGCTGTTCTTGCTTAGCTGAGCCCTGCCTGTCCCTCCACCTCAGCTCTCTTCTTTGTAGCTGGCCATGGCTTTAGTGCAAGAGGTTATCTTGGTTATCTCCAGGAGCTTCATTCTAAGGCAGTGACTTCCATACCTGAAAAAAGGCTGTTGGCTTGTCAAGGGTTAATCTTGGCTTTCCCAGTGACCCAGAAACTTTTGGCTCTG
This sequence comes from Tinamus guttatus, assembly GCF_059628265.1. Taxonomy (NCBI): domain Eukaryota; kingdom Metazoa; phylum Chordata; class Aves; order Tinamiformes; family Tinamidae; genus Tinamus; species Tinamus guttatus. The sequence continues at coordinate 4,451,750 of NW_028288706.1, read as the reverse complement.
TATTCAAGTCCACAAACCTTATCACAAACTTTATCTTTTATCAGACAATCTGTTGACCACCCCCACAGAGCTATCCTTCAAGAAAACCCAACTTCCATTTATGCCACTTATGGAAAATATTTTTAGGTGCAGGTGCTTCATCTTCTGCATAAGGGTCTAAGAATTACCTCTGTGTGGGTTCTCTGAGAATGACGGAGCCCACCCAGTGCCTCAGAGGTAGTTGCTATAAGTGAGGCTGTCCTTGTTCAGGCACCATCATGTGCAGACACGAAGCCCAACTCCACTTTGCTCCCTTTGCCTTCCCTCTTGCACTTCTAGAGTGTCACAGCTCTGATATTGTTTCTAATCTCTTTGTTCTTCAGTTCCAGTTACTTTCTCTGATTTCTGTTTGCTCCACATGGTCAGCGGTAGCAGTGATGGAAGTGCCTGGTGACCTAGCGTGTGGCTGGACACATTCAAACACTTTTAGCTCATGGCACATGAGATGTCCACAGCGCCCAAGCCCTGCAGGTGACCATCTCTCCCCCCTGCAGGCCTGTGGGCCCCAACACAACTGTCCTTCTCGTGGAGCTGCCCGGCCTGCACCTCCACCTCCCACAGGGCGCCCTGAGGAGCAGCTGGGGCGATCACCGTCCTCGGGCCCTCGACCCAGGCCGCGGGCTGTGCTCTCCCGCCACGGAGGCGATCAGGAAGCCTTTCTGGGCTGGGTCTCTCAAAAACTGTCCTGCTGAACCTGTTCCAATTTGTATAAGATTCTTCAATATTCATCAGGGCAGGGAGCCCACTGAGCTGGGTCGACGAGGTGAATACATTAACTGCCTGTTTACTCAGTCAGTCTCGCTCTTCCTGGAGCACAGAGGCTTTTTCCCTGGTTTAGACAAAAAGCTTCCACAGGGGAGAAGAGCCTGGAGCTCAGTGCAGGCTGCTCTGAGCGGGCAGAGCTCCTGCTGTCATGGTTGTGGAGTTCAACACTGTGAAGGACCCTGCACTGAGCCGAGCGGTGGGCGTCCATGCCCCACTGCCACGTTGGCCAAGCAGCCACCAGGAAAGACCAAGGTCCAGGCCCAGCTCTGGGGCAGCTGGATGGACATGGTGGTCTTCTGGGGGCCCTCCTGCCCACGTGTCTGTGATTCAGGACACACAGGACCAGACCAGGGCTGTGGTGCAGGGCTTGGACATCAGGAGAGCATTGCAGGGCTGAATCTTAATCCAAGGAGACACCTCCTTCCGACTTCCAGTAAAGAACTTTTCCCAGCAGAAATTAGGCTGAGCTCCTCTGGCTCTCTCAGCATTTTTAGGTGTCTTGCAAAGTTAGTTTATTGTGGTTGTTTTTTGTTTGTTGTTTTATTTTTTTCCTTAGTCAATAACATGTTCACTGAAAAATTGCAGTCTTCTATAGGTGGGCAACTCTTTTGCATATTCAGCTATTCAATGTGTATTCACAAACCCCAGAGGTTTCACCTTTTAGAATTTTGAAAGCACTGAAAACTTCTGATCCATTAATTGATAAAGAAAATATTGTATCTTTGTGCTGCTTGAGCAATGTTTTGCAAATAGTCATCAGCTCCAAAACAGAAGGAGTAAGAAAGGATAAATAACCCAGAAGGTATCATTGTATCATCTCACCAGTCCTATCCTCATTGAATCCTTTGTTTTGGTTTGATTCAAACTTTCTTTTTTTTTTTTAATGACAAAACCCAATTCAAATGACCCATCATTCCTTTACCTCCGTGCTTCTTTTCGGTGAACTTCCTCAATAAGGTCTGGTGCATCCCACTTGGGTGTATCCGACATCCCTCCTATTGACTAGAAATTTGGCAGCCTAAATCATGCCTGGAATCTCCTTGGAGTTCAGTACTGAGTGTGGCAGAGCCAAACCCAAATCCTTTCTGTTGATTTAGTCCAGAATTTCTCCCAAACACAGACTCTGGGCTTCAGCTGTAAAACTTTTTGAGCAAAAATCACCTTTCACTATGTAGTTTCACAGCAGCCAAATAATGCGCTCTGGCAAAAATAAAAATAACTGTTGTCATTATTGCTCCTCGCTCAGGTTAGGTTGATCAGAGCAGGGCAGAAAAGCTGACTGTTGTGGCGAAGATAGCTAATATAGAAAACACAGAGCTAATTTCCTCTAAAATACCTGTGTGCTGAGGTACTCTTCTCTGTTGATTTCAAGGTTTTCAAAAAACAATGACGCTCACAGCAGAGATGTCTCATACATTAATGGCAGGAAAATGTAAAGCCAAAGGAAATTCTTGGCACAGTATGTAATTTGTGTGTGGAAACTAGTTTCAAAAAGGATCAGAAAGTTAAGTTATATTGCTGGGCTTAAAAAGAAGTCAAATAATTTTATAGCTAAGCTAATATTTTTATATGATAATTTATGTATAAGGCAAGAGTAATAAAATGTCATACTCCAGGGTACAAAACAATCCCTATAAAGGTCAGAAAGCACTTTTAACATACATGCCCATCACTGCTCATTAGTCCAAGTGCATTTTAATTTATTTGGATTTGGTGTTCTTGATTGGACACAATACTCTGCACATCTGAAATTCCTCATGGCCAAACACCTTGTCTGCTGAACTGGAGAGAAATCTTCACCAACTCTCCCAGATTACTGCTGCATTCCTTGAAGCACAAGACTGTACTAATTTTGTTATGTATATCACGCATATCCCATTCTTGCAAGATGCCCATTCTTTACGGTTTCTTGCCCTCTGATTTGTGCTTCTACAATTTTGCTGTTACAATACTGTCTCTAATTACAACAAGATTAGCTTTTTCAACGAACCTGTCCACCTTACGCACGCTGACTTCTTCCTCCAACACGGTGTTTAGCAGGGTGGCACTGTGTGTTTAGGTTTCAGATCATCCTAGATCACCTGTACTTCTGTGTTCTGAAATCAACAGAAGAGTAGGGATTAATAAGATAAACTTCTCTTTTCGTGGTTTTCCACTTATCCCATGCCGGCTATTACAACTTCCCTAGCCTCGCTCTTAGCAGGGCAGTGGGCCCAGAACAGCTCCTGGTTGCCCTTTCTGCAGCTTCTCCTCTCTGCGATCCTGGAGCAGTGCTTGACAAACAACCACACTTCTCCGTCCCCCGGCTTCATCACACCTGGTCACCACAGTCACATCTGACACCCCAGTCTGTAACAAACATTTTGGCCCATCCATCAGGTCAGCTGCACACACACCATGGCCCAAGCCCACATCTTCTCCCTGTTCATTTTTAGTTGACTTCCATACCCTTTCCTACAAGGAGGCACCTGGCTGCTTGCCTTGAAATTTAGGGCAGTTTGCTGATCTGGTTTGAGTTTGGGAGCTCTGAAACACGCTCATGAAATAAAAGACTAAACATCATTACAATGGCTTTCAGTAACACTCACAGCATCCTGAAATGCTAAGGTGGAATTTGCTCATGAGCTTTGTAAAAATCACGTTCTGGGAGAGAGCAAACATGGAAAAACTCAAGCTGGGTAAGCTAATTCACACTAGAAAAGTGTTAAAACAGGATAACTGTTATCTCCATATTACGAAAGCAACTCAGGACTATGCAAAATACGGGATTTTGCATGTCTAGAGACTGGCAGGAAGGGTTTATAACCTGAAATATCACACAACCTTCCATAGCTAGCATGAAGCCATTAAAGCAAGTTCCGTGCTGTGGCCCTGCCTGCTGCAGAAGAGCGGAGCTGCCGGGGAGCAGCACAGGGGCCTCGGGTACCTACCAGGTATGAAGGGTCAAGGTGGGGTGGCAGCTAAAACTGAGGGCACCAACCCACCACAGGGTTGCCTGGAAGCTGCTAAGAGCATCCAGCAAAGAGGGAGACGAGGTGAGGGGTTGTGGATTTCACTGGCCCACAACATGATGCTTCCCATCCCCTTTTCTGGCTTCAGCAGCTCATCCAGTTTTCTGGCACAACCCAGACCTCGCTTTCTGGTCCTCTTTGGGCTTACGATAGAGACGTAAGCTTGAACTCTCTGCAGGTGAAAGGGCTTCTCAATGCTCCATCTCAGCCCCCTTGGCCAGGGCACCACCTCCCTCCGAGGACCTGCTGGAGCCAGGAGCTGACCCGGGTCCGGATCTCGCCCTGGATCCGGCCCCGCGCAGCGCTACGTGGCTCCTCTCTCCCTCAGGAGACCCTCAGGACACCCCGGGCGTTTGGGGTTCGGTGTTTGCCCACTGCTGCGGGCACCAGCAGCCAGACTGCTCAGGCTTATCTACTCTATCAAGCAAATTATTTATTTACAAGCTAGTAATTAATAAGTTATTCATTAAAACCGATTCAGGCCTGAGATTCAGGGTCCAACCTAAAATCTCCACTTGTTGCCATAGCCAGTATTAACCAAATATTAAGCTGTTCCTTTCAAATGATTCTGCCCCTTTATTTCATACGATTTTAATCTGAAGCCTATTTGTGCTGTTTTTTTATAGCACTGCGATGGAGGGTTGGGTTGAACATCCTTATTAAGTCAGGGTATGACCCACCTACTGCTCCTCCCAGCTCCACTGCCATCTCAAGAGGAAGCTAGGTTGGTTTGAAATAATTTAAGAGTTTTTTTTTTTTTTTAAATCACATTATTCAAAATTTTTCTCATTAGCTCTTATTGCTTCAGGCCCTTTTTCTGTGTTTGCTCCCCTCCATACCCCGGAAAGCAATTGCTCGTCGTCCAGTTTTTCAGACAGCTCCTTACACCCCAGAACCCGGCCTGCCAGGGCTCCTCCTCTGGGCTATAGACAGTCCCTGTCACGGCACAGCTGCGCTGTTCCTCACTGCCCCCAGTCCAGAGATGCTCAAAACTCTCTCTGCCTCTTCCAGAGCAAAGACAGCCCCATCTCCCTTTCCCCACTGCTCCTTGTGCAAGCGTTAATCCCTCCGCCGCGATTCCAGCTGCAGGTTGAAAGAAAACTGAACTCCCATCCCAAGCTGGGGGATCACTTTGGCTCACAGCACTGGGGCAAGAAATCCTGGCTGAGTATCGGAGCCGGCCCCTCTCCTTTCCCAAAAGCCAAGGCTGAGCAAGGGCAACCTCGGACCCCGAGGCTCCGCGGCGCCTCTCTGCCCATAGGCCCCTCTGTTCTTCCTCCCCAGAAGCTGAATTAAAACATGTGGTTTAAAATGAGCCAATTTTGCTTTAAAGGCTCCAAGCCCCTGTGAGCACATCACTCGCCTTGCAAATTGTCGCAGCGTGTAGTTACTCTCACCGCGAGGGAGCTGCAGCTTATTTCAAGGTTGAATTTGTCCATCTTTCCATCCCTGGGTCATTTATGTCTCTGGAAATCAGCTGGGGACAGCGCAGTCTATTACAGCCAAACTGTCACTGTCTTCAGTTGGATCTAGTCAGGAGGCTGGTTTCTAACTGCAGTGCCACTATATCCCCCTCTTTAGTCTTTTTTTTTTTTTTTTGAGCATTATGGAAGACATGGATTTTATTTTCAAGCTTTTCTTTGCAATTACAAGGGATAGAAATATACTTTTCTAATGCTGAGAACTGAGGCTCTTGCATGACTCTGCAACCAGTGATTTTAAAAATTATTTTAACTAAATCGCTGCCCAGAAATAATCAAAGATTTGCAAAGCTCATGACCATGGAAAGTGTTGAAACTCAGCACAGAACATATGAGTCCTAAAGTACCTAAAATTATCTTGCGTTATCTTTCGAAAACATGTCTCCACCCTCCATTCAGAATGACAACTTTTGGCAACAACAGGAAAACAGGAGTGACAGATGGCAACAAAATCTGGTACACAAACATGGCAGGAGGCAATATAATGAACATTTCACCCACTCCTTCGCTTCTGCTAATCACTGCTTTTGGACAACGTGAACTGTTCCGGCAGTGGCAATGCCGTGTGCCATGCAAGTCCCTGAGGGCCACCAACCCAAAGCCAGGTCAGACCCCCACCAGGCCCCTCGTGATGAATGAAATTAAAGTATCGTTAAGTCATCTCCTGAAGCATCCTTCTGTCTCCTAAAAAGTGCATCAAACTCTCCTCCTGCAGAATTAGAACTAAACTCCACATCTAGGAAGTAAGGACAGACCGACTTCTTTGCTAGCCACTTGCCACCAGACTCAGATGAACCAATAGTGATTTGCAGACCAAGCGGAGAATTAGCATCCTTGCAGGAAACACCTATTGTGGTATCAAAACATACAAAATATTTCTTTTAAAAATTATTTCCTTTCAAAATAAGATCTCTGGTAAAAATTCAGTCCTCATGGGAACGTGTTCACCATTTCATTCAAAGTCACTCATGCTGACATCCTCAATGAAAGGTACTACATAGCCCACAAAACGGTTATTTCCTATAAAAATGTATTTATTTCCTATAAACATTTCCTATAAAAAAATGCCAACCACTTTATGTAATGAGCAGTATCTTTGTCAGTTGTTTTGAAGACATGCTTTTACCTCCAGCTTTCAGCAGAAATCTGTGAGACTGAGACGGTGCCTCCCGGTCCTTCGCTTCCCCAGCAGTGCTTGCTCCTTTACCTGCTGCTGCAAGGGCCTTCTGATGGTCACCTTAAAGGCATCTCAGAGGTTAACGGCAATGAAATTTACGTCCTGTGGGGATAACATTAGTTTTGCCCCAAATAAATTGCCTTCATTTTTAGGAAGAAGACACAATCTTGGGCGATCACCCTCAGAGTTAGCCAAGATGTGTAATTGCAAAAAACTGCATATATCTGTAATCATAACTGAAGCTAACACTCTGCTATGAAGATTTCCAGACACTTACCTTTATAAGACCCAGTGTTCATTTGTTTATAACACTGTCAAACATTAACTACTTCAGATGAAATGTTATCTCCTGGGGCCAGCATCATGATGAAAGCTCACAAGAAAAAAAAATATCAGACAAAAAATTCCAATTACTTTGAGAAAAAAAATACACACACATATATTATATATATATATATATATATATATATATATATACATATATATATATCTTTGGTAGAGTTCCAGTAACCACATCTGTAAATTCTACTCCTAGTCCCAGAAGGTGGAGCTGGAGGCAATCTTTGTTTGAATGGTGCCCATTGTCCTCATGAAAAGTCACCCAAATTGTGTGAACCGGGGAAAACACCTACCAGCATTTCCCACCTGGGTAGATCTGTGCAGCATTTGCCTTCCTTGACTGTCCCCACGTGCTGTGGGTGTCCCCACGTGCTGACATCCCCACTGCAGACGCCGACCTTGCGCTGGTTGGGACCACGCGTGCGGGACTGAGCTAATGCTCAGCAGTCACTGGGTGGCAAAACGTCAAGGTTGTAAGAAGGGTCGTTTGGTGCCCTGTGACTCTTGTGTCAGGAGAAACAAGACTCGTTCCTCATTCACCTTTGTCTCTCCCCTCGCTATTCCGTCAGTCACAGCCTGCCGTGGATGATGAATCCCAGCCTGTTCAGTTGTTCCTTGTGTAGAAGACATTCAACATCTTTGATCAGACCTGTTGCCCGCTCTACCTCTTCCAGCTCTACTACACAAAGAATTTGTGCTGGGGGCCCTGCACTGTGCAGAAGCAGCCAAAGCACCAGCCCAGCATGGGCAGACCCCAGCGGCAGGACAAGATCGCCCTGATGGAGGCCACGCTCGGCCCAAGGCTCCCCGTGCCCAAAGAGCACCCTGTGGCCGTGACCAGCTGCTCCAGCCTTTCCCCAGTCTGTTGCAAATCACATGGGCACAAACTGACTGTCAGGGTTGCTGGATTGAATATGGGGCCTGTCACTCCATAGCTGTGAAATGTCTGCTAGAATTCAAAAGACTTGCAAAACCTCAGGGATTTTTTGTTTGAGTTTTTTTCCCCGAGGCTTTGCGCATCAAGGGCTTCCCCTTCCACCCGTGCTTCCCGCCCTGCGCTGCCAAGTTTCAGGGCTTGGAAACTAGATGGGATGTTGCTCCGTTTTGCTCCAGGATGTGGTGGAGGGGCTGGCAAGGCGTCTGGCAGGAAGGGTTTTGGCCTGGGTCCGCGGGAGAAGGTGGGAGCTGCTGCTCCCACTTTTGTAAGGGAAAAGGGAGAAGCTCTGCCCTGCTGAGAGCACAAACAGCCTGAAAGGGGGGACATTGGCTCGCAAGGACGCTGAGGTCGCCGCGCATCAGCGGGAGAAGAGCGGAGCCGTCGAGGGGCAGAGCGGCCCGAGGAGCCCCCTGGCTGCCCTGAGCCGGGACCGGCGCCACGTCCCGCAGCGTCCTGCCCGCTCGCTGGACGCGCTCAAAGTTCACCGCGCTATAAATACCCCGGCGCAGGGACTGCCAGCGGCCGCCTGCGCGGGCGGACGGCGCTCGCGGCTGCTGAAACGGACCGGGGTTTCATTGCCATTAACCCTAGGGGCGCCCCATGCTGCTAAACGTGACTCCCAAACGAGCCATTGTCTGCTTGAAAGATGTTCCCGAAGCCAGAAGGGTGCAGCAAAAGCCTTCCCTGGGCCCTGTCCTGCGGGGAGCTCCCGGGGGCTCCTTGCATGACAGACTCGGCGCTCAGGAGCGGAGGGGCCTGGAGCCGGTGAGCTGGGGACAGAGCAGTGAAACCCCCTGTGGTGCTTCGGCTCCCTTCCCGCGGCCCGCGGCGCGTCGCCAATCCCCTGCGCCGGGGCTGTGTTCTACGCCCTACGTCCGCTTATTTTGGGGGACGCCACTGCGAGCGTGAACTCACCAGCGCTGTGGAGGGAGCGGGAGCCAAGCGTAGGGCACAGGCAGCTCCTCCAGCGGGATGCGAAGGGAGCCCTGGGCACCTCCCTGCTTCATTTTCCCTGGGAGAGGCAGGAGAGCGAACGCATGTCCGAGGCGCGGAGGCTGCCCCGTCCACCTGCCGAGAGCCTCCTCCTCCTCTTCACCTGCCCAGAGCAGAAGCGAAGGGAAAGAGGGACGTCACCAGCGCGCCTGGCGTGTGCGGGAGCTGCTCAGGGCAGGTCTGCCCAGGGCAAGGGCGCCCGCACCGCACCGCGGGGTTGTCCTCCTCTCCTTGCTTCCCGCTGGTTTCCTCTGCTCCCCACGGGGTGCCCGGGGGAGCCGGATGCCACCTGCAGGTGCAGGGCTGACCCTGGCCTCGGGGCTGTCGCTGGGTGCCGGCGCAGCCGATGGCTCCGCGCTGGGTGTCACCTCCCTCCGCGCTGGGTGTCACCTCCCGGCGGCGGCGCTCGCCTCCCAGCACCCAGGCCACGCTGCGCTGGTGGCCGTGGCAAACGTGCCAGGCCGACGGCACTAGGGGGAGATAAAGGCTGGGACACGGTGACCAGGCGCTGTCCCCAGCCCAGGCCTGTCCCCTGCATCCCCAGCCACGCTGCCGGGCACAGCTGCAGCAGCGAGGGGAGCAGCAGGGCTCCTGCTCTTCCCAGGACGAAAATCCTTCCAGGGTTCCTTTGCTCTCCTGCAAATACCTTGAGATAGCAAATGACTTGAAGCACCTTCCAGGAAAGCACCTTAGTTCCTGCAAATACCTCAAGAGAGAGAACGTGTTTGGGGGGTGACTTCTCACAGCCGGCGTAAAAGCCACAGCGGTAATTCAATAGGGCCACTGGCGCCGGACCAGGCGGACAGAGGCAAAGAGGGAGCAGGAGGAGGGGACCCTGGGACAAGGCGTCACCGGAGCCCCCGCGGAACAACGCGTCTCTGCCACGAAGCCGGTTGGCAGGAGGGAGGGAGGGAAGAAGCCGCTTTGCAGGGCTCTGCTGCTGCTCCGGCCGCGCAGGCCGGCGGCTGCGCCCGCACCTCCTCCGTCCACGTCCTCCGTGGCTCCTCCCGAGCACAGTCCTTGGTTCCTTCCAGGCCTGGAAAACCGTGTTGGCTCAAACGCGCTCCCCAAGCAGCAGCAGCTGGGTGCCCAGCAGCAGCCCTGCTATCACAGCGCGCAGGGCAGGGGTGCAGAGCGGTGTCCCCGCGCGTCACCCTGCGTCTGGCCACGAGCTGCTGGGGCAGGAGAGCCCGAGCTCGGCGCCGCCCGCCTGGACACGGCTGCTCAGGCCGTCCCAGCAGCGGCGGCTCCCCCGGGATCTCCAGGTCTGGCAGCAGGGGCGTCGCGGGCGGCCCCGGCTTTCCGGGATCAACCGCTGCCGTTAAAAACAGGTAACTCCGTATGCAACACCTGGCTCTCGCCAAGGACTCCTACTCTCCAACGCACACCGAGCTTAATGCAGTTGCTCGTCTTATAGCTTCAACTACAAAGCATATGCAGGACAGATGGATATGAGGTTTGGAAGATAATTAAGGATGTTAATGAAGTTCATTTGCATCCAGTTCTTAAATTCCCATAAACTCGACAGAGCTGTGAAATGGGAATTGCTTCCTGACACCGCAAAACGACATTTCGTTACTAGAAGCGAAACACGGACTAACGAGGGAGCAGGGAAACCTGTGAACGGCCATGGCCCCGGCGGCCTCGCGCGCCGCCCGTCCGAGCGGGTCCTTGGGCAGCTCCCGGCTCCCCTGCGCGGTGCAGCCCACGCTGCGCTGAATCCTGCTGCTCAACCGGGATTAAATGAATCCATCTTAACTGAATACAAACTGCTCCAGGGCCTTTGGCTGGACTGAAATGTTATGGACGTAGGGAGAGCGGCAGGGGATGGGGGCGGGAAATTCTTCAAAGAGGGGAGATTTCATTTCACCTGAGATGGAGAAAAATCTTTTTCAGCACAGTGGAAATTAAACCCACGCCTTCGAGCAGGGAGCCCCGAGGCGAGAGGGCCTTGGCGAGGCCTTGCGGCGGCCGCGTGCTGCTCTCCGAGTGCCCCGCAGCACCAGGTGCCCAAGGGCTGCTGGTTCCCACCATCGGATGCCCCCAGGAAAGAGAGACCCGGGCTCCTCGGGAGCAGCCGAGGTCGTGAGCACCCAGCCCCGGCGCTGCAGGAGGGGGTTCCTCCCCCTCCGGCTCCCCGGGTTCCCCTGGGGCTGCTCGCGCGCGGCGCCGCAGAGGGACGGGGTGCCCACGCGCAGGCGCTGCCAGCTCTCCCGGGCGCAGGGACAGCCCCTCCGCAGAGCCCCCGGAGCAGCCCGCGAGCTCCCTGGCTGCCAAAGCCTCCAGCTCGGCGCCGTGCGGGACGTGGCCCCTTGCCGCAGCCCCGGTGCTGCTGGCCAGGCCGCGCTCCAGAACTGCGAGCCCCAGAAAACAGCCCCGAGCAGGAAGGGGGCGGCGCAGGGAGCAGCCGGGCAGAGCGGCGGATCCCCACGGCGGCAGCGCTCCGAGCGCGGCTGCAGGACACCCCTGCCCTCCCCAGCCCTGTTCCCCAGGGGTGCTGGCGGCTCCGTAGGCACAGTCCAGCTGAGCAGGACGGCCAGCAGCACGAGCCACCCGGGACCTCCACCAAACCACAGAAGCCAAAGAAAGGATGGGTAAATACTCACGTCCCAGGCATCCAGAGCAGATTTGGCATTTGTTGTCACTGTGAAACAAAAAGAAGGAAGAGTGACAGCTACCGCAACCTGGATTTATCCTCGCGGCGCTGCCTGGAGGCGGCAGGGAAGGCAGGGAGCCGCGGGGCCGTCCTGCAGTTCCCGCGCGGCCTCCGAGGAGCTGCTCCAAAATGCGCCCCTGGGATCACAGGGCTGGAAACATCTGGGCTTTTCCTACCCACGACAGCCCCAATAAATGACGCCAACCTAGGAATCTAGTTTTACTATGTCCAACCTCTGTGCAGACTTCATTTTTTATAATGAACTCTACAATTTACATTTTACATTTATAATGAATGAGACAGGAATACAGGAAACTTCAAAATTAGGTTACTTTGGGAGAAGACACAATGTAACTGAAAAGGAAAACAGGAAGCCTGGAGTTATTTGAAACACCTTTGTCAGATTTATTAAAAAATATCCCTTGGCAGTTCACAATCACCAGGATCTACAATAGAAAAATGGTCGGGTAACATTTGAACAGTTTTCACCTACGATAGGAGGCTAACACCCAGGAACGCTCAAGCACTGCTTAAATACATGTATTGGAAGAAAGTCCTGGGTTGTCATTGAATAATGTGGTGGTATCTGCTGGCTGCAGAGCGAATCGCACCACGGGTGCATTATACAAGTGCTCTGATACTTACCTGTCTTTGGAAAAAAAAAAAAAAAATACGGGGGAAGCAGAAACACGGCACCCTTGCAAACATCAGACGTGGCCTCTCGGCGATGGCAGAGGGACCACGTTCTCATGGGGCGTCTGCTGCAGCCACAAGCAGGGCAGGGGCAGGTGAAGCCAAGTCCCCCAGGACACGGCGGGGCCTTTGGACCCGCATCTGCTTTTCTGACAGCACAGCCCCTCCTTAGCAGATGGAACTAGGAAAAGAGCTTATCAACTTAAGGACGGGATGAGTGTAGGTATCTATGGTCACGAGCTGGCAGGGGTGCGGCACCCGGAGTCGAGGAGGTGAACAGTAAATCCAGGGGAAACCTTCAGATCTTGCTGGTCACAGCCTTGTTTTGCAAAGGGGCAGAACAGTCCTTCGCTTTGTTAAATGCAACACATTTTTCTCCTTGTGAAATCCAATGACAAAACAAGGGGACGCCTAACAGGGTCCCTGAGATAGGAAGGTGAGGTGGGCAGGATTCTGCTGCTGCCCCACGGCGGGCGGCCCCGCACCGCTAGCTCTTCCTGCTGGACAAACCTGGCCTTGGCAAACGCCAGCAAGGCCCTTCCTTCTTCCCAGGCAACTATTCCTGCTGAGCCACTTCTTTTCTTCCTGTGGACACTTACTCCAGAATAAGAATGTCCCACTCTGAATTAATTTAATCCACTTTCAAAGTAGACTAAGATAATTTGAGTAAGGCACTGGTATTCCAGAATAAAACATCTACCCTGCCTCCTAAGTAAATAAATAAATATGGAAACTATTTTAAACTCACATCCAACTGGAGCCAAAGCAACCTCCCAGCGTGGGAGAGCCTCACCCCGAGCTCCCCCCGCAGCCGAATCCCTTGTTGCAGTCAGGAGGGACAGCGCGGTGGCCTCGGCAGCGCTGTCACTTGGGTGTACAGCACATTCCCAAAGTCCTTTAAAGTAGCATTAAGATGAGCAAAAAACAGGAAGAGACATTTTTTGATACCACTGTTGAGAACATGACGGTCATTTACCACCAACCACCAACTAAGAGGGCAGCAGGTCTGGGTTTTGGGCTGCAATTCCTTTAGCACTTGGCTCTAGGGCTAACCAAAAAATGAACTTAGTGGTTTCGTGCTTTGTCAAAGAAACACGGCAAAAAGCTGGATCCAAAAGAAAGGATTGAAAACCTTCCGCTCCAAACTCTTACTCTTGGAAACAGTGTGCAAACGGCACCAGATTCCACTTGAAGTTTTGCTGAGGCAAAAATAAAAAAGCAAACAAATTTTAAGTTGACATACTGTATTGTGAATTACTTTCTCAGCTTTTCTACATCTAAGATAGCGTGAAATGATCTGCGATACAGTAAAACAGTTTAATATACAATTGATTACAGATCCGTAGTAACGAGTCAAAGATAATATGCATTTTATCTATATACATATATAGCTTAATATTTCACAGATACAACTTTCTTTCATTTCTGTTTTGTCAACAAAGCATATGCAGAATATTTACAGGTAAGTTGCCGAAAGGAAGCCCCGTCCCCCCTAGCAAAAGTCCCCGGGCAGAAGTCCCAAGCTTCCCCGCGGAAGGGTTTGTAAACAGGCCATTTCTGTCTTTTTGCAAAAAGGGAGGGCAGAACTGTGGGGTCTGCTGGGGCTGGAAAGGAAAAGAAACCAAAGACATCACAAAGAAACAATTTCCAGCTAACCTGGGTACTTGAAAATGTGTCCGTTCTCTTTTTTTTCTTCTCTTTAACTGGAAACTGGTCTCGATTAACGTTTAACATTTTCCGTCCGACGCCCCGGCGGTGCCGGAGGCCGCTCAGGAGGAGCGCGGGCGGCGGGGCCGGGTCCCGGCAGCCCCCGGGCCGCGGCGACGCGGAGCACGAGTCCCGCGGGGGCCGAACCCGCGGCGGCGGCGAGCTCCGATTTGGGATTCTCGCTCCCATAGCCACGGGTAATACTGCTTGGGCTAAGGGAGGAAAAGCCCCGAGCCGAACCCAGCCCCACCACGCAGCTCAACAGTGGCTGAATTTCTAGCACACGTTTTTGATATCCAGCTGACATTTCCTCACAGGAAAACACAGAACAGAAGCAAGGGCCGAGGGCGGAAATGTCCTCACAAAGTCACGACTAATTAGCCGCCCGGCTACTTGGGAATCATCGCAACCCATGGGCATAGGGATGCCGCCCGCACACCCATCCCCGCCGTTAATTCCCTCCACAGACGCCCACGAGCTCCCCGGGCGGGCGAGGAGCCGAGGGGCGCCATGGCGGCGAGCGAAGGCCGCCTGCGTGCGGCGCCGCCTCCTCACACGCTGCCGCAGCCGGGCCGAGCTGCCTTCCCGCCTCCCGCGGCTCCCACCCGACGCAGCTTCCTCGCTTCTACCCCGGCCTTCTCCTAGCGCAGCGGGACTGAAAGGAGACGGGGCACAGGAGGGAGCGTCCGGGCCTCACCTACCACATGTACACCAACTCCTTGTGGTAACTTAACAACGCTGATCCAAGGGACGAAGGAGCTTTTTAGATAAATCCAACACTATCTAATTAAAAGAATATCATACCAGCCCTGTAGGAGTTAACGACTTTCCTGAGAGCACAAGGGAGGGGGGTGGCATTTCTATATGTTCCTTGTTGATTCAGTGAGTGTGGCCAAGGTCCGGATCGTCTTTGGATACTATTACTGCCTCCTGGTAAATGGGAGGCGTCTACAATTTCGCATATAAATTCTCAAACATTCAGCACAAACAGCGGTTTGTCTCTAAACGGATGCCAGCACTAGTTAAGGCTCTTGGCTTTGAAGAGTTTATTACTCTGGAAGTTTAAAGCTGTACCTGCGCTGGCGTGCAAGTCCTGGGCCCAGCACAGGTATATTGACATGGCCTCAGAAAACCAGAAGTTACAATTCAGGCGGTTAAATTAAGAGAAAGGTTAGTCTAGCAACTGTACCTGCAAGACACACCAAGATAGTTTAGGGTGGTGGGGGTGGTGTGACTGTCCTAGGACCCGCGTGGCGCCTGAGCCCCATTTCGGATGACACAGAACTGCTCACTGCAACACTGCAGGAACTCCTCCCTCAGACCAGCTGCAGGAACAGCAGAACGCAGCTATACAGATCACCTCAGAAACAAGTTTCAAGTGAAATCAAAGGCAAAGTTTCAGGGATGTTCAAAAGTTTCAAACGGACAACCACCTCTGCATGCACGTGCCCAGGGCCTGGTACACGGGCACACAAATACACATGCCAGTTCTTATCGTAGCCTTTTTCCCCCTTCCCTGAGCTTCTCCTTCTCAAATAATTAATAAAACCTGTCTCTGAATTGCCAACTAACATTTAGCCAATCTGATACCTTAGGAATGAGCGCACATCTTGATAACTAAGGGAACAAGCAGAAGTACGTGTGTGCTTCGAGGTCCTCTGAATTACGATTCTCAAAATGCTCAGATTATGGATAGGCACAAGCCACAGCTCTGGCAACGATCACTTGCTGCATACTCAGCTCCGACATACACTGCATGTCATTGCTAACGTTAGCTATAAATGACAAACCAATTAGAGCAGCACTGATTAAAGAGCTGAAAATCATAATTTTAATAACTGTCCCTGCGCTATCACCCTCATTGCAGCTCTTCAGATTCAATGAACATTGCGACTTCCAGAGATTAAAATATGTGTTGCTATAGTGAGTCAAAATACTGTGAAGGAACTAAATAAAACATATACAAAAGATGACTGAAGGTTAAAATGCAAAACCAGAGATGGCAGCCTGAAGAGCGCTCTCAGACTGTAACAAACGCCTGTTTCCTTCACATGGCTTCGCAGCCTGGGGACACGCACGGGAAGCGGCCACCAGGAAGGAGGTTCAGTGCACGGAGCCGGGGCTGCCTCACGCCACAACGTGTGCACCGGCCTTCACCCGGGGGAGCCGCCCCACGAGGCAAACGAACGGTTAGGAGCTACGGTGACGACCTGGGAAAAACCTCTCCCAGCACTCGGCTTTTGCCAGAAGCAGCCCCTTTCTCCAAGTCTACTGTCGCTCGCCAATAGAAGGAGCAACGTCTGTCTCCTGGTCCTGTAGCCAGTTACCTCAGTTTAAGATTGAATATGGTAAAGACTTAAAAATGGTTTTCTATGGAAAACTTCCATTATTTTTTCTACTTGTTTCTCTCCATGTACACAATGCACCTTCAATCTCATCACCACAATCCTGCTGGCTGCTAAAACACATTTCACACCTATTTCAGTTTCCGCTAGGGGCCTCTCCAGAGTCTGACATTTGATTTTAAACAAACTCTAATGGGACGAAGATGGGAAGTGCCTGATGTCTGATTTCCACTGACAAAATAATCCTTCTCACCGCTCAGAGCACAGAGTTCAGAGGGCAGGATTAAAGCATACTTTATACATACACACATATACATACGTATATATATGTCCATTTTAAGGCTCTCTCATCCTACCACAGAAAATGATGAATTCTTAAGCCTTCTGGGAAGTAGACACTTGGGTTCATAGATAAACTCCCCGAGACTTCAGCCAAGCAAAGATACCAAGCCTGGAAATCAAAGACCAGTCTTCAACACAACCTGCCTTCGTTGCATGGTCACCTTCTCTTTTTACTTAGTGATTTCATTGAATTCGGTGTCTTGCGTGGTATTATATACGCTCATCCTACACGTTGCCGCCAGATCAGCAGCTTTTGTATAAAACATATCATTACATTATATCCCACACTGGTCGCACCATATTTTTGTAAGCAGGCCTTAGTATTCTGCCTCTCAAGCTTCCTTTAACACATATTTTAGCAGAAAATAATCTACGATTTCACAGCTCAACAGAAATCTTCAACTCAAATTGAACAGCTAGATGACATCAGTTTGTCTGCAGGAATTAGTGTTTAATGGTTATAATTTCCAACTTATTTTTTATAGGACTTTGCAAAATTCTACATATTCTTATGAAAGTTCTTAGTAACAACCAAGAGCAATTAATTTCCCCCCACTCTGGAAACTCAAACAATGACTGTTACAACCTACATGGAGATTTTCAAGAAGAAAAATATTCTTGGGATAAACGACTTCCCTGCACAAGTTGTCTGAGCAATTCTGATGTTCCATATACAGTTAGTGACGTCTCAGAAAGCACCTGAGACCCAGTCTGGGTGTCCCCGGCTGCCTGGGCACCCAGGCTGCAGCAGCTCACTGCTATTCAGTGGTGCGGGTTTCCTACATCTTTAGCATCGATTGTTTTTTTTTCTGTTAGAAAATAAGAGTCTTTTCACAGTGAAACCCCCCTGGGACACCTTCAGCAACTGAAAGGCTTATCAATTAATAGCTGTTGGATTTTTAGAAGTTTCATAACATTTAACTAAATACAATCTTTAATTTAGAAAAAGACCCACCTGCATATTAGTACTTAGCTCTCCAGCACTAGGGATCCTACCTGTCCAACAATCACTGCATGGACAGTGCACTTTTATTTCTGAAGTTTTCCACTGTGGAAAGCAAGCAGAATCACTATTTGCTGTTTGACCACACTGCTTCATATAACAACCATGTCCACAAAATAATTTTAAGGAAGCCTCAGCTCAGCCTTAAACTTAATATGAATGAAGGGATGAACAAAGCACACGCTTTCTGAGTCTTGCTTCCTTTCCACGGGCCATTTAAACCATGTGAGTGTTTTGATAGACAAGGACCTTTTTAAATACTGCAGCTAGTGGTTTTACTTGATTTTATACACTCTGCTATTGTACACTTGCTAAGATTTTTTTTGCGAGACGAAAATGTTATTTTTCACAGAATTCCTCAGTTTAACTCTTTAGAAGTACCTGCTACTTCTTCCCTATCTTCTGTTGAGCAGCATGGCAATAACACTAGGAGAAAGCTGCAGCTGCGGCTGGGCACACGCGGCCGAGCTGGAATACCAAAGCAAACACACTGTTCCCGTTCCTCTTGGTATTAGGAAATACAGACAGAGGCAAGCAGCAGTCCAAGCAGTTGAAGTGGTGAGGAAAACACATGAAACCACAGCCTGGCAGTAACAGAATTCTAGTGTTGCTGTGAAAAGCAGGAGCTCTCGTCTAGTAAAGGTGAGGAATGGGGAAGTGAGAAACTCTCCCCGCACCCTGTCCCCTCAGAAACACAAGGCCGCAGCACAAAAGAAGTAAGAAAACAAATACAATATTTAAATTTGGCAAAAATCCCCAAGCCACACAGAAAGCTGATCAGATTATAACCACCTTCAGGCATTCATAGTCTCTAAGTGCTCTGCAACACTGGAAAATAAAAATCAGAAGTTAGTAACTGCTCACCTTCAACATTGTTTTAATGCAGGAGCTGGATGTGGCACTTGCTAGAAATTCTAAATTTTAAAACTTCTAATATTCAAAAAGTTAGAATTCAGTAATTTTGAAGTGCTAGACCCCCTAAAGGTTTGGTTCTTTAATCAATAATCAGCTCTCCTTTACCTAAAAGCTCACAGGCACACACTTCTTGTTACTATATCTTTCAATTCTCATCTGAAAGCCGTGCCTATGTTTTGGACTTACACTATAAGAGTCTTCAACCATTTTTTTTTCCTGTAAAGCCCTTTCACTGTTGCCCATTGGTGCTAACCTAGCTCCAGGTAAAGTTTCATTCCTTACCTGTTGAAAAGCCCGTCCTGTCCACCCCTATGTTGTCGCTTCTGCATTAGAGAAGAGCAGCGGGAAAGCTGTGAGCTGCAGTTTGCATCTTGACTGCTTCAGTTCCACTCAAAGCACTTACGACATTGCCATTCTTAGGTTAAGCAAAAGGGAATAATCCTAAGTTTGCACAGCAAAGAGTCCGTCTGCTCTTATATCAAAAATAAACGCCAAAAATAAACAATGGAAATGACATTTTCTTTCATTTTTTAAACGAAAAATCCACTCAGTTTCATTGAAGCAGCTGCAAGGAAAAAACAAAATGTGCTAGCGGCAGCTTACGACAACACTGCAGAAAATATTCAGCATATTCCTCATTAATCTAAGCTGTAAAACAACTTCTGCAAGCAAACTGGCAGAAGACAAAAACCGGGCTAGGAAACACTCAGCAGTCTCTCCCTGGATTATTTTGAAGTGATTAGTATTAACATATCCTAAAAACACATGCACACTGCAGCAATGCACTGGCTCCTCTTGCAGAACACACTGCCACTTATCTGCCCAAAGCTTCAGCTTTTACACTGAGCTCCAACAACTGGGCTGGCACTAGCAGAACAAGCTCAAAACCTATTTTAATTCAATTAACTTTGATCACGGCCTCCTGCAAGTCAATGTGTAACACGGCAGCCTTTGGCTCTGAGGCACTCAGAGATGCCATTAAAAACGCCTACAGAGTAATTTTTGCAACTATTGGGACATCTTTTGAGAGGCTTAAAAGGAAGATGTGAGGGATCAGCTCCCACTGTTTTCCACCAGAAAATAGCCATCTACTTGCTCCTTGCACCTTTGAAAAATCTATTTAAACTTGCCACCGAGAGCTCAGCTTCTGGATTTTGTATCTACACTGCATTAAAAAAATTACTCCAAGCTTTTGAAAGAAGAATGGCAATCTCTCCAGTGGAAGTTGTTAAATGTTTGCTGCTGTTCTGGTAGCAATAAGCAAGCAGAGGTACAACCTGTTACTCAACTTTTCATGATTGTTTTCCAGTTTTAAGGCAGAGTAACGTCACCTGCTGTCAGCTCCCTACGCAGAACAAACCCGTTCCAAGAGCAGGCAACAGCCCTTGATTTCCACATCCATTAATATTGCTGTCCTCAATCATTTTATTTGCTGAGGGCCAACAAAAAGGAGGCTCTGGGGCTTTCTGGTATCCTGACACTACCAGAAACCTAACCCCACTCCCCCAGCACCACGCCATGATCAGCATGGGGCTTGATGTATTTCACAGGCCTAAGGACGAGGACTTTGATTTATGTAGTGCATTAATGCAACAGCTCAAGAAAGGCGCTCTCAGCGCCAGGCCCTGCTCCAGGACCTGGACCACTCCTTTTCCTTTGAAGTTCAGTCACAACGTGCAAACCTCTCACTGGGCACAGGACTGTTGCTGGTGGAGGTCTCGTCAGTGTGTGGCAATTAGCAGGAGAGAGAAGTGGGCACGTCTTGACTGAACTTTGCCAGGATCCACAGCCCATAACGAGAGAAATGCTATTTTGCCACTAGATATATGGTTGTCTCTAAAAAATCTGGAGAAAATAAATGAAAGGTGAAAAGGGTTTAACAACTTTGAGACACCTAACACTATCAGGCATGTAAACAATTCCAGACAACATTAACTCCTCTATGTAGGAAAAGAAACACTGACATAACTGAAACAGGAATCCTAAAACGGGTTTCAAGAATACATTCTTTGGATGCAAGAGGTATTTGCAGAGTTATACTACCTGAAAGTTGGAAGTGCAACCAATTAAGAATGGGGTGGTCAGGGGAAAGGGACTATTTTAAATCTACTGACAAGGAAGGTTTTTGTAGAACTGTGCATTAAGAAAAACATTTTTCTGTTGCTTGTCAGGAGCCGCCCCAAAGCAGGTCTACAGCATCTGTGACCAAAGGGTACAAGGTCAAGTACCCAGGACTTTTTGTATGCTGGGAGAATGAGCAAGGTTCATTTTCAACAGCTTCCATGGCAAACCTATTTCAAAGATGCATAAACAGCAGCTTTCGAGAACAGTGTTCTGAACCTCATTTAATGTAACTGAGATCCAAATATCTCATAGACTAACACTTGGCAAAGGCTTCAAGAGCTCCGTGCTCACCATGGAGTGTGGATGGATCTCACATAGCTGAACAGGAACTTCACAATGTATATATTTATTATTACTCAAACAAGTATCAATATATTCTGCTTTCAGTTCAGCTGGAAAGGAATAATCAGAAGACATCAATACGCAGACAATACAGCATTGCATTTCACCAGCTTTTCTCAGGCTAACGAACTTATTTGGGGTACAAAAGTTCTTTCATCTGGCGTCACGTGTGTTGGCTAAACTGGAATAATCGAATAACCAATATCATCTGCAGCAGGGAATCAAATGCAAGTGAAAGAGGTGATGGAAGCATGCAGAGAGAGGACTGGCATAGTCTAAGGCCCCAGTCCTGCAGCCGCCTCCGTGCAAACGGCTTCCTGTGCTCGTGCGGACCCTGGGCGCAGGGATCCGCACGGTCGCCTGTAGGGCCGGGCAGTTATTGTGCTTCTCAGCTCACAATAGAGGACTCTCTCCCTATTCCTGCTTTCAGCGGCACGCAGGGAACACGCTGTTCTCTTCCCTGCTGCAAAAGCACAGTGTAGGGGGCAAATCCTGAAAAATGTTGTGCAGCACCATTAATTCAGTACGGAGGGAAGCTGGGATCCTCAATGGCGTCTGGTGGCTTCGGAAGTTTCTCCAGCTTTGAAACAAATATTGCCTAGGTAACATCCTCACAGTGGTTGGTAGTTCAAAGAGGCTGAAACCCTACTGGACTTCTTATTACTCCAATTATTAAACCATTATTAAACCAATTAACAGCTCACCTCTCCTAATCCCTTCCACAAAACCCAAACAAAAATAGACTTAAAATAAATAAATAAATAAAGGCATCCCCAAAACATTTATTTAGCTTTTCTCACTCTCAAATCAGACCAGCTTTCCAGATATCAACTTCACCTACCTCTCAAATTCAGCTAGGGGGTGGAGCAAAATGAAACTTTTAGACGCTTAAGACCTGAATTTTAACACTTGTATGGTCACTTCTCTGCTTTTGGACCCCTGTCCTGAGAGTCGCTGAAGTCCGAACCATGATTCCACACCCACAGGTCAGTAACTCATTGGCTATATGGAAAACAAGGCTATCCGAAGCACACCATAGCACATTAAGTTTAAGGAAAGCATCAGTACAGGAGAATTAAACTACAGCAGTTGTTCAGCCAACTCTAACTAAACGTTAAGCCACTGCAGAACTCCTCCTCCCGCCCAACACGAAGGAAAATTGTCACCCCCTTGCCAAGACATTCTTTTGTGGTACGTTACTGGCACTTTATGTCAGTCTTGTATGGTAGATAACATGCACATTTGTCTGAGTGTTTACATACAAAAGGTCTGATAACAGTAAAATATTGTTCAGATAGATATAAAAAACCCAAGGAGTTGCATTAGCCAAAAAAAGTGTTTTGTGAGAAAGAACAATAAAAATGATATAACCACAGCTTTTCTTTTCTTTAAAATTAGATAAATACCCAAAGCTATGATTTCACTTGGGGCCTCTGTACCTTGACAGGGAGTCCAATGGAGTATATCTGAAGGCACTTAATATCCTCTACTCAGCTGAAAGATGGTTGCACAGGGAGCTGGGGAGCTTGGGATGGGATTTGGGGCATGGAGGAAAGAGATGGATGAAAATAAGCCCTGAAGAACTGTGATCCACACAGCATCAGGCACTGAAATGAAAACAAACGTACAACCCAGGTGTTGAGAAGGTCTCTCCTCAAAAAGAAAACTGCCAATTGCAAATGTCTTTGTGTTTCTATTGACAGAGCACTTCATGCAACTCTGACAGTGCATCATACACTCTTAGAGATATTTAGCTTTGTCAGTTCATTGACCTCCTCAGTTCCTGCTTCCTCACAGTCAGTCTTCTCTACAGCTTTGCCAAACCTGCACCTCTCTTCCACTTTCAGCGCATCTCTCTGGAGTTTCTTGGAGGAAGGAAGGATGTCCTTAGTTTCTGAGTTATCTGTGCCATGGGCTGTCTTATCAGAATTCTGTACAGAAGGCACCAGGTTGGCAATCTCATCCGTCGGAGATCGCCCAATGCTGCCATCCACTTGAACCCGAATGTCTGGAGATATAGACAACTGGTGATGGGGCACAATCCCATTGTCCATGCATTTTGGGTAAAGGTAGGTCTTCATCTGACCTTTCCCCTTGACATTGACTGTCCCCCTGTAATCAAAGTCATACCCCATCTTGTTTAGGATGCGGTAGCTTTCCTCACTCACCTGTATACGACACTCTACGCCAGTGGTGTCCATTCTGCTAGCAATGTTCACAGTGTCACCCCAAATGTCATATAACAACTTGGTGGTGCCAATGACCCCAGCAGTGAGGGGGCCGTGGTTAAAGCCAATCCTAAGTTTAAAATTAAACCACAGCATGTTGTTGTTGAAGTCATCCACCACTTGCATCATTTCTTTGGCAAATTCAAAAAGGGTCTGCAAATGTCCATGTGGGTGGTTGTTGTCTTGACACTGTGAGGTGTTTAGTCCTGAAGCAGCCATGTAGGTAGCCCCAATTGTTTTGATTTTCTCAATGCTGCTGTAATGCGGTTTGCTGAGCAGCTCATCGAAATCTCCAATCAATTCATTCAGGACTCTGTAGCACTCTTTGCCTCCTTCGTAGTTCTCTTCATAGAACTCACTGAAGTTCACAATACTAGCAAAGATCACCCCGCCACTATCGTGGTTTTTGGAATAGCTCTGGGAAACCTTCAACTGTTCGGCCACGTGATAGGGAATAATATTCCTCAGCAACCAGTCAGCTTGATCCCTCATGCTCTGTATTTTGGTGCGATGAAGATCAGCCTCCACATCCCCATGGTAGTGCAGGCGGTAACTGACTTCAAACTCTCGGTTCAGAAACCAAACCAGAAGCAGCAGAAGGAAGAAAACCAGTATCACCTCCTGCCCAATGAGATCTGCAGGCCTCCTGGTGTCACTTGGCACCGAGCTGTTGCATGGACTCATTCTGGAGCTGGGAACAGAAGAAAGCAAAAGAACAAGACAGAACAAAATACAGAGTGAGACCACTGTAATTTCTACTCTGTAATAGGAAGTCAGTGTAGGAAGTGTAACATTCCATATTAAATTACAAAACGTGCTCTGATAATCCTCTCTCCTGTTAAATGTGCTAGGACTACATTTGTGTAGAAGTAATTTTCATCTTAAGCAGCATGGATGTAGTTACTTCCAGGGCCAAAATACCCGCAACAAGCAGCTTTCTGCACTCTGAACAATCGTAGCTTTCTGGAGAGTCGTAAAGATACAAATTCAGTCTGAGAAGGCACCACCTATGCAGCCCGAGAGACCAAATCCAAACCCAGACAGACTGATACGCAGGGAATCTAAAGATTTCCAGAGTCACTTAACTGTAATCTTTTTTTTTTTTTTTTTAGAAAAAAAAAATGTATTCCAAAGCACACAATTTGATACGGGCAGACACACGCTGAGTGAAGTCAAGTGAAGAGGTGACCTGATAAATAAAAGCGTTGTGCCAAGTTTTCTCTTCAGAATATATCCAGCCTTAACTACACTCATGAAAAGCAGAAAGGTTTCTACTGTTTCACTGTTTCTCTGTATTGCTCTTATGAGAATATGTTAGCAAAAGAGATTAAAACCCAAAGTACATGAGTAGCAACAGCTCAAGAAGAGAAGACTTTCAATTTGCTTCTGCAACAATTTAAAATATTTCTCGGTTCAATTTCTTTTTTTTATATCCATGAGAGACATGCTTCCATTTTGGAAACCAAAGCAGGCATTTTAGCAACTCAACCATCCTGCAGACATCATCTCTTTTCCTGAATTTTTATCCTCAAACACGGGAGAGAACAGAGCTAGAAAGGCAGGCTTCAACAAACCCAAGGCATGGTTGTGATAACAAACGAATGCATGTAATCCCCTAAAAACATCTGTATGCATTACAGATTATTATGGTCTTTCTTTGCACTTGAATCTGTTGGTTTTTATCATAGTAAACCTATCAGGGAAAAAGTTTACCATAAGTTAAATATTAACAGTAGAAAATTTGTAGGTTGAACTTCAGATTCAAGATAAAACTGCACGTGGGCACTAGCATTTCTCACATTATGTTGGAATTCACTTCTTCTGTTATCAGCCACAAATATCCTTCTCCCAAGATGGGTGAAGTACATCCATTTTACTTGTATGATATTGAAAAGACAAGAGGGGAGAATGAATGGAAGCTACTATTCCCAATCCACACGGGAGGTCTCTACAGCCAAGTTCCAGCAGTTATCGTACATTATTGTTACAAAGACTTCTTCCTAAGTGCTAATGATGGCTTTAGAAGGAACAGAAGCGAGGAGTTTGTTGAAATGCAACAGAAAAACATAGCAAGTCATTGTGAGTACCACACCAGGGCAGAGTTGAGGTTGTACGGTGTCAAATTCTGCTTTTTCTCTAAATATTAGCTAGGGCTGATGAGTTTGCTCTGAAAGAGATTCTTATGCCAACTCGATTCAACAGCGGAAAAGCAAGCTTTGCATGGACATAAATACACTGTTGCAGAGTTATATTAGGAAAATGAGTTCATTAACACATCACGCTTGTGTTTGAACTTGACACACTTCCATGAACGAAAGAATATGGGTACTACCAGGTCAGCTGGACAGTTTACAAATGACCAAAGAAAAGATCTATAAAAAGATCCTTAAGACTGGTGGAGGTGGAGAATGAATCCTTTTCAAGGAACATAGTTTAAGTTGTTTTCAAAACAATCAATTATTGTCAGTATCTAATGGGAAGATCTGCTAGAAGACCAGAATAATGACATGTTACTCCCCTGACATGAGTTTGATTCAGATAATCCGCTGTGACATCAAACATCCCTGCCACAGGGATTCATCTAAGCCATAAAAGACTTGCTCTATGCTACTCAAAATATTCCTCAATAAATTGGACAAAAAAACCACAGCATTTTAAGGTATAAAAAGTGTCCTGTGCTGAACCCAAGATCTGCCTTTTGAGGGAAAATTCCGGCCTCCCATTCACAACTTCCTACAGTACTGGCACCTGCAAGCTCCCAATCATTTCCTCAAGCCCTTGTTTCCCACATGGATGTACAGCTGAAGAGATCTGCATTTGAAATGACAGCGACCCATTTGTAAGCTGACCTGAATTCATTAATAAGGTAACGGGCTACTAGCTCAAAGGAGAAGGTGCAATATCTTTTCCAAATCAAGCAGATTGCTGACTGCTTGCACGTAGTACAAAAAAGACACATTATTAACCCTAAAGGGAAAATCATTGTATATGACTAGCCTGAATATCAGTTTTCTTCCTGAACACTGCAGCTACAGGTTTCAGGATCCACAGTCACTATAACTCATCTTATATATAGTCACACTAGAAAAGGAAACCCTGTATCTAAAGCTACCTTTAAGAATGCAACAAGGAAAAACCCTCACACCTTTATTAAAAATAGATCTCACAAACCAAATCTTTTTAAGCTCAACTTCTTGTTGCAGTAAAAGTGTTAATTTTAAAACTAATTCATATCAAAAATCTTAAGCTGTTAGTGCTCCTTTTCAAACAGCTGAAATATTCCTGGCACAGATTCCTAACTATTAGCTTGGCATCTTCATCTGGTCTGAATGTTGAATGCAGAACAAGCAAGAGCTCTGCAGATAGAATCTCCTTTGGCTGGATCACAAATCATAAAGATAATGACTTTCTACTTATAAAGATTTTTGGAGAGTCATTTTGTTTCCGAGCCAGTAACCTATGTTTGGATTTGGATGGTTTGTTATATTTAAAGTGGATCCATGCCTACTAAATCTTCAAAAAGAATGCAATGGCAGAACAGTGAGGAAAAGAAGGGAAATCAAACAGCTGCTTTTGATGAAGAACATATAGGGAAGGCATTTAAAGAAAACTATTACCAAGTGGTTTTATTCTTCCTTCTCAAGTGGCCTACTCCTCCTGGAGCCACAGAGCTGTTTCTCCTCTTGGAGCAACAGAGGAAAGACACTCTACTTGCTTTGAGATAAGAAATGAATGAAAGGAGGATACAATTCTTGCTTAGAAGACACAGTATGTAGTGGTATCTCTTTTGAGTTGAAAAATGGCATATCTGGAAAGAGAAGCAAATTCCATATTTTGATTTATCTAGCTTAATGTAGACAGTCTGGAGGCGAACTCTGTGCCAAGATTTCACTATCTTTCTTTCCATGTAATTTTAATAACGGTATCAATTTTGATCAAGAAAAGGCAAAGGGAATGGCCTCATCGAAGGAATGCGAGTTAAAATTTTGTTTGGCCCTCTTAAAACTATTTCTGTAATAAGTAACTTTCCCCAAGGCATTTTTTTCTGAGAAATGAACATCAAAGAAGTTTAGTAGGATAAGAGAGTTTCAGTGTTTTCTTAGTCCATCACCTGGGTAAAGTGGAAGAAAAGAAAAATAAAAAGAGAAGTTGAATTTTTTTTTGCAAATTAGTGGTAGAAATGAAACAGGATTAACACTAGTTCTCTCTCTCAAACTCCAACACACAGAACCACCCTACCAATTTATAGGTTCTTGCTGCTTGGTAACAGTGGCACCTGGACTGATAGAAGGCAGCACGTTGCACTGACATGGTTCTCACATGAAAACAACCAACTAAATAACGCCTGACAAAACTGCTACTGCAGTGCAGACAGCAGCTTGTGCATCACAGAATCCCAGAATGGTTGAGGTTGGAAGGGACCTCTGGAGACCACCCAGTCCAACCCCCTGCTCCAGCAGGGACACCCAGAGCACGGGGCACAAGGTGGCATCCAGGTGGGTTTGGAAGATCTCCAGAAAAGGAGCCTCTCTGGGCAGCCTGTGCCAGGGCTCTGTCACCCTCACAGGAAAGAAGTAATAAAAACACATATATGGTATGCATGCTTTTTTCCCCCACATGAAGGAATGACAGACAAAATACAAACATAGAACATTTCACAATAAAAAGTTTAAAGTGAAGTTTAGAAATCTTTAACAAGCCAGATATTTTGGTCACTGCCTTATTTGGTTTTTAAGTCACAGACTAGGATTGGTAAAGCAGGCAGAGACTGCTCCATGGCCGCTTGCAACCAGAACCTCTGAATGTTTTGGGTTCTTATCCACTTTTACCTTTATTTGTCACGAGCTAAGTTAACTTGATACATTTTTGGAAGAAAATATTTGCACACAAACAAAGTTTCTTAGCTATTTTTTACAGTTTCCTAATACATAATGATGCAGAAACAGTCACTGAAGATCCAAATTTAGACTAATACTAAGACGTTGCCTAAAATGACCACTGAACTTTAGCAGTTCATATACTACATTTTCAGCAAATTCACTGTTTAAGCTTATGAAGATCAAGTCACTGATCTTTTGGCTTTAACTTTCCAGGTCTTCTGGCTTCAGTGATCTGGAATTCCATTACAAAAATAAAGATATCTTTCATTCATCTAAGCCATACAAAAAGGAAAATCCATCTTAAAAAAAATGACCATAGCAAATGATAACTTCCTGGCAAATAAACATCCAAGAAGGAAAGCATAGTTACCATCTCCTTGTACTTAGGAAACACTCATTTCTTCACTGCATTAATGTAGATTATAGATATTTTTTCGAGTAACTGTCCTTTAATGAAGGACAGCATCACCCTAAAGTCGTCCCTAAATTTGCAGCTAGGGGACATATCTACAACTGAAGATCAGTAAAAACATTTTTAAAATGGCAGGTGCGAAACTTCCAATAAAATTATGAGAAAGTCAGAAGTGAAATAATGAGAGAGAGTCTTTGACATGCTGGTTATGAGGATGAATGCTGGTTCATACATAAGGTAGTAAAAGATTTTTTTTCTCTCCATTACAGGTGCCGGGCTGTGATTTCATTTGCTCTAAATAATAATATTTGCTACGCTGCCCTGGCAGAGCACCCAACTCTCCCCTTGCAGCCGGCCTCTTCCGCTGCTCCCCTGCCCTGGGGAACTCTCCACTCCAGCCGTGGGTAGCACCCAAATCCACACACTCCCAATGGTGGAAATTAACCAAAAAAATGCAAAATATTGCCCATGATGTGCGGCTAATACTTATGTCTACTCTTATATAAAGAGGTGCCATTTTATGTAGTTTCGCTATCGCTTGACTTCCCAGAAATCTAATTGATAAAGAAAATAGTATTACACATTTCAGTGAGTGCAGCACAAGTCTCTGATGATTTTTAGTCTTGTCCCAGTATTCTGGAGCGGAAGTTATGTACACAAGCAGCTGAAACACAATTTGCTGATCTAATTTGTTGAATTCCCAAGTGTAATACTGTGCATGCAAAGTTTTGCTGATTCTAATTGATTGAAAACATATCTCTAGATAAATGACTTTTTAACTTTATTTGATCCAGTTTATCCACTTACAGAGAACATAAAGCAGAAAATTAAAACATGAATTTTCCCTAAATATAAAGATGGCCATTTTACAAAAAGCTTACCTGTGGTTCTGTGCCAAATCTAGATGAAAAGTTTCCACAGAGCTGAAATAAAAATGCATTGATATCAGAAGTTAAAGCAACAAAAAAACCATTCTGCTTTAATTTCAATTATCATTTTAAACACTTCTATTATGTAGACTGTAAGACCAAAAATTGCAATGTACTCTTAATCAGCTTCATTTAAACTTTGTTTCAGCGTGACTTATCAGCACTTTTTGCCTTGGAAGACGCTGTCAGGAACAGAGATACAAACACCTCTGAAGAGTAACTGATGATAATGCAGTCAAGATGAGGTCTGGAACAAGTAATTTTTAAACAATTCAGTCTTTCCTTGGACACATGGAAAAGCAATTTAGGAACTCTAAAAAGCAGTTATGCCTCCATCCTGTCTGACCAGTGAAATAGAAAGATGATAGAAGATGACAAATACAGATCCTATTTCTGAAAGTGTCAAGACAGAAAATAAAAAGTTGAGAAAAGCTTTGTGTTTATTCACATTACAACTTCTCTACAGCAATCAAGTACTAAAACTCTCAGGATCTGCAAAAAAAAATACAAATAAATGTGTAGAATGAATTTGCCTGTGATGCATAGAAAACTGCAGTTACTACCATGACAAAAATATCACACACAGCACCGATAAGACAGGAACTTAAAAATTCACTATTAAAGGCTAGTCAAAGGAATGTTTTCGGACATGTTATTCAACATGTATTATTTTTGCCTGCCATCACTTCTACAAATTACTCTTTGCTTAGTCTGCAATTGGACAGCAGTATTACTTCTTTTTTTTTTTAAAAAAAAAGATAAAAATACAACATATTCTATGATTTCCATAGTTAATAGTCCATTAGTGGTCACCACTATTCAAACCACAGGACCACATGAGCTAGCAATGTTTCTCAAGACACTGTCTTAAACATCCAAACTACTCTTTCAGTAGTCAGTAAAAGCAGATGCTATGAATTGGGGCATAGACAAGGTTACCTCTTTTCTTAGTAGCAGTCTGAGTCCCCTAATAAAGTTAATATTAGGGGAAAATAAGTTGTCTAAAGTTCTGTGTCCTTCTCTAAGCAAAAAGTCAGGATGCAGAGCTTAGGCACAAGCTGATGTGATAACTGCACCTGTATTTTCTCTGAAAATTTTGACTTTGAATAAATAGTTAAGACAGAATTATGACATTAATCTTTCAGATTTTTTTCTGTGACCAAATGCCTTTGATATGGATGCACAGAGGTCTGTTTAAACAATCACTCAGGAGAGTATCAGCAAATTATATATTTTTCATGCAAGCAAATGCCTTTGCTTCTGGTGCTACAACTACATTAGAGCAGCCCATTTTAAAAGGTTTGCAGTGAACCAATACCTAGTGAGGGCACCATAACTCTACTGTAGATGTCTGCTATGTGTGTAGCTTAAGAACAGGAGGAACTTCTGCTAGGGCCATTGCAGAAGAGTAGATAGTGACTCATGAAAGACCACCAAGGACTTGGTGTTCACCCGCTTCCTTCGCAAGACAAACCTGTGGCTAACTTCTTAGTGAAGCTAATGGCTGGACAGACTTCAAGACAGTGAAACAGTGACAACGTTTTAAGGAAAAAGTCAGCAGGTACAAGGCAGGCCCCCATTGTGGGGGTGTCACTGACATGGCCAGAAGTTCCTGAGTAGCAATAGATCCAGCAGACTGGAGGAGACAAAATGCTAGTCAAGCTGGACAGCTAAAACCAAACGACAAATCAACGATGAGAGAGGGGAGACATCCAGAAACTGAACACTACGCCCCACCAGTTGAAGTTAGCAAGGGCTGCGCTACACTCATTGCCTGAGTGATCTGCTTAGGTAGAGAAAAAAAAAAAGAAAAAAAAAAGATTATCTTTTTTAGTTTCATGCGATCTGCAACCCTTTCTCCTACTGAATCTAGTTCCAAGATAATTTTTTCAAGGAGAGAAAGACTCTTCTTCCTACAACCCTTAGAGTCACTTTTGACTGACTTATGGTCTAAACAGATGTTAAGGAGTATCTTTTATTCTCTTTCTCTCTCTTTTTAAAATTAGATCAAGATTGAGAGAGACCACTGCATATATTTGAAGAGGGACTTAAAAGCTAAGTACTTGCACAAACCATGTACCTACAAATGCTTTATTTCTTTCATGCTTTTCACCATATGGCTCAGCAGAGTAAAGAGGAGGATAAAAAGAAGGGTTTTTGATAGAGACTACAGTAATCTGGCATACAAAGTCCTTGCAAAGCCTACACTGCGGTAAAGTGCCAAAGTTTATATATCTTAAGCCCCTCAAAAGTGTAACTTGATTATAGAATTTTAACAGTAAGACTAGACAGACAGCTGGAAGGAGTCCCTTGCATATTTTGGCTAGAAAATAGAAGGATGTTCCTGCAAACAAGCTCCCCTATGGGGAAAATTGCTTATCAGAAGAAAACTGAAAAGCTTTAATGTTACTACATAGAAACTGCATTAACTAGATTTCTCTGGTTACTGTCTTCCGGCATCTTCTGAAAAAACAAAAGAGAGAGAGGGAGGAAACAAGCTATTAGACCCCTAGTAAATGTGAGCATCTACTTTCCACAGTGTAAAATTCTTGAGGAGCAAGTTGGAAGAAAGATAAGAGAATCCTAAGGCCAAACATAAAGCAAGACGAGCATGGGGGAACAACTGAAGAAGGGATTTTACCCAAGGGCACCACAAGGTACCTCAAAAATTTCTTTCAATAAGAAAGCAGAGTTTTGAAAACAGAAGATGGAAAGGAAATTCTTCTGGAAGTTTGCCTGATATGTGCAAGCATGCCCTAGAGACATATCTCTTGAAGACAGAGCATGATTTCAGAATAGATTACAGGAAAGAGACCCTCAGATATCTCCGTGAAATCCTTGAAATCAAGCAGATTTCTTCCCAAATCAACTTTTGAAGTTTGAAATATTTGGGAAATTCATGATATATTAAAAAAAAAAAAAAACACGTGTTGGACTCTCACTTGGCAAGTGCAGAAAACAAATAAAACCAAAACATGGCTTATGAATGCTAAGGTATGAGGCTCACCTGTCTGGACACAAGGAGACGTAGAGCAAAATGAGAAGCACGGCTCCTACTATAGTTGCCAAGAGGGATCTCATCCAGGAGCTAAGCTGGCAGAAGTTACAGTACTGGACAATGGTGATCAGAATCGCACAACACATAAACATGGTGTACTGCAAGAGAGAGAGAGTGCAAATTAGCATCTTCTTGGGGACTGCAGCCCTTTGGTACACAAATGTCACCTTAAATAAAGAAACATGTGACACACAAGAGAAAGACCTAATTTCCTCTGTAGAAATGCACTTTAAACAATCCTACATACTCTCGGTGCAGCTTCAGGAGACAGCACTTCAAGCTGGAAGTTTTCCATTAGAAAGACAAGAAAATTAATAACATAGAGAGTTTGTCAGAGTTTTCACTAGTTGGGAGTTTTGTGTTACCGCATTATGCGACCATGGTATTTTCCACACTTTCATCTTACCTTTCAAAAAGCTTAGTGCTTCCTCCTGTTAGAAAAAGGTGAACATTCATGCAACCTCCTCTCTAACTACTGACAGTGGATCCTGCTATTTTAAATTAAACTCCAGTTGATTGAAAAATGTGGTACATATTTGCCCTCTGACACTTCGTACATCTGCCTTATCTTAAAATCTATCCCAAATTCCTATCTCAGAAAACTTTCCTCTTTTCAAATTTTTACCAGAGAAAGGAAAGGAAGTGCAGAACAGGTATATTCCCCAGAATGTCTTAATTTCTCTGAGATACAGTGGCGTAGTAAACAAAACTCTTGATGTATCAATTCTGATTGCATCAAAAATGTCAATGACAATCCAAGCTAAAACAGAGACTCCACAACTACATTATAGAGCTCTCTCTTTGTTCTAGCTTACATACTGGATTTTACAGTATCAAAACGATCATCTTCCCTGTCTTCCATTTTGTATTTCTTTTACACCTGGAGTACAAAAACTGAAAATTAGAAATCCTGTAGCATAACAAATAAGCATGTGATTCAGAGGTAGAAACAGTTTACATATGAGAAAAAAAAAAATCTTACATAATTGACCACTTTAAACCACAAGTACAGTTTTAATTTAATGACTCAAAAATGAATAAAATGAATTTCAGAAGTGTCCACAAAAAAACATAATTTAAACTTACTTTTTTTCCCCCATTTCAGGCCTCCTAAAGTGGCAGAGCACTGGTTCTCACTCCAAGTGATGCCCCAGCATGAAGCCAGCCTATAGAGGGTCAGTAAGTGCTGTGTTTTACTATGTATGCATGGCTTTGGAAAGTTTTTTTTTTTTCGTTGTTGCTGTTGTTATTTTTGATTTTAGTTATTTATATCCAGGCAGGTATAAAATGTCATGAATTAAAAAAACTTTGCAAAACCATGTCATAGTAAAATATGACGCTTACCTGACCCTCTATAGACTGGTTCCATTTCCTAGAGCTCCATGATTGTTGAAGCATCACTGAGCACATGACGAGTTGGGACATCTCTTGGAGAGTGAGCCAACAACCCCACGACTCTGGAGGACCTGCAAGAGGAAAGAAAGCAAAGCTCATTCTCAGTTTTGTGATGACCACCACCATCTTATTGAAGCTTTTGCACTAATAACCTGATCTGAAGAGGTATTGAGAATACACTTATATGGGGGTTCTTCATTTTATTTTTAAATGCTTGGGAAATTAAACAAATCTGAGGTTTTTCAGCTCCCTTCAGTGCAAGAAAAACACTCCTAAAACTGGTTAACTGGTGATCATGAAGGAAGAATTCCATTATTAAAGAAATTCATATAGGTTTAAAATATTTCACTCCTGTTATGTTCACAAAGGTAAAAGCTGCAGAATGATCTTAACGTGACATGCCAGAGAATCCTGAATTCAGTCTGTGTGATGTGAAAATTATAGAATATGTTTAAGTCAGGAATGACCACAGAACATCTGGTCCACACATTCCCACGGACCAAATGCTTCTCAGGAACCAAAAATAATCTGTGCACCTGTAATGTGATAGAAAGAATAAAGAAGATTTGGTCATTACCTATACCCAGGGGCCCAAAATAGCAAGAGATTTGTGAAATAGCCTTCTCAGAAGATCCTGGAAAGGAATGGTCATACATGGTGCTACATTAAGAGAAAGAAAAAAAGAAAGCAAAAGATAGATGTCTGCCTCTCCAAAACACCCATTTCTGTCTAATATGACTCCAGCTATGACAGAGACATGAATATAACATTGTCCTGAGAATGCAATGTTGCTAGGAGCAAGAGTACATGTCTAGCTGCAAAAAGCCAGTCATTCAGAGACATCGGCTTAAGCATCTGAGGCCCAGAAACTTGTAGCTCACTGGATTTCCTAACTGCATTTCTGCATAGTTCTACTGCTCTTTTCTGTCAACTCAATCACCTCTCCCTGCTTTGAGCTTCTCCATCTAACACCGCAAAGGAAAAATGCTCCGTTAATACTGCTCTGACTATTGAGATTTACTAGTGAGCGTTTTCAGTATACAAATATACTTCCTAAGTATACAAAACATGTATATCAAATACATTTGTATCAAACATATGCAGACATAAAGGAAGAAGACAGGCCAGTAACACTCTTTGTTAGACCCCAGAATGTTACATTATGAAACCGACTTCTGCAACTTACATGTATATTTGTTTCAAATTCAGAGGTGAAGTGTGAAAAAACTGCAAGAGCTGGGAGAGAAACCAGGATTGCACCGAAAAAGTGTCGAGGCAGCCAGCCAGATATCACCTCCAGGAAACGCTTCGTGCAAGCCATCACCTCCTCCAGAAAGAAGGCCATTCTGCAACAAAGCACAGGACAGATCAGGGCATTAGTTTTAGCACATCGCTTCGTACATCTCCCTTTGCCTGCAATAAGGGTTGGAAACCTTCCTTCAGGCTGTGTGAGCACATTGTTCACGTACAACCTGCTGCTGCTAACCTCAGGAAACCATCTGGGCTGGCTGCAAGAGGACCAGTTGCTTGCTGCAGTGAGGGGTGCAGCGAGAGGGTTAAGCAGGTGGGTTAAAGCACCATCACTAATGCTTGAAAAATGGGGCTGTGCATCCTCCTGGCAGATTACCCACCCAGAGGCAGCGCAAACGCATTTTCCATGGGATAATCAAAACCAGTTCTCCCGGTCAGCACCGACTCGGCAGAAGCGCCC
This sequence comes from Tinamus guttatus, assembly GCF_059628265.1. Taxonomy (NCBI): domain Eukaryota; kingdom Metazoa; phylum Chordata; class Aves; order Tinamiformes; family Tinamidae; genus Tinamus; species Tinamus guttatus. Next base: position 4,416,268 of record NW_028288706.1, on the reverse strand, counting down.
AGGTGAAATCCAGACGCCGCTGCCCCGGCGCTGAAGGAGCCACCGGAGAAAGAGGAAGGGTTCTTGAGAGCAATTTAAAAGACATATTTCTTATATGAGAGCTTTTCTAATTGTTATAATGAATAAGCAAAAGGAAAAGCATGCTTACTGCTTGAGGACACTGCGCATAAACTCTTATTTATCTACGGAAATAAACTGTTATTTATCTCTGGAAACTTGCTTCCAAATGTGCTGAAACATTAGTCCTGCTAGAAAAATTGCAGCTGCCGTTCAAGTTTCTTATTATTTTTATTAAGACATAATAAGGTAATGTGGTGCAGTGAACTCCCTACAAAGCAATTTCGGTGTGGATTAATATAATTATCAGACGGTGCCCAGGCTTTTCACTGCCTTATCAAAGGGTTTCTGCCTTCCTACGACTTCCCTGAACTACTTGAAAGAGAGAGGCTGTAGCACATCTGGATAGGAGCCATCGGTGAAGGACCTACACAGTGTGGGAAGGCAGAGACACTGTCACAGTGAACTACAGCACAGCTCAAGCAGTAAATAATTACTGCTTTTGGGACAGAGATGCTCTCAAGCAGCGAGAATGTCTCTGCTGTAAGAGTGAACACAGAATTGGAAATCTGCTTACTTCAGAGTTGCAAAAGTCATTCCCTATAACACAAAAGCAGCCACTTATTTTTAAGATTTTCTGTAATACTTTTGCCCAAAATACATGGTGCAGTGCCATGGAAAAACCTTATACAGAACAGGGCAAATATAACGGGGTTGTTGAAATCAACACTGTTTCTTCCTCTTCCAAAAATGTAGAGTTGATGAACGTTATTTTAAGTCTCAGGTCTAGACTTCTGTGAATGTTGCAACCTCCTGCTTTCTCTGGAAGCTTCAACAACTCTTCATTCAGTCCTGGTTCACTATATTCATCTCTCTCTCTTTTTTTAATATGGGAATCATATTTTAATACATAGAAAAAATACATTTGGGTAGCATGGCAGACCCTGTAATACACCAGTCATCCACAAGAGGGTGGTAACAGATTTCTTAGCACCTCACTTAATGGTTGCCATTTAAAGCACAGCCATTTAAGTAAACTAAAAGCAGCTGTATTATATCATAAAAAGAAATTTCTAACAGAGCGCATAGAAAAAGGGAACTTGCATATTAATTCAAAATAAAATAAATGCAAAAAACATACAGAGGAAGAAGTTTTTCTTAAGCCTTATATACTGTCCCAGCTTAGCTGCCTCCACCATCAATGACAGCGCTATCCGTGTCTTCAGTAGCAGCCAAGATAGTCCAGTATCAAATACTTCAGAAAATGCCACCCAAGTTCATGCTGCTAAAAATAAAATTCAATTCTCCTTCAGCGTACAAACTGGGATCAGTGTTTGCACGGCGAAACCGTGAGAAATGAGGCAGAACGGGGCTGCAGGAGAGGGCCCCGGGCTGGGCTGCACACCGGGGTCCTCCGCGGAGCCGCGGGAGGAGCCAGGGCAGCTCCAGCCCTGCAGATGCAGACGGTGCCACCTCTGCCCACGCTCGCCGTGATCGCTCATGTTGCTCTCATGTAGGCTGGCACAGAAAGCAGCTCCGTGGCATGCAAAGCGTGGCAGATACTCAGCGCAACTCATGTCTCTCACCCCAACCTACACAGGGACTAGGTGGTGCAGGGAGCTTTTTCTTTTTGCCAAGCCTCCATGCCAGGACAAATTCCTGCGGGAACTATAGCAACAAATCCATCAGCAAACCTGATCAGTTAATCCTGTGATGAGGACACTTCTTTATTTAGGCAGCTGAGTGTTTGAAAAGCTAGCACAAATTCCAGAGCAACTCCACATTTCTCAGGGATAATGTTTACCTTCTTGCATCGACTTCTTTTCAGGCCAGAATTTATTGCCATTCTCTGCACTCCAGAATTGAAACAAATGAAATCCCATCCTTCATCAAACAGCACAAGGCTGCGAATGCAGCAACAACTCTCCCATCACAGGAAGCAAGAACCGCATTAAATCCAGACAGCAGTGAGAGCTGCAGACAGATTTAATAGCTACAGGGCAGTATCAGTAAATAATGCAGTGTCAGTGGGTAGCTCAACAGGACTTAAATGCTAAAGCATCTAAGATGTTTACAGAAGCTGTAGTTCAAATTAGTAACTTCAACATAAATGATTAATGGGTAATGGAGAATGTTACCGTCATTTCTGCATTTACTGGCAGTTTGAAATCAATTCCCATATTTCAAATCAAAAGCTTTTGGCATGGCAACAATTTGGTGGGATATTAAATACCAAAGTCACAGATGTTAGAAATAAAGGCAGACGGAATACATTGTCTTCGCTCGCATCAATGCACTATATAAGTCATGTCATTAACAGAGATGCTTCATTTAGCTCTAGCTTCAGCGAGCAATTTTTGTTCTTGATCAGTCTCTACTGAAGGATGCCATCAAAAGCAATGTGCTGTTTTAAACACTCTTTCTTCTAACAATTTTTCCTCCAGAGAAAGAACTAGCTAGCAGAACTATCTAGTTCACAGAAGTCCTGGGCAGAGAGCTTTTACCCATACTCTTGCAGAAGCATTCCTGAGGATCCCAAGTGAAATCTCACACTTAGTCACGTGCTCTATGACATTTCCCAAGACGTTTTTATAAATTACCTGAACTTTAAGACCTCTTACACTCTACCTAAACTCATGAAAGTCAAAACAGCCATATTTCAAGCAGACAGATGGACACTCTTTGCGTTTTAGTAACAGATCTGGAGCTGACATATTCCACGTGCTTACAAAGCAAGCACTATTTTTTGCATACAGTTTAACACAACTAATTTAGGAGTAGCACTTGTGATGATAGTGAGAATTTCATTTATAGATACTCCAACACTTTATTATCAAACACATCAAAGAAGAAACAAAGCATCCTTCTCCTTTTTAAGCTTTGTCCCAATTGGACCTCAACTCTATTAGAATTAAAAGTTCTAGCTTATTTCTCATTTTATAGACAGTTGTGTCCAATTCTCCCATCATTTCAACTGGACTAAAAGTCTCGGCCACAAGAGCTATGGCGAGTACTTCCTCCTTTGGCTACTGGATTCAATTAGAAGTTAGACTGATTTAAAGAGAGGATGTTACACATCACGATAATGAAAATACAATGATCAACTTGAGCAAGAATTTTCTGGTGCCAAAACAATCCCTTTCCTGAAATTCTGGGATTGTGCCCGGCATTGTGGACCAATCTCCTCTGTTCAGATATCTCTGTGGTATTCTGTGATTGTTTGGGATGACATTTCTGTACGGGAAGTTCTGCGCTGTGTCCGGGTATCGCTAGTGGTCCAAGTGGGCTGGTATTTGCCCGTAAGCTAAGCAGTCCTTAAGGAAAGGTTTTTGCTTAGCTCAGTGGAAGTGCAATGAAACAAAGGCACAGCGGTATGTCTGTCCTCCTAATGCTGACATTCACTATACTTGAATAGTGGAAAGAAAGAACAGTCTGTAAAACCATCACCTGAAAATACACAAGATAGTGGAGACCTTAAACAGTTTGAATTCCACCGAGTCAGCTAAGCACAGTTATGGCAATGCCTTTCTTCATTAGAAAAGAGCGAGGAACTGGAAGGATGTTACACATGTACATAAATGCATGCCTTGTGTTGCAGGGAATGGAGTGGCCTGAAAGCATATTTGTTTACTGGAAAATAAATACATAGCATTAATTCCAAAACGTAGCACAGACACCAGTTCCTACTAACAGAGGTCCTGCAAAACAAAAAAAACAAAAACAACCCATCAACCCATCACGTTTAAAACTGGGAGACGGCTAGAGAACTACTGAGACTTTCACCTATAAAGAGTGTTCTTTTATTGTGCAGTGTGAAGCTCTTTTTAGAGAAGAGTCCTGGGTGAAAGCTACTCAGATCTATGGTGATCCTTCTTTGCACTTTATAAATTCAGGTCAATGTTAGATCCAATGACCAGAGGTAATTACATTAGATGGGGCACCTAAATTTTGATGGCTGTTTATAGCTGTTCTCCGTAATAAGAGGTTTCTTAACCTGTTTTTCAAATGAGAATAAATCATGAAAGAAATATTTAAAATTTCAAAAATACTTCTGAGACTTAGGAGTCACCTTAGTTCATAAATCCTACTGGCTCTAAATGATGTGTCCAGGCTGGTTTAGGAAGTAAAATTCAGGCTTTAAGCCACAGTCTCATACAAATATTAGACATATTAGTGGTAAAGATAAATACTGTTAAGCAAAGATTATCGAGCCACTTAAATTCACCTTGGCAATGCTCCAGGCTCGCTATCAGAGAGCATGGCTTTCAGCGACAGAGCGGTACAGTTAATCTAAACCTCTCTACACACAATTCAGAAAGACAAAATTGCTTTGCAAACTCCTAATTATATAAATGACATTTTGAAAAAAGCATTTTCTCTTCTCATTCTTCTCTTCTCTGAAGCAATTACAAGCAACACTGAAGTAAAAGCTTACCTACACACCTGTAAACATTTCTAAGAGTGTAGCATTACCTTTTGATAATTGTATGAAAAAAAAAGTAAGTGCAAAGACAGTATGCCACACTGGAAAATAAGTGAGAAAAATAATAGTGACAAAAAGCTTTAACCTTTTTTTCTTTTTTTTCTGAGACAGAGCACGGACATGGCTCTGTAAAGGTGATAATGCCTCGCTGAGCTGGTGCAAGAGGACACAGAGCAACAGTTAATCTACCTTAGGATATGTAGGATATAGTGGAAGTTTAAGCATCTCCCAGTAAAGGTCCTAACACTTAACTTGCCAAGTTTCTAAAAAATTCAAAAGCACTATACTATTCAAGTTGTCATAACCAAATATATCTGCTAAAAATACTAACTTTAAAAACATTTCCACTCTCTACTCAAATTCCAGTTCAATATTAATCTCTCTACTCAAAAATGCCAGCTTTATATTTGTGCAAATATGCTTGCATACTTTTATATGCACATTTGAGTTCAAAGCTTACTTCAGGGACTGAAGTAGTAATTCAGTATTTTTCAGTCGACCCTCAAAATTCAGAATAACAGTGCAAAATTGCTATTTATTAATACTTTCTTCTGAATCATCAGTAGAATTGTTCTGACTTGTGATCAGAAGAACACTTTAACTTACACATATCCTACAGGTTTGCAGAACTACTAGCAAGGACATACATTTCCACCCATCACCTTCACTACCTGCTCTTGTGGTGGAAGGAACTGCAATAAAATGGGGGCTGGGGGATAGAAGAAAATTCCTCTCACAAGCAAAGACAGACAACTTACTCTGGTGAAAGACTCAGTAATAGCAACAAGTTACGTTGGTATCTACAGAAATCAGACAACACACCCACAGGACCATGAGTGTTATTGGAAGCACAGAAACACATCCACCTAACATTATTCCTCAAACATTACAGCCTGTCAGAGCGAGTTCTTGGGATGCTGTGAAATAAGTTATCTCACGCCAACCACCATTTTAATTCACATTGCTATTTCAAGGTTTTCTTTGACTTCATTTACCTAACTGAGATGACGAGGGACAGCACCTCTATCAGGATGGCGATGACGAACACCACGACTGCGGCCGGCGGCGGAGGGGATGAGACCATCCCGTGTCTCAGGAAACACGTGACGGAGAGGATGAGGAAGACTGTGGTGGAAAGGAACACGTCCAGGAGCGAGCTGAAGGTAGCACTGGCAAACGTCTTCACTGGAGCATTCTTCATAACCTACGGGCAATACATGGATTGAGGGAATGGATGACCAAGAATAACTCCAGCCCCTGTGCTGGGCTTAGCCTTAGCATAGATGGTAGATCTCAAAAACTAATCAAGTAATGCAAAACATTTTGCCACTTTAGTAATTCAGTGTAAGCATTGTGCTAAAAAACAAATAACCCTCCTCCCCCAAAACCAAGGAGGCAGTTCCCTGACTCGCCGAGAAGAGCTTCCACTGAGAGCAAATACCAGCAACATTATTCAAGGTGATCTACTATTTTTATTTCTTAAAGTCCACTAACATTTTTTACAGGATGTTAAAATACCGATATAAAGCATATATAAAAATTGCCTATGTTTGCAAAGAAACATCAAAAAACACCAACAAAGAAAGCTAAAAGTTTTCTTCACAGATTTTAGCAATTTCACTTTTTCTTATACATGGCAAAAGATTTTATAATAATAATTAAAAAAATCTGCTTCCAACAGCACAATTCGGAAAACCCCTACAGGGACAATGACTTGCACGTGGCAGAGTTCACGTCTCTCGGACAAGATTATAAGCAACCACCAGGACACTGTGCAATTGAAACTGATGGAGCTCAGGACATCACGTTCTGCTTGTCCCGAACCCCTCACCACGCACTCCCCTTGCATCTTGTGCTGGCCCTGGTGCTCGTGCAGCTGTGGAGTGAGCTGGTTTGAGGGCCAATCCAGCTGAAAACTAAATCGGAGCTCCACGTCCTGGATTACTCCAATGAGCCCAATCTTAGGAGTGTTTCTGTGCCCAAGGGAGAAGGCAGGAATGTGCAACGTGCAGCGTTTGTGCTTTTCTGTGTGGTATGGGGTGGGGGAGAACAGAGGAAGAGACTATGACACTTTGGGCTTAGAAGAAGCTTAAGCTCCTGTTCCAGAGGATCTAAAGCAGAGCTTGCAGCTCCTCTCCCTTTATAGCCTTAACGCTTGCAGTTTTAAATTTAGTCATCTCAGATACTGCATGGCAGAAAGCAAGTTCCAAAGAAAAATGTAAATTACATTATCAATATTGCCAAGAAGGAGCCCAGTTTGAATCCTATGGTCTTGTCCTGTGGTTTCACTCAGCAATTTCTTTTCCTCCTCAGAACACTATCTGCACTCGGCAGTATTGGAAGATGAACTTGTTGCTCATTTGCACCTCTCTGCAACCCAATACAGTCACCCAGCAGCATTTCAGTGCAAATTACCCTTCAGTCTGAGCTGTAGCTGAATCTCCTTAGTCCACACGGTTACATAAAATTGAATTAGGGACAGCAGCACTGCATCCAAAAGGGATAGTGTTAAGGATGCCTTAATACTGAGTGTTAAGCAGTGCCTTAAATTCCAAACAAGAACAGGCTAAGCCAGCTCTCAGGAAGGGCAGCTGCTGAAAGACAGTGATCACAAACCAAGGATGCAGCTGACACAGTGTAACTAGAGTGACTTAATTACATTAGTAGGTACATTAATAGGTCAATATTGCTGCATAAGCTGGAATACTACTGCTTTTCTTTCTGACCTTCTGTTTTCTGTATATTATGTGCAAACTGTAGAGGCCATCATGTGTGTGCACACATATATACACAGACCCTCATATATATTATGGTATTAATTTTCAGTACACTCTAAAATTATTTATAAAAAAAATCAGAAAGTATTAAAACAACACTTGTTCTCTTACTACACTCAACTTAGGATATGAGCAGGTATCATATATTGCTGTGGATATAATTTAATAGATGTGAATTTATCTCACAGGACGTTTCTCCTGTTGTTGCTACATGAGGTTTATTCCGAGAGACACAAGTGATACAAAGTGCTACACAATGAACCCAGGGTTCCAGAACACAGTGAATGAATTAAACTGCAGCACAGCTGTCTTTACCTTTGTTTAAAAAAAAAAAAGGAAAAAAAAAAAGAAGAGAAAAAAGAGAGTCAGGTCTCATTTATGAAAAATGAAAAGGAAGCAAAAGAGGGGCACTGCTAAGGACACCATGGCAATACTGCCTAGAACCATGGCAGATATCCTGGCTGTCCTCGGATGCACACAGGGAGCAAGAGGGCATCAACATCTGTTTTGATCAGCGTGGGATTCTGTAAGATGGGCCCTCCAAACAGGTAGTTCACCACTACTGAAAGGGAAGGTCTCTCTTCCCTCCCTGTTCCCAGGCACTTATCTTGCAATGACTGTGGCACTTGCCAGGCTCATTGTGAGCCACTGGTTCAACATAGAAGGGAAAAATGGCCCCAGATAAAGAAGGAAAACAGATTAATATTTTATGTAAGTTAGTAACGTGAACTGGCTCACGGCAGGGAAAGGTCTGATAAGCACCAGAGCCAAAGTGATTGCCCTCTTTTGGTAGCTGATTTTCAGCTCCTTGTGGAAGTGCAGCCTCAGTTCATACTGACACCTAATGTTGCTGCATGCAAACTTTTATCTTGCTAGTTCATGTCAAGCAGGCAGAAATATCAGCTGACATGGAAAGTTTATTATGGTTTGCAAAGTCCCCTCTCTTCATGAGATTCAGCATTTTTTATGCTCAAATAATGCAGAATCCTAAAGACACCTAGTTCCTTACCGCACGCAGTGGTGTGAATCATCTCTACGAAACACAGCACACACACAAAAATTATGACATTCAAAGTCACCATTCTCAAAGTCAGGATAATTGCTGAGGAAGAAAGTAGCAATTGATTCTTTACTCTTCCCTGGCCTACCTAAAGCATTAAAACGTAACCCTGAAAAACAGAGATAACGTAGGTTAAAACAAGTGAAATTTGTGTGTCTTGGTGGGTTGCGAAAATGCACTCCTAGCCAAATACTGGCCTAGACTCAGGGCACTGGCACATGACAGGTCAACTGAAAGGAGGAGACTGTTTTCAGGGGCATCAGTACCAAGCAATAAATCTCATTTGACATTTCTCAACCTTTGTCATCAACTGCAAAGAAATGTGTTAAAAACAGCATGAGTACAAGTAGAGATAGTTGCTTAGACAGATTACAGAAGGAAATCAACTCCAGGAGAAACGCACCTCTTCCTGATAGCTCTCCCTGTAGGTCATCTCCAGTTCCTGATCCAAGAAGTTGAGGCTCAGCTTGTTAATAGGTGGTTTAAAGAAGTAGTCTTTCATGAGGCTAGAGAGAAAAGATATATCAGGATCAGTTTATTCAGCTGTGATTCTTTCAGACTTCACTATTCTGTGGTTTCCACCTCCAGCGACACTGAGGCTTGGCCACCTTGGCTTTGAAGTTGCCACAGCGTTTCTTTGCTCTAATTTACTGTGGTACTGATGCTCTCAATCCACTTTGCTAGATCAGTCAGAGAGAATATTTTACAGAAACATGATGGAGCAAGCATTTATATTTTCAGGAAGATACTAACAAATCCCTTAATGAATTTAACAACCAAAATCAAATGACTACAGATAACTGTAGTATAGGCCAATAAAGGTTAACTGCTGCTAAAGAGGCATGAACTTAGAGGACATATGACCATAGATCTTATTATACTAGACAGAACATCTCATAGTATGACCTTTGTGAGCTTTTTTTGGTGTGGTGTAAGTTTTTTTCAATTCCTCCAGTGAAGCTCATCAAAGTATTTATACTGATATTGTGCAGGAGTTGTGCTGGTCTGAGGTTGTAGGAAGAAGATCCCAGATTGCCAGTGCCACAATAAAGGGAGGAATCAAAACTACCAAATTAGGCAGGAGGCACTTCTGATGCCAAACCACCACCACACTGTGCCAGCTCCATCTCAGCAGTCGTCTCTCCTAAAGAGGAAGGTCCCAGTTTAGTTGACTAAACACAGCCAAGTTCATAACCTGTTTCCCATGAGGCCCTAGTGCCTCTCCAGCGCAAATGAGATCTCTGTTTTCCATGAATCAAGTCTAAGGCTGGAAACTGGGAGATGAAAGGCGGAAAGACGGAAGGCAGTTCAACAGGAAGCGGGCCAAAGTAGGGAGCTAAAATAAAAGGGTAATAAAGAAAGTAACTTCTAGAGTTATAAAGAAAGTAACTTCTAGGAAAGGTTCATATTTCCCCAAGACTCTACTCGGTACTTCTAAAGGGAGCTTTTGTAACTAGTCATAATTAGCACATGAATACTTGGTTCTTAGACTTCAAAAGGTTTATCATCTTAAGGGTAAATAATCATTCTTGGAAAGAAAAATCTAAAAAGAAAATTCTGTGAGGGCATCCTCAAAGAGATTATTTTAAATATTTTGTACTCTTACCACCTTTTGTACTACTATTTTTTTAAATACAAAACATGCAGATTACAATGAACAAAGCTTGACATTGCTATAGTAGCTGTAAAAAAGTCAGCTCAAAAACTCAAACTGTACAGTGTTTGCCAAATATATATATAATCAGGTTCTAAGAAAAAGCAAAGCCATAATATCCATGAAAAGGATTCTTGTATAATGAAATAGTAATAATAGAAATGTGCCCCACTAACACTTTTTTCTTTTTTTTTTTATTATTTTAAAAGGAACGCTGGAACTATGTTAGTATCACCTCCTGGGCAATGTCAGCACGCAGAGAGCTCAAAGGCCACTGGGGAGGTCTGAGCTGCACACGCCAACTCCAGAAAGAGGTGGGAAACGAAAAGCCTCCCCAGGACCCAGCAGCTTCTGCCAGCCCGCTCCAAGCCTCCCCGCTCACCGCTGCTCAGGTTGCACTAGCACAAAACTAGAGCAGCCATTTGCCAAAATTATTATTTAAAAGTGGCCTCATGTAAGAGGATAAAGTTATAAAAGTTTGGATTCCACCCCCCAACACAGGAAAACTCATATTCTGTATTTGAAGACACTCAGTTACCAGACTTAGTAAGACAAACAGTAAATATGTTTCATAGTAGGGGATGGAGAATGTTTTGAAAATGACTTATTACATGTAACTTAACATTAAAAAAATGGTTAAAAGGATTCATGTAAAATGGTGGGCTTAATCCTTTTTGCATAGACCTAATTAATCAGAAGATTATTTTTGGAAAGTTATGTTTACATGAACTGAACTCAGCAGAGAAGTTTCCCTGGTAACAAGAAATGGCCCACTTAATATGGTAATGATGGATTTTCAATTGAGGAAAAAATCCATGGGCTTTGACTGATGTCAAACCGGAGTCCTACTTTTTCTGAATCAGAAGGAGTTATCGGCATTATAACGGAAGCAGGCCGGGGCATGAATTGCCATAAATACTTTTAGCAACTTAAAATTTGAGAATACTGGTTATATTAAAAAAGAAAGAAAAACCTTCTTTCTGATTTCTGCAAACATTTTGACTTTGATTGAAAATGTCAGCTGAACATCTATCCTCAGGTGTTGATGACAGAAATCATAAATTTAGAAAAAAGGAACATAGGATTTTTACTGAAGGTGGCCACAGGAAAAAAAATGTAATCCAAAAAGAAACAGAGAAGCAGAAGCTGGATATTTAGAAAAAATATATATCTACTGTATTTGATAATGGCTAAGACATGTATATATATAATAAACAAAATAAACAGAAGTTTGAAAAGGTAGAAAGTTAGAAGGGAATGATGCAAAAGAACAAACTAAGTAGTATGTAACAAAAACACAGTGTCCTCTCTCAATGTCCTCTCTTTCACTTCTCCCTGCTTTGGTCATGTTTTCAATTAAGAAGATGCTGTCCCTGTTCCAAACAGCCTGGAGTACATATGATCATACACTTCCAAGGATATTTAAATAAAATGCACCTAATCCGAATGGAAGCACTTCTGTTACTGAATCAAAAAAAGGATTAGCCATAAAAAATTACAAAATTCAAGTTATCTGTTAAGTTGATCCGATTAAATCACCGCCATGACAAGGGAGACATGGTTGCATGCTTACAAAGATTACATGCTCCTGAACTTTAGAGAACATATTTTCCTCCGCCCGAAAGAAAGGTGTCGTTTGTTTGAAATGGAGAGGGGCAAATTTTACAAAATTCTATAGGTAGCTCATAGGTCCACGAGAATTCAATCCTAGTAATTCTGCTTCCAAGCCAAATACAATTTCTAGGCATTAGTAAATCACATGTCATCATGTGGTGGTTCTGGTATACAAGAATGTGAATCTTTGTGACTCAAATTTTATGTTACATTGTTAACTGTGATATACATATATACATATATATGTGTGTATGTATGTATTTATTTACATATACATATGAAGAATGACTGTTCACCAAAGGGAAAAAATGATGGAAAAAACGGCTTTACATATTCTTGAGCAGAATATTTTTGATGTCACATTCCTATTGTAGCTTCCAAACTGAATACAGACCAAGTTTAGAAAACATACATGTTTTAACATCTCAGCAACAACATAAAAAAACCACACAAATCAAGATATATGACCAGTGTTATTACTCTGTCTCCTTTGTAGGATTTTTACATTATGCAACCTGTTGTGTCTTACCTGTCTTCTTTAATCACATCCACAAAATGAGCATCTGTCTTTTCTCTGATGTTTTTGAACCTCAAAGGAAGGAGAGCCGACTGATCCAGACTCACTCCCACCCATCTTCCTTTCTCTTGTAACATTTCATAAAGTGAGGTCTGACTATTGCTCAGTTTTTCTTCCTGTGGAGGACTCAAAAGTCCATTTTGCGTCTTTGGATTATGTCCACCTGGAGCCTGCTGGACAAAAGCAAAACACACATAGGAAACACTGAATGGCTGACAAAGCAAACTGAAGAGATTTAATGGAACAAACACTACAATTAAGTTCTCTCATCAGACCATATACCATCACACTGAAATTTTACCTGGCCATGTCACAAATGTAATTCTAACTGTTTTGAAATCATTCATACCTTCTCCTACAGAACACATACTTACTTAGCTGTTGTCTTTTTGCCTTCTATGTCCCAAGTTCCAAGACACTAGAATACAAAGTAATTTTCCCACCCAAGAAATGAAGACCAACCACAAGCCCAAACTTCATTACCTTCATTACCATCCTTCAAGTCAGGATTCTTTTTAAAACCTTTTTAAATACTTGGTTACACTGTGCTCTGTCACAAGACAACTTACTCTGCTGGTCTAGCTGGTCCCTCTCCAGACCACTTTAGAGTCCTGCTGCTCTCTCAAACTTCCCTCTTTATCTGCTCTATTAAAATAGCACCTTTATATGTCTGATTGTCCTATTAAAAATTATCATGCACATTTTCTTCCTTGACTAAGAAAATACTTTTTCCTTCTGGTTTTCTTCTGCCATTTTAAAATGTTGACACCGGCTTGGTACACTGCTTAAGTGCACAGCATTACCAATTCTGCTTTGATTGATTTGAGAACAAAAATTAGTTTTGACAACAAACTCCTCTGTTTTCATGGAACCTGAAGCTTCTTTTACACTTTGTTTGATCAACGTTGATATGCATTTAAGCAAGCACAAGAAATTAACACCACTATATATTGTCAGAGTGAAAAGGAGCTGCAGGTAGTCAGATCATATTATATTTTTCAAAGTTAAGCATATATCAAATCCAGCATATTTGACTGTTCACCTCCTCCAAGTCTTATAATTAGTCATTTATCCTCCTCCTGAAACCCACTCATGACAGAAGTTTCTTCATTTCTGCCTGTAGAGCAGCCAGCATAGCAGTGACTAGCTCCTCCACAGGACTATTATTGGATGCCACGTTAGTGATCGTAAGTTGATACCATAAATATCATCACCACCCAAATCATGCACTGAAATATGTTATTCAGATTGCAGTAACAGCCTAAAGTTAAGAAATAGCTGCTCTCTGGCTACCCATGCAAAACTAATTCAAACTCCTTGTGCACCTATCTTGTAAAACAAATGAGGCACACAATTACAGTCTGGTGAAATTAAAGGAGAACAGGCAACTTTTTATCCATAATTCCCTATCTTCTGACAAGAAGATGCTGGAAAAAAAATTCCAACGACATTCTTTTAACATAAGCATTCCTGATACCTATTTTTTCCCTGGCAAAAAAAAAAAAAAAAAAAAAGCCACCTATTTTGTGTGTGCTAAAAACTTGTTTCATAAATAAAGTGACTATGTAAGACACATGGAGCAGCAGAAGACTTTCACCTTGCGCGGGGAAGGCTCAGAAAGCCCATGGGCTTCATTCCCTCTAACTGTCATGACCTCAAGTGCTGAAGGAAGCCCTGCTCTGCATCTCGCGTCCTAGCAAAGTGCACGGGAGTGAACTACTGAACTGCAGGAAAAGGAGGGGGAGCTGAGCTACACTTCCCTTCTCTCCAGCATGGGAGGGACCCTCGGGGCTGCCCAAATGAAAGTGAGAACCTGCAGGGCCGCGTGTTGGAAGCAACGAGGTGAAAGGATTCAACATCTAGTCCCTGCCACCACTCACAACTACTGCTTTGGCATCTTGCAGGTGTTCTAAATACAGTGACAGCAGCTGACAAAGTGAAACGGTCAAGTTCAGTGGCTGCCTTGAGGTGCAGCCAGTATTTATTAAAGAACATAAGCAACAAAAGAGATTAGTGATTTAGCAATGCCTAACTCAGCAAAAGCAGACCAGGATTCTTGGACTGGAGAGGTGCTTCTGTATGATGAAGGGCTGCTCTCCTGGCAAGCCAGAGGCATGAGAACTTTCACAAATAAAAGGCCAACAGAATCTTTTTTAAGAGAAAATATTCAGCAACTTAAGACCAGATTCTCTCATAACGGTGACAGATTACCTAGGTTATCCAACAAGAACATTTCTGAGGAGCATGTGACATACTGCAGTGCCAGAGTAACCTCTTTCTTTTTGAGGTGAGGAGTAACAAAGCAAAACAGAGAGAAATGTCTAACCAGCTGATAGTATTGAAGGTTCTTCTGTTTTTTTCTTTCTTTTTTGCCTAATTTACGCTAAAGATTATATCTGCT